>NC_057797.1:133502531-133828741 GCF_018294505.1 Triticum aestivum | reverse complement strand
AGCTCCTCCCCCTCGCGCTCCCCCGCCATGACCGACTCCACCATCGCCGTGCCTTCGTCGTAGTCGTGCTCCCCGCCGCCCGTGCGTCCTCTCACCGTGTCCAGGAGCTCCGCCACTGTCCACTCCATCGAGCAAGCCGAGCCCCGAGCGCTCGCAACGCCCGAGTCCACCGCACCGACCTCGCCCGAGTCCGCCGTCGCCGGAGATCCCCTTCAACGCCGTCGTCGCTCCGGTCCATCCCCGGCCGCACCAAGGGCTTCGTCGCACTCACTGTGAGCTTAGCCATCTTCCCCTTCCTTCCGTTCTTGCTCCTGAGCCGTGTAGCGACCTCCCGGAGCTCAACCGCACCCACCGCCGTGGAGCTCGTCGCCGACGTGCTCCCGGTCATCCTCCGGCCACTCCACGGTGTCCATCATGCTCACCGTGTCACTTAGCACCTAGCTAGCCACTCCCCGAGCCTCACCGACCCCTCTAGCATCAAGTTCGTCTTCAGCCGAACCCCGGTGGCCGCCAAAGTCGTCGCCGGCGCCAACTCCGGCCACCCCGACCCCAACGGACTCCACCAAGAGCTGCGGCTCGTCCTCAGCTCCACTCCGGTGGTCTCCGCGACCCATTTGGTGGCCGAAACAGCCAAAACCACTTCCGCCGCCGCGTCGGGCTCGCCGGCGGCTAAACGCCGGTGCAGCCGACCCGGGTTTGACCACGGGTGGGCCCTGGTTGACTCCCCTGAGTCAATGACAGGTGGGGCCCAGCCCTGTTAATTAAACAGGTTTAGTTTTAATTAAACTTTAATTAATTTAATCACCCTGACATGCGGGACCCACTGTCAGGTTTGACCCGGACGTGTTCCGTTGACCTGCTGACGTCACACTGACGTCAGGCTGACGCAATAATTGATTTTCTGGCATTAATCTAATATAGGAAATTCCAGAATATAATTTAAACTTCAAAAATTCATAACTTTTATTCTGTAACTCCAAATCAGACAAATTATATATGAAAAATGATCAGAAAAATCCAATCTATCCATCTGTACTATTTTCATGCATGATTAAACAAGTTAACCTGATGTTTAATGCAGAACAAGGAAAAACACTTTAAAGGGCCATGTTTGAGTTTGAAATTTGAATCTTTGATTCAAATTGGTTCAAACCCTTCTGGTCTTAGTTGCATTAGCCCAACACACTCATATTGCTATGTTTCATGCATGCATCATATTGTTGCACATTGTTTGGTGATGGTTGTGTATCGGTGTTCTTTGCGGCAGGATCTGCCTCCGAGGAGTATCGTGATTACCCTAACGAAGAACCGTATCAGTGCATCGAACCATCAGGCAAGCAACCAACCATTTGATCATATTGATACAATCCCATGTTCTCGCTCCTGCTCTCTTTTACTGCATTAAGACAACGCGTTTCAAACTGCTGTGTGCTACGGTAGTTGAACCCACTTCCTCTGCATGACCTGTCATTGCCACAGTAACTAGATGAAACCCACTAGCATGTGTAGGAGTTGATTGAGCCATATGTATGTGTTGTTCCTACCTTGCTATGCCTGCTATGCTTAGAGTCGTGTCAGGTCTGGTTCATCTGGGTGATGGGCTAGAGTGAAATGATTATGTCGGTAATGAGAGTGGTGCGGTGAACACGATTTGGTAAAGGTATCGATGAGAGGCCATGTAGGAGTACATGGTGGGTTGTTTCATTGAAGCCGACCTTAAGCACTGAGATCTGTATGTGTGATTTAAGAATCAGCTACTACCATGCATTGGGCCCGAAACCAATGGACCCTCTCGGCTTCTTATTCACCCTAGTTCTCCGTCCAGGAGTTGCAAGTAGTTTCTGGTGTTTGTAGCCTACTGGAGGCCGTGGACAGCGCTGACCGTAGGGGTGGGCTGTGATGCGGTAGGTACGTGGCCGGGTGTACCGAATACCCGTTAGGTATCTCGGGAACCCTGTTCACATCGTTCGGGGCTGTATGGGAAACCTCGGCCGGACTCCCTGCGGATGGAACCTGGATAGGCGATAAACCTGGACTGGAGGCTTAGGTGATTAGGTAGGTCGTGGCCGACACCCACGTTGGGCTTCCGCTTGAAGGTTGCCGAGTACATGTCGTGTAAACGACGGTAAGTGGTGAGAGCGTGTATGAAGAAGTACACCCCTGCAGGGTTATCATGATCTATTCGAATAGCCGCGTCCGCGGTAAAGGACTACTTGGTTGCCTATACAGTTCATAGACAAGTAAATGGAAACTACTAAAAGCCTCAAGATAAGTGTGAGTGCCGAGGATGGCTCTTCCGTAGGAAGACGGAGGTGGATTCTCGGTAGTGTATTGAATTGGTGAGTAGTGGACTCGTGTGCGCAAAACCATTTCGAGTTAGAGTCTCGTAGGTTAGCCTAGCCAAGAGTCAAAGCTGGCTTGCTGCAACAACTCCACCAACCCTTCTTGATAATGTGCATGTATGTAGGATCTGATGTAAGTCTTGCTGAGTACCTTTGTACTCATGTTGCTATAATTTACATTTTTCACAGAAGATGCTGCAACCCCTTCTGATGGGTTCTACGTAGACGTTGACATCAATGAGTAGGCTAAGGCCCAGGTGGTGATCCTGAGCTTGTGAAGGACCTCGTAGTATAGCTAGGCTTTCCAAGCCTCTTTTATTTTACTAGTTGTCTGTACTCAGACAAGTTACTTCCGCTGCTGGTTTGTATGACTGTATGACTTGAATGCTGGGTCATGTGACCCGTACCTTTGTGTATGTTATGTATGGCTCTCTGAGCCTTAAATAAAGTACTTGTGTCATAGAGCCATGTTGTGATGCCTTGTTGTATTTGCACATATCGAGCATATTGTGTGTATGTTTGAAATGCTTGGTATGTGTGGGATCTGACTATCTAGTTGTTTATCCTTAGTAGCCTCTCTTACCGGGAAATGTCTCCTAGTGTTACCTCTGAGCCATGGTAGCTTGCTACTGCTCGGGAACACTTAGGCTGGCCGGCATGTGTCCTTCTTCGTTCCTGTGTCTGTCCCTTTGGGGAAATGTCACGCATTGAGTACCGGAGTCCTGTTAGCCCGCTACAGCCCGGTTTACCGGAGTCCTGCTAGCCCAGTGCTACAGCCCGGACCCATTTGCTGATGACCGACACGTTCGTTGCTGGGTCATGGATGCTTGTCCCTGTAAGTCTGTGCCACTTTGGGTTTACGACTAGTCATGTCAGCCCGGGCTCTTTATCATATGGATGCTAGCGACACTATCATATACATGAGCCAAAAGGCGCAAACGGTCCCGGGCAAAGGTAAGGCGACACCCGTGGGGTTACCGTGCGTGAGGCCGCAAAGTGATATGAGGTGTTACAAGCTAGATCGATGTGACATCGAGTCGGGGTCCTGACAGTTGTTGCTTTATTGTATGAAATGCAATCGCCATGTAATTGCTTTACTTTATCACTAAGCGGTAGCGATAGTCGTAGAAGCAATAGTTGGCGAGACAACAACGATGCTACGATGTATATCAAGGTGTCAAGCTGGTGACGATGGTGATCATGGCGGTGCTATGGAGATGGAGATCAAAGGCACAAGATGGTGATGTCCATATCATATCACTTATTTTGATTGCATGTGATGTTTATCCTTTACGCATCTTATTTTGCTTAGTACAGCGGTAGCATTATAAGATGATCTCTCACTAAATTTCAACGTATAAGTGTTCTCCCTGAGTATGCACCGTTGATACAGTTCGTCGTGCCGAGACATCACGTGATGATCGGGTGTGATAAGCTCTACGTTCACATACAATGGGAGTAAGCCAGTTTTGCACACGGAGAAAACTCGGGTTAAACTTGACGAGCCTAGCATATGCAGATATGGCCTCGGAACACTGAGACCGAAAGGTCGAGCGTGAACTCATATAGTAGATATGATCAACATAGTGATGTTCACCATTGAAAACTACTCCATCTCACGTGATGATCGGACATGGTTTAGTTGATATGGATCACATGATCATTTAAATGACTAGAGGGATGTCTATCTAAGTGAGAGTTCTTAAGTAATATGATTAATAGGACTTTAATTTTTCATGAACTTAGTACCTGGTAGTATTTTGCATGTCTTTGTTGTTGTAGATAAATGGCCCGTGCTACTGTTCCTCTCATTTTTAATGCGTTCCTAGAGAAAGCTAAGTTGAAAGATGATGGTAGCAACTACACGGACTGGGTCCATAACTTGAGGATTATCCTCATTGCTGCACATAATAATTACGTCCTGGAAGCACCGTTAGGTGCAAAGCCCACTGCAGGAGCAACACCAGATGTCATGAACGCCTGGCAGAGCAAAGCTGATGACTACTCGATAGTTCAGTGTGCCATGCTTTACGGCTTAGAATCAGGACTTCAGCAACATTTCGAATGTCATGGAGCATATGAGATGTTCCAGGAGTTGAAGTTAATATTTCAAGCAAATGCCTGAATTGCGGGATATGAAGTTTCCAATAAGTCCTATAGCTAAAAGATGGAGGAGAATAGTTTTGTCAGCGAACATATACTCAGAATGTCTGGGTACCACAACCACTTGACTCAACTAGAGTTAATCTTCCTGATGATAGTGTCATTGACACAGTTCTTCAATCACTTCCACCAAACTACAAAACCTTCATGATGAACAATAATATGCAAGGGATGGATAAGACAATTCCCAAGCTCTTCGCAATGCTAAAGGCTGTGGATGTAGAAATCAAGAAGGAGCATCAAGTGTTGATGGTCAACAAGACCACTAGTTTTAATAAGAAGGGCAAAGGGAAGAAGGGGAACTTCAAGAAGAATGGCAAGCAAGTTGCTGCTCAAGTGAAGAAACCCAAGTCTGGACCTAAGCCTGAGATTGAGTGCTTCTGCTGCAGAGGGACTGGTCACTAGAAGCGGAACTGCCCCAAGTATTTGGCGGATAAGAAGGATGGCAAAGTGAAAGGTATATTTGATATACATGTTATTGATGTGTACCTTACTACTGCTCGTAGTAGCGCCTGGGTATTTGATACTGGTTCTGTTGCCCATATTTGCAACTCTAAACAGGGGCTAAAGATTAAACAAAGATTGGCTAAGGACGAGGTAACGATGCGCGTGGGAAATTGTTCCAAAGTCGATGTGATCGCTGTCGGCACGCTACCTCCACATCTACCTTCGGGATTAGTTTTAGACCTGAATAATTATTATTTGGTGTCGGCGTTAAGCATGAACATTATATCTGGATCTTGTTTGATGCGAGACGGTTATTCATTTAAATCAGAGAATAATGGTTGTGCTATTTATATGAGTAATATCTTTTATGGCCATGCACCCTTAATGAGTGGTCTATTTTTATTGAATCTCGATAGTAGTTATACACATATTCATAGTATTGAAGCCAAAAGATACGAGTTTAATAATGATAGTGCAACTTATTTGTGGCACTACCGTTTAGGTCATATTGGTGTAAAGCGCATGAAGAAACTCCATGCTGATGGGCTTTTGGAATCACTTGATTATGAATCACTTGATTCTTACGAACCATGCCTCATGGGCAAGATGACTAAAACTCTATTCTTCGAAACAATGGAGCGAGCAACAGACTTATTGGAAATAATACATACTGATGTATGCGGTCCAATGAGTGTTGATGCTCGCGGCGGGTATCATTATTTTCTGACCTACACAGATGATTTGAGCAGATATGGGTATATCTACTTGATGAAACATAAGTCTGAAACATATGAAAAGTTCAAAGAATTTCATAGTGAAGTGGAAAATGAACGTAACAAGAAAATTAAGTTTCTACGATTTGATCGTGGGGGTGAATATTGCTACCTCTTGAGCACTGCGTTGGTTTTCCCTTGAAGAGGAAAGGATGATGCAGCAAAGTAGCGTAAGTATTTCCCTCAGTTTTTGAGAACCAAGGTATCAATCCAGTAGGAGGCCACGCTCAAGTCCCTTGCACCTACACAAACAAATAAGAACCTTGCAACCAACGCAATAAAGGGGTTGTCAATCCCTTCACGGCCACTTGCAAAAAGTGAGATTTGATAGAGAAGATAAGATAATACTTTTGGTATTTTTATGATAAATACTAAAAGTAAAGAAAGCAAAATAAACGGCGCAGGAAATAGCTTGTTGACGGGAGATTAATATGATGGAAAATAGACCCGGGGGCCATAGGTTTCACTAGTGGCTTCTCTCAAGATAGCATAAGTATTACGGTGGGTAAACAAATTACTGTCGAGCAATTGATATAATTGAGCATAGTTATGAGAATATCTAGGTATGATCATGTATATAGGCATCACGTCTGTGGCAAGTAGACCGAGTCCTGCCTACATCTACTACTATTACTCCACTCATCGACCGCTATCCAGCATGCATCTAGAGTATTAAGTTCATAAGAAAGGAGTAACGCTTTAAGCAATATGACATGATGTAGAGGGATAAACTCATGCAATATTATATAAACCCCATCTTTTTATCCTCGATGGAAACAATACAATACATGCCGTTTCCCCTACTGTCACTGGGATCGAGCACCGCAAGATTGAACCCAAAGCTAAGCACTTCTCCCATTGTAAGAAAGAACAATCTAGTAGGCCAAACCAAACTAATAATTCGAAGAGACTTGCAAAGATAACCAATCATACATAAAAGAATTTTGAGAAGATTCAAATATTGTTCATAGATAATCTTGATCATAAACCCACAATACATCGGATCTCGACAAACACACCGCAAAAGAAGATTACATCGAATAGATCTCCAAGAGAATCGATGAGAACTTTGTATTGAGATCCAAAGAGAGAGAAGAAGCCATCTAGCTAATAACTATGGACCCAAAGGTCTGAGGTAAACTACTCACACATCATCGGAGAGGCTATGGTGTTGATGTAGAAGCCCTCTGTGATCAATGCCCCCTCCGGCGAAGCGCCGGAAAAGGCCCTAAGATGGGATCTCATGGGTACAGAAGGTTGCAGCAGTGGAATTAGGTTTTCTTGGTGATCGTCGATGGTTTGGGGGTACGTAGGTATATATAGGAGGAAGAAGTAGGTCGGTGGAGCCACGAGGGGCCCACAAGGGTGGAGGGCGCGCTCAGGGGGGTAGGAGTGCTCCCCTTCCTCGTGGCCTCCTCGTTGATTTATTGACGTCCACTCCAAGTCCTCTGGATCACGTTTGTTCCAAAAATCACGCTCCCGAAGGTTTCATTCCGTTTGGACTCCGTTTGATATTCCTTTTCTGCGAAACACTGAAGTAGGCAAAAAACAGCAATTTGGGTTGGGCCTCCGGTTAATAGCTTTGTCCCAAAAATAATATAAAAGTGCAGAAATAAGCCCATTAAACATCCAAAACATAATATATAATAGCATGGAACAATAAAAAAACTATAGATATGTTGGAGACGTATCAAATATTTGAGTTATGAGTTTGGTCTTCATTTGAAACAATACAGAATAGTTTCGTAACTCACGCCACCTAGAACACCACAACGTAATGGTATGTCCGAACGTCATAACCGCACTTTATTAGATATGGTGCATCTATGATGTCTCTTACTGATTTACCGCTATCATTTTGGGGTTATGCTTTAGAGAGGCTACATTCACGTTAAATAGGGCACCATCGAAATCCGTTGAGACGACATCATATGAACTGTGGTTTGGAAAGAAACCCAAGTTGTCATTTCTTAAAGTTTGGGGCTGCGATGCTTATGTGAAAAAGCTTCAACCTGATAAGCTCGAACCCAAATTGGAGAAATGTGTCTTCATAGGATACCCAAAGGAGACTATTGGGTACACCTTCTACCATAGATCCGAAGGCAAGATATTCGTTGCTAAGAATGGATCCTTTCTAGAGAAGGAGTTTCTCTCGAAAGAAGTGAGTGGGAGGAAAGTAGAACTTGATGAGGTAACTATACCTTCTCACTTATTGGAAAGTAGTTCATCACAGAAATCAGTTCCAGTGACTCCTACACCAATTAGTGAGGAAGCTAATGATGATGATCATGAAACTTCTGATCAAGTTACTACCAAACCTCGTAGCTCAACCAGAGTAAGATCCGCACCAGAGTGGTACGGTAATCCTGTTCTGGAGGTCATGTTACTTGACCATGACGAACCTACGAACTATGAGGAAGCAATGATGATCCCAGATTCCGCGAAATGGCTTGAGGCCATGAAATCTGGGATGGGATCCATGTATGAGAACAAAGTGTGGACTTTGGTTGACTTACCCAATGATCGGCAAGCAATAGAGAATAAATGGATCTTCAAGAAGAAGACTCATGCTGACAGTAATGTTGCTGTCTACAAAGCTCAACTTGTTGCGAAAGGTTTTCGACAAGTTCAAGGAGTTGACTGCGATGAGACCTTCTCACTCATAGCGATGCTCAAGTATGTCCGAATCATGTTAGCAATTGCCGCATTTTATGATTATGTAATTTTGTAAATGGATGTAAAAACTGCATTCCTTAATGGATATCTTAAAGAAGAGTTGTATATGATACAACCAGAAGGTTTTGTCGATCCTAAAGGAGCTAACAAAGTGTGCAAGCTCCAGCGATCCATTTATGTACTGGTGCAAGCCTCTCGGAGTTGGAATATACGCTTTGATAGTGTGATCAAAGCATATGGTTTTATACAGACTTTTGGAGAAGGCTATATTTACCAGAAAGGGAGTGGGAGCTCTGTACCATTTCTGATATTATATGTGGATGACATATTGTTGATCGGAAATGATACTGAATTTTTGAATAGCATAAAAGGATACTTGAATAAGAATTTTTCAATGAAAGACCTCGGTGAAGCTGCTTATATATTGGGCATCAAGATCTATAGAGATAGATCAAGACGCTTAATTGGACTTTCACGAAGCACATACCTTGATAAAGTTTTGAAGAAGTTCAAAATGGATCAAGCAAAGAAAGGGTTCTTGCAGGACCGGCCCTATGTTTCAGGAGGCCCTAGGAAAACTCGATGATATGGGCCCCTAAGTACTAAGACCATATATATATATATGTGTGTGTGTGTGTGTTTGCGTGATACATAAACAATATATATAACTTCATTTGCATAATATTAAAGCAAGCTTTCAACCATACATCTTTAGTTTAAAATTTGACTACAATAATTGTTGGACAATGTTAAATAAAACTAACATGACATGATTACCTCAAATAGGAAACAAATTTATTTGCTCCTTTGTACTTGCACCATCTTCATTGACCTTAGCATCTGAATTTTCATGCTCTGGATTAGTTCCTTGCCTATGTTCTTCACTGACATGAACAATACTTGAAGATGTAAAATACTTTGTCAAAGAACCCCTCAGTGGTTGAATTTTTAGATCTTTTTCTTTTTTTTCTTTTGCTTTTTCAGCACCCGACAAATGCTTCTTAGGCAACATGGCATGCTATTGTCCTAATATTACGAAGCAAGGAGTAGACAACGAATTAGAAATTTATAGATCAGATGACCGGAACCCTAGACATGTACACAGAAAGACAAAAAGTTAGTATGGTTGAATACATACTATGAAAGATTGAATTAGAAAATTATACATCAAAAATTTGATACTTCATGGGATGAATCATGGATGAATAGTTTAATATACGTACTAAAGAAACTACTGAAATTGGGGCATGGATGAATGGATCAGGAACATCCGAACATGGATAATGGATATGTACCTGCATTCGCATACATACATATTGCCATATTGCTGGAAGGCCAAGTTGCTGGACTGCTGCGTGCCGCGGCGGCCACGAGCGACTGAGGCTCCGAGCGAGGAATGAGGGAGCAAATGGGCTGATGAGACGACCAAGACGAACAGACGAGCGATGAATAGGGAAAGTCAGATATTCCGATTGATTTGTTTCACACGTACGCGTGCCTCATGCATGTGTGACTTGTGTGTGCGATGCTTCCCTATGCATTACTACACGATCTGATGGGCCGAGCCCATCTTGCTTTCTTCCTCTCATAATTTTTTCCTTGTCTATTTTTTTGCTGGGCTATACTATACGTGTAGTACATCATGGGCCCCCCTCCGGCCTGGGCCCTGGGCCGTTGCCCCTCTGGCCATACCCCAGGGCCGGCCCTGGGTTCTTGCGCGTGTTACAAGGTGTGAAGTTGATTCACACTCAATGCCCAACCACTGCAGAAGATAGAGAGAAAATGAAAGTCATTCCCTATGCTTCAGCCATAGGTTCTATCATGTATGCGATGCTGTGTACCAAACCTATTGTGTACCTTGCCATGATTTTGGTAAGGGGGTACGATATTGATCTAGGAGTGGATCACTGGACAGCGGTCAAAATTATCCTTAGAAGACTAAGTAGATATTTCTCAGTTATGGAGGTGATAAAGAGTTCGTCATAAAGAGTTACATCGATGCAAGATGTTACACCGATCTAGATGACTCTGAGTCTCAATCTGGATACATATTGAAAGCGGGAGCAATTAGCTAGAGTAGCTCCATGCACATCATTGTATACATGGAATATTTGCAAAATACATACGGCTCTGAATGTGACAGACCCATTGACTAAAGCTTCTCTCACAAGCAAAACATGATCACACCTTAGTACTCTTTGGGTGTTAATCACATAGCGATATGAACTAGATTATTGACTCTAGTAAAACCCTTTGGGTATTAGTCACATGGCGATGTGAACTAATCACATAAAGATGTGAACTATTGGTGTTAAATCACATGATGATGTGAACTAGATTATTGACTCTGGTGCAAGTGGGATACTGAAGGAAATATGCCCTAGAGGCAATAATAAAGTTGTTATTTATATTTCCTTATATCATGATAAATGTTAATTATTCATGCTAGAATTGTATTAACCGTAAACTTGATACATGTGTGAATACATAGACAAACAGAGTGTCCCTAGTATGCTTCTACTTGACTAGCTCGTTAATCAAAGATGGTTAAGTTTCCTGACCATAGACATGTGTTGTCATTTGATGAACGGGATCACATCATTAGAGAATGATGTGATGGACAAGACCCATCTATTAGCTTAGCATAATGATCGTTTAGTTTTATTGCTATTGCTTTCTTCATGACTTATACATGTTCCTCTGACTATGAGATTACGCAACTCCCGAATACCCGAGGAACACCTTGTGTCCTATCAAACATCACAATGTAACTAGGTGATTATAAATATGCTCTATAGGTGTCTCTGATGGTGTTTGTTTGGTTGGCATAGATCAAGATTAGGATTTGTCACTCCATGTATCGGAGAGGTATCTCTAGGCCCTCTCGGTAATGCACATCACTATAAGCCTTGCAAGCAATGTGACCAATGAGTTAGTTACGGGATGATCCATTACGGAACGAGTAAAGAGACTTGACGGTAACGAGATTGAACTAGGTATGATGATACCAACGATCGAATCTCGCGCAAATAACATACCGATGAGAAAGGGAATGACGTATGTTGTTATGCGGTTTGACCGATAAAGATCTTTGTAGAATATGTAGGAGCCAATATGAGCATCCAGGTTCCGCTATTCGTTATTGACCGGAGATATGTCTCAGTCTTGTCTACATAGTTCTCAAACCCGTAGGGTCCGCACACTTAACGTTCCATGACGATTTGTATTATGAGTTTCGTGTTTTGAAGAACTGAAGTTTGTTCGGAGTCCCGGATGAGATCACGAACATGACGAGGAGTCTCAAAATGGTCGAGACCGAAAGATTCATATATTGGAAGGCTACATTCAGACACTGGAATGGTTCGGGTCGTTTCGCATAAGTTTTGGAGTACCGGGGGTTACTGGAACCCCCCCTCCCCCCCCAACCCGCGGAAGTTAATGGGCCACAATGGGAGTTCGTGGAGAAGAGAGAGGGTCAGCCGGAGGTGCCCCCCTCTTGCCCAGTACGAATTGGACAAGGGGAGGGGGCGGCGCCCCCCTCCTTCCTTCTCTTCTCTCCTCTTTCCATTCTTCTCCTACTTGGACTAGGAAAGGGGGGCCGAATACTACTTGGACTAGGAGTCCAAGTAGGACTCCCCCCATGGCACGCCCCCTCCTAGGGCCGGCCACCTCTCCTCCCCCCTTTATATACATGGTAGGGGGGACCCCAAAGACACACCAAAGTTTCTCTTAGCCATGTGCGGTGCCCCCCTCCACAGTTACACACCTAGGTCATATCGTTGTAGTGCTTAGGCGAAGCCCTGCGCCGGTAAACTTCATCATCACCGTCACCACGTCATCATGCTGATGGAACTCTCCCTCGGCCTCAACTGGATCAAGAGTTCGAGGGACGTCACCGAGCTGAACGTGTGCTGATCGCGGAGGTGTCGTACATTTGGTACTTGGATCAGTTGGATCGCGAAGACATTCAACTACATCAACCACGTTATTAAACGCTTCCGCTTTCGGTCTACAAGGGTACGTAGACACACTCTCCCCTCTCATTGCTATGCATCTCCTAGATAGATCTTGCGTGATCGTAGGAAATTTTTTGAAATACTGCGTTCCCCAATAGTTAATGGGCCAGAATATAGGACGGGCTGGAAACGACGCAGCGGGTTAACAGACCACAAACAGGCCGATTCTATCCACGGGCCGAATTTGGCCCATTGGGCGAATGGGCCAAAAGTAATCAAGGGCCAGAAAGGAGCCCAAGACCGTATGGCCCGTCAGTAGGCCAAAAGCTAACACGGGCTGGAAATGGGCCATGTGAATCATGGGTCGTACATTATGGGCTAGAGTCACCGTGGGCCACTAAAGGGCCTAAAGATACGAAAGGCCTCATATGGGCCGAAACACGTCGTGGGCCATACATGGGCCGAAAGTGAAACGGGCTGGTGTTATATTCGACGGCCCACATGACATTTTTGGGCCAATTTTGGGAAGGCCCTAACGGGTCGTGAGTTACCGGGCCAAAAATGGGCTATTTGCGAACAAACTGTTAATAGGTTTTTCATGGGCCGACCTGCTAACTTTTGACCAAGTCAAATGGGCCGGCCTTTGTAAGCTAAATGGGCCAGTGGTGGGCCATCGCATGTGTCGACATATCATAGGCGCCTATCTGACCTAATGACAAGCTGACACGTGTTTCCTCCGTCCAATGAGAATTTTATACGTGGAAAATCGCCATTGGTCCGGGCTATTAATGGGTTATCGGATCCAAAACCGGACCCGATAGCTTAACCGTGACCCGTTACGGTGGATGCCACGTGTTGGTTACCCTTGATGAAAGCACTTCCATGACGCGTCATTTATCATCATGGAAGTGAACACTTCCGTCATGATAATTTTGGTATTGTCATAGAACACTTCTACGACAACACAGGTATGACTATCTTGATTCTATCATGAAATCATCATGGATGTACATGCATGACAGAAAACATGACCTACTATGACAAACACGTATCATCACGGAAGTGTATTTTTTTGTAGTGGTTACAAATCATAGATAGTCGGCTTATCATCACTGGGGATACAATCCTCCATGGCTTTGGTAGCTTCGTCTTGTACGCCGTGTCCTCCACATGGGTCTTCGTATAACGCACCTCGGTCCAAACCTATGTGGCGCAGGATGGAACCGACCCATGAGTCCTCACGTTGACCCACCACAACTAGAAATGATGTGCCCACCACACCTCACACACTACCGGCAACTAAGAAAATAATCATATACAATAGTACAAAGTTATACACGAAAGTTAATTGCATGGTGCATCCAATAATATTTGTTCTGCATTGTGAGTGTTTACATTTTTGTCCTAAAATATTAGTCAAGGGAAAGAGAAACGAAGGGCAGATCTCTCTTTGTCTCCACCACACAGTCCCTCTCTCTAAACCACTTCCATGTACGCACACAAACTATCTCTCAGCCCTCTAAAAGTACGCCCCTGACACATTCACGCTTGACGGTCACTGTATTTCAAGAGAAAGCACTATACAGTCACTGGACTTTAGAATATGCTCATTACGGTCACCGTATACATTCTCGTGGTGATCATATGGTATCTAGCTCACCATACGTCTCCATATTTTTTTGATGACACTGACGGACATTGTATTTGATGCGTGCTCCGTATTTTGTTGACGACACTTATAGTCATTGTATTTGAAGAGAAAGCACCATATGGTCACTGAACTTCAGAATAAGCTCATTACAGTCACCATGTACATTTTGTGGTGCTAACCAACTTATGGTTGGATGGTTAGGAGGACAGTGATTTCCCCAACCCACAAGGGTTAAAGTCCTGGTGCTCGCATTTATCCTAGATTAATTTCAGTATTTTCTAGTGATGTGTGTTCAATGGGAGGAGACGTTCCCTTCGACACGAGGCTCCTATGGTGACTTCGTAAAATCTCAAGATCATATGTTGGCTCACTCTCTCAAAGGTGCTCATAGGGGTAGGGTGTGCATGTGTGCGCTTATAGCGGTGAGTGTTTGCGCATATATATATGAGCGCTTGCGTATGTACCATGTTAAAAAATACATGTCGTGATTATACGATCACTGGCTCACTGTACAACTCCGTAATTTATTGATGACACGATCAATTGAGCAGTCAAACATTCCACGTGGCGCAACTAGTGTTGTACCATCAGCGCATGTAACCATGGGGCCCACCTGTCAGCGCGTATATGAAAGAAAGAAATGGTAGCTTGCATCTGTATTGTGTTAATAAAATACATTTCATGGTGATCATATGGTCACTGGCTCACCATAGAACACCGTAATTTGTTGATGACATGATCAATTGACCAGTCAAACGGTCCATGTTGACCAGCGCACATTACCGTAGGGCCCACCTGTCAGCGCGTATATGAAAGATAGAAATGGTAATAAATTAGTGGTTGGTGGGGATTCGAAGTCGTTAGACCTCTGGTTGACACCCTGCGTGCCCTAACCACAGCGGACAAGGTCGCCTTGTGATGATATGCTGAGCCGGCCATTTTAATTGCACGCACGCACGAGCCACTGTAGTGAATACAAACACACCACACATGCGCGCACACACGCCCGCATGCATGCATGCAATACTCACACGTACACATGCACGCACGAAACACATGCACGCATCCATGTGTGCAACACTGACACGCACACATGCACGCATGAACACACGCGTGCATGCACACATGCATGCAACACTGAAACTTACACATGCACGCATGCAACACTCACACACCTATATGCACGCAGCACATGACGCAAGACACACGCTCAACCAATACGTGCATGCACCCTTTGTTAAGGACATGGATTGTTACGGGTATTAATCAATCTTATTTGTGATAAGCAGAGCATTGATGTTTTGACGCGGTCTTTATGAATCACAATGTATCGAACGGGCTATCAACGTATATATGAAAATTTTATAATTCTCTTACATTATATAGTAGGCTTATCAACCTACATGAATTAGATGACGTCACACTCAATGAACAATCATCGTTTTATCAAATGGCTGCTTTTTACCGGCCTAGCCCACCAAAAGCTCCTCTGTCGTGCGCTGCCTGCGTTCGGTCACTGACATGCAGTCCAGGTACCCAACGAGCCCACACATCAATGGAAGACCGGCGTGGTGTCGTACATCCGAGTCGAGGGCGCCGCTCGCTGCACGCCCGGCTGAACATGCTTGCTTGCCGCATTCAAACGCCTCCATAAAATCTGCATGGAAGCCAAGAAACCCACTTCGGCCACGTGTCCATTCATGACCGGGCCGACATTAAACGCAACGCTAGCCGAGCTCCTCCCGTTTGCCGTCTATTTAATCTCCTATTTAAACGAGGCCAGACGTCGGCCAAGAATCGCACACCTCCGCCGCTCCCCTATATCCTCCTTCACCATTTTCTCCACCCTTAAAATGACTTACAAAGAGTAGTTATCCGGCATCCAATCGGCTGCGTTGCCCACCGAGCCCGCCGGATACGATCTATGCAACTCGCTGATCCACCTCCCTCCCCTCGCCCGACGGAACCAGTTGCCGCCCCAAGTCGGCGTTGGTTCAGCAACTCACCGCTCCAGGCCAGCTCGATAAGGAGCGGCGACCTGCTCCATGCCGGCACGGCAGGGAGCACGGACGTCCTTGCTACCTTCCATGCCGTCATCCTGTACCACGCCTCCCATGTCTACGACCATGTCTCATGTGTCTGTGGCCAGGAATCCCATGCCTGCGGCCGCCATGCAAGCAGAGACAGAAGTCGGGTGCGCAGAGAGCAATGAGTCAGTGGCCAGCGCCTCCACGTCCGCCGCCGTCATCAAGAGAAGTACAACACGGGAGGCCGCCGCCGCTTGGGTCACATGAAAGCTACCGCCGAGGCAACACTGGCGTACACAGCAGGTGTCTTGCTGGATCCTTCTGTTGCCGACAAATGGATCCACGCGTGACCATTTAGGCTAGGTATTATTATACCTATGTTGTTGAGGAGTAGCACGACTTAGTTGATTTAAATGTAATGAAATCCGTCCGTCATGTCTATATGAAAATCCGGTATTTTATATGAATTACGTCATTGTTTATATGAAATATCGCCGTGTTTGCATGAATTTTGTCCGGTCAGTTGAGTTGTTGTCAGAATGTGTGCGGCTATGGTTGGATGGCATAATTTGCGTGTCGCTAGTCGATCTGCGGCCAGCTCGGATGGCGAGGTGGGATAAAGAAAGAACAGCTCGTGCGAGCTCGTCTCCAACGCGCGTGATGGAGGATGCATGAGCACCCGAGCTCTACCTCCTTCATCAGTGGCAAAGGCACGGGTGGACAAAAGGGTCGCCAATATTTTGGCTACCCCGGGCAAGATCCAAATAGCCCCTTCCAGCCCCACCCCTCCCAGCACATTTAAATCCCTCGTTCACCGTGAAATTTTGCCATGTGTTGTTTTCATGGATATTTTATTGTGTGAAAACAAATTTAAATATGAAGGAATAATTAGTGTCCATGGTCTTCTGTCGGGACATGGTTGGATGGCCTCATAGTAGTAGTAGTGTAGAGTAATAGTACTACTAGATAGTGAGTGTTTACTACTGTATCATGTACATACTAATTGCAACGCATGCATGTGTTAGTAGTATAATGACAACGTGCTAATTTTATGGTAAGATTTGTGTAGGTTGGATGCCATATTATTGCTCTAACATGTGTTCAAAGTTAGCCTCCAAAACACATTTTAGACCTTATATGGATTGAGGGGGTACATGCATTGCTAAGGTTTCTCTTAATCCTTTCATGCAACGTGTTTATTGAAGCTTGAAATGTGAACATGTGAATGGGAGGGACTACTACAACCCTTCCAAAAAAACTATAGTACTAATGGTATCGTACTCCCTGCGTTCACCATCTCACATGCTCAAGGGTGTTGTTATAATAGACCCACCCTATATGTATATATGTGTGTGTGTGCGCGCGCACATGCGTGTGTCAATGTGGATTTGTTACCTGCGTGGTTAGCTATTCATATGCTACCAATCATTGGATCTACAGAGAATATGCTTCCTTTGTAATCCAATCCATGTCTGATGGAGAATATATATATATATATATATATATATATATATATTTATTTATTTATATATGTGTGTGTGTGTGTCAATGTGGATTTGTTACCTACGTGGTTAGCTATTCATATGCTACCAATCATTGGATCTATGGAGAATATGCTTCCTTTGTAATCCAATCCATGTCTGACGGTGACGCTAACATGTGTGACAGTGTTTCAAGCAGTTAATCTCATATGGATGGGCATGTCTACTACACCAGTCACGCTGAACATCTGATATTGGCAATGACCGTCGATGATCCATGGTATGAAAGTCTTGATTTACAATCCGCTGGCGATAATGTTTCTAAAGTGCTACCGTATATAGAACGTGTAAAGGAAAGAAGACACGTGCATGGTATAAATTCTATGGCTAGTTTTAAGTATTTGAAAGTGGACGGCTGGAGTGGTGAGGGTACAACATTGTGCAATCCATTGTCCCACGAAACAAGGTATGATTTATAGAAAAAATCCTTAAAAAGGTACTCTTTTGAACATGTAAAGGAAACTACTGCAATGACTAATTCTTATTCATGTTATAGCATCGATGGCATTTTCTTTTAAGACTTCAAAACACCAACGCTTACCACGGTGTGCTTCCTTTACATAATTTGATGTGTAGATTGGCATGCATAGCTATGTCTATGGGTAGCCCACTATTTTCCTTATTATCTTTCATTAATAAAGTGGTTCATACCATATTTAAAATTTAAAATTACAACACCGAAAAAGGTAGAACTCATAAATGCGTCATGTAGATAGAGCAACGTCTTTGATATAGAATATCAACACTGCATCACACATATCTTGAAGACATGAGATATGCCATATCTTTGACATTTATTTTTCTTCAAATCTCATCATCCATGACTATAAGTAATGGCATAGACCATTTGGATGTGCATCTTTTGTGTGCTCTCATATTTGCCTTCTCACAGTATATTACTTGAGACATGGGAACCCTCAAGGTGACAATCCTGTAATGTTTGTCTCGGCGTTCTGGGAACGGGGGTACCCAGACTTGCTTGCCTGCAGCCCGCAGCGTGGCTCCACCAGCGGCCCCCTATGGCCCATCTTCACCAGCAAACATTCAAGACCCTCACGAGGGGCCAAGCCTCGCGAGGCGAACAACACAAGACCTCCTCAGGAGCGGCATCACCAGGCTGGCTCGCGAGGGGCGGAGAGACCAAGGCGAGGGGCACCTCGCGAGGTTCCTGTGACGCAATCCATGACGACTGGAACCAGGCAGGGGCACCAGGCGGGCGCCAGCGCGCAGTGTCCTTGTTTCCTCTTTGGTGCTAAAGGGGCAAGCGCAGGCAAGGAGTCCCAAGGCATCAGGAAAAGGTTTCCATATCGGTGCAATAAGACCAAGACCAGCAGGACGGCGAGATGGAGGTCATCGTGGAGCCCAAGACGGTGTCACCACCAGAGCCTTTGGTAGGCGAAGACCACTTTTATTAGGATAGCTTGTACTAGTTGTCTTCATTCGAATTTGGCCGTTGTAGGATCCCTTCCCGCTCTATATTTGGGAAGAAGACCAGGGCCTCTATAAATAGGACTAGCCACCACCAAGGGAGGAGGAACTGATTCAGACCTAGATCATCCCGAACCACACAAGTTCGCCATGCACAAGAACACCTCACCTCAGGAGGTTGTTCTTCCCTTGTAACTGTCCATCCTCAACCCAAGGGGCAATCCACCACACCACACTGGAGTAGGGTATTACAACACAATGGTGGCCCGAACCAGTATAAATCTTGTGTCTCGTGTTCCTTGGGTTCGTCGAGCTAGGCTGTGAGATTGTAGAGTGTGTGAGCTAGAGAGGAGGAGAGATCTTCGTGCGCACCCCAGTGTTTGAACCTCAAGGGTTTTGCCGGAACCCTAAATCCAACATTTGGCGCACCAGATAGGGGTGCACCAAAGCTTTCCCCTTCGTCGATCCGCGCTTCACCGCTTCGCCAAGTTCATGGCCGACGCTTGCCGGGCTCGCGCTGAGCGCCGGGCCGCTCTCGCCACCCGTGTCGCTCAGACCGCCCCTGTCGGTGGACCTTCCCGTCGTTGTCCATCACCCACCGCCAACGCTACATTGGCCCGGCAGCAAACGAGTAGCAAGCATCTTCACTGCACCCCTCAGTGCGGCGAGATGGTCACACCGCCACCCCGTCGTTGACTCCGGCTGTCTCATCGTCCCACGCTCACTGCGTCCCCACGGACGCACAAGCCGCGCTGCTCATGGCACGCGACCTCTTGCGCTACCGCCCGGTCAACGACCTCTATGAGGACTGGTTGGACCGCATCGCTGAGCTCGTCAGCGCCGCAGGGGGCTCTCCGGCGCCATCCCTCTCGTTGCCTCGCCCATCCCCGGCTGCGAGCGATGTGGCTCACGGAGCACCTCCACCCCCTCAGCACCAAGATGGCGCCCTCGCGTCGAGGCGCGCAACTTAGGGAGCACCTCATCCTCCCCCACATCAAGACGGTGTCCTCGCTCCAAGATGCGCGGCCCAGTGGCGTGATCCTCCGTTCCATGTGCCCGCGCACGAAGAAAGAAGTTGCCAGGAGGTTCTCCGTCCGCAAGAAAGACGCTCCACCGCTTCCAGCACCACCACGTTAGGATCGCTTACTGTGGCAAGGCCATGCGCCACTTGCCGTGGTGGCACAGGGACACCAAGGTCAAGCTCCACCTCCACGACAGGCCCCGGTGAGCCACGGCGGGCTGCCGTGCCTTCACTCCTGAGCTGCGTAGCATCGTCTGGCCGGGCAAGTTCAAGCCGGGTCTGCTTCCTCGCTACAACGGCACCCCCGAACCTGCGGAGTTTTTGCAGCTCTACGAGCTGAGCATCGAGGCGGCCAACGGCGACGAAAAAGTCATGGCGAACCGGTTTCCCATGGCTCTCAAGGACGGTGCCCGCTCATGGCTCTTGAACCTGCCCCCAGGCTCGATATCCTCCTGGGATGAGATGCGCGGCCGCTTCATCGCCAACTTCCAGGGCACTCGCGACCACCCCCCGTCGCGGGTGACCTGCGCCACATCACACAACAACCAGGAGAAACCCTGCAGAAATAAATCCAACGCTTTGATACGTCTCCTACGTATCTATAATTTTTTATTGTTCCATGCTATTATATTATCAACCTTGGATGTTTTATATGCATTTATATGCTATTTTATATGATTTTTGGGACTAACCTATTAACCTAGAGCCCAGTGCCAGTTTCTGTTTTTCTCCTAGTTTTAGAGTATCGCTGAAAAGGAAAATCAAACGGAGTCCAATTGACATGAAACTTCATGGAACTTATTTTTGGACCAGAAGAAGCCCACGGAGTATCGGAGATGGAGCAGAAGAGTCCCGGGCTGCCCACGAAGGTGGGGGTGCGCACACCGCCCCTGGGCATGCCCTACTACCTCGTGGACAGCCCGGAGATCCACTGACGTACTTCTTCCTCCTATATATACCCATATACCCTAAAAACTTCAGGGACCATCAGAAGCCTCCGTAGCCACCGAAAACCAATCTAGACCCGTTCCGGCACCCTGTCGGAGGGGGGAATCCCTCTCCGGTTGCCATCTTCATCATCCCGGTGCTCTCCATGACGAGGAGGGAGTGGTTCTCCCTCGGGGCTGAGGGTATGTACCAGTAGCTATGTGTTTGGTCTCTCTCTGTCTCGTGTTCTTGATGTGGTACGATCTTGATGTATCACAAGCTTTGCTATTATAGTTGGATCTTATGATGTTTCTTCCCCCTCTACTCTCTTGTGATCAATTGAGTTTTCCCTCTGAAGTTATGTTATCGGATTGAGTCTTTAAGGATTTGAGAACACTTGATGTATGTCTTGCATGTGCTTATCTGTGGTGACAATGAGATATCACGTGATCCACTTGATGTATGTTTTGGTGATCAACTTGTGGGTTCCGTGACCTCGTGAACTTATGCATAGGGGTTGGCACACGTTTTCGTCTTGACTCTTTGGTAGAAACTTTGCGGCACTCTTTGACGTTCTTTGTGTTGGTTGAATAGATGAATCTGAGATTGTGTGATGCATATCGTATAACCATACCCACGGATACATGAGGTGACATTGGAGTATCTAGGTGACATTAGGGTTTTGGTTGATTTGTGTCTTAAGGTGTTATTCTAGTACGAACTCTTTGATAGATTGAACGAAAAGAATAGTTTCATGTTATTTTACTAAGGACTCTTGAATAGATTGATCAGAAAGGATAACTTTGAGGTGGTTTCGTACCCTACCATAATCTCTTTGTTTGTTCTCCGCTATTAGTGACTTCGGAGTGACTCTTTGTTGCATGTTGAGGGATAGTTATATGATCCAATTATGTTATTATTGTTGAGAGAACTTGCACTAGTGAAAGTATGAACCCTAGGCCTTGTTTCCTAGCATTGCAATACCGTTTACGCTCACTTTTATCATTAGTTACCTTGCTGTTTTTATATTTTCAGATTACAAAAACCTATATCTATCATCCATATTGCACTTGTATCACCATCTCTTCGCCGAACTAGTGCACCTATGCAATTTACCATTGTATTGGGTGTGTTGGGGACACAAGAGACTCTTTGTTATTTGGTTGCAGGGTTGTTTGAGAGAGACCATCTTCATCCTACGCCTACCACGGATTGATAAAGCTTAGATCATCCACTTGAGGAAAATTTGCTACTGTCCTACAAACCTCTGCACTTGCAGGCCCAACAACGTCTACAAGAAGAAGGTTGTGTAGTAGACATCAAGCTCTTTTCTGGCGCCATTGCCGGGGAGGTTAGCGCTTGAAGGTATATCTTTAGATCTTGCAATTGAATCTTTTTGTTTCTTGTTTTATCGCTAGTTTAGTTTATAGAAGAAAACCACAAAAAATGGAATTGAGTTTGTCTCATACACTTCATCGTTTTAATATCTTTCGTGAGAATGTTGGAAAGGAAAATTGTGCTCAAGTGCTAGGAGAAGAAGTCTATAAAATATTTGGCACTAAATCTTTGAATGATGAGCATGATTGCAATGTTATTAGTATGAACTCTTTGAATATCCATAGTACCAATGATGATTGCACAAGTCATGATGAAAATATCTCTTATAAGCATGTCGATATTTGTGGAGTGCATAGAGTTTGCAATTACTTACCAAACAGGGAAGATATATTTTGCAAGAGGCATGAGTATTTGGAAACTAAATGGTTGCAAGAAAGGCTAGATGTTTGTGCTGAAAATTTAAACTTTCTTGGCCCTACTTGTGAACTTTGCAATGCACGTGATCATTTCAGTACCCAATGTGAATTGTTTCATGATCGTATCGTGTCCAAAAATTGTGATGACTTGATTTCACTTGCACATCATAATGAACTTAGTTTGCTCTTGGGTTATGAAGAAATGAAACTTCTATCTAAGGTTATTCCAGAATTTGCCCTCCATAGAGTTCTTAATTTTGATCTAGAGGAAATTTATATGTATTGTGCGGTGAATTGCATTAAAAATCCTTATATTGCCAATTACATAAAGAAAATAAAACAAATAGAGGATGAAGAGAATACTAATGAAAGGGAAGAGACTTCCCAATATCCTCCTATTATTTCTTATGATGAATCGGGTAATGAGGAGGAGCCTCCTATTCAACCAATCTCATTAGTAAGGAGCTCCGAAAAGAGGATTAAACCCACACATGATGTGAAGAAGAAAAAGAAAAAACAGAGAAGCAAAGGTAAAAAGGTATCCCTCCCAAATGATGTTGCTCCTATTACTCCTTGTGATGATGATAATTTCTATACTATTGGTGATGTCCATACTATTAATGATGAGAGTGATTATGCTTATGATATGAAAAGGCCCAAGCTTGGGGATGTTATGTTTGATGAAGATGATGTTTTTGAGAATATATTTGCTGCAATTAATGTTTGTCCCAAGCATGGGGATGCTATGTTTAATGAAGATGATATTTTTATTCTCCCAAGTTTTTATATGCAAATTTGTAATGATGATATCATGCCTCCTACTTATGATGATTATATTGATGAAAGTGTGTTTGGAAGAGAGGTCATGACTTTATTTAGTAATGATTCCACTATCTTGGAAGAGGTTTCAATCGATTATGATGAGAACAAAGTTGCTACCTATGATGATTATTGTGATGATACTTATGCTATAAAAAGTAGTGATGATTATATTTATAAAACTTGTCATGATTATGATTACCCCTTTTCTAAACGTCACTCTTTTAATATGGAAACAATTTATAGTATTCGAGTTTCTAATGATACTCCCACTATTCCGAATGAGAAGAATTTTGCTTACATGGAGAGTTATAAAATTTCTATGCTTGTAGATCATGGAAAGAATGCTTTATGTGATGGTTATATTGTTGAAATTATTCATGATTATACTGAAAATTATTATGAGGGAGGAACATATGGTTGTAGGAATTGCAATAATATCAAGTTTCCTCTCTATGTGCTTAAAGTTTTAAAGTTATGCTTGTTTTGCCTTCCTATGCTAGTTGATTATTGTTCCCATAAGTTGTTTGCTCACAAAAACCCTATGCATAGGAAGTGGGTTAGACTTAAATGTGCTAGTCATATTCTTAATGATGCTCTCTTTATGTTTCAATTCTTATCTTTATGTGAGCATCATTGAAATCATCATGCCTAGCTAGGGGCGTTAAACGATAGCGCTTGTTGGGAGGCAACCCAATTTTATTTTTGTTCCTTGCTTTTTGCTCCTGTTTAGTAATAAATAATTCATCTAGCCTCTGTTTAGATGTGGTTTTATGTTTTAATTAGTGTTTGTGCCAAGTAGAACCTTTGGGAAGACTTGGGTGAAGTCTTTGCGATCTTGCTGTAAAAAAACAGAAACTTTAGCGCTCACGAGTTTAGCTGCCATTTTTTACTGGACTGTGCTATTAAGTTTATTATTTTTGAAGAGGATTAATAGACAAATTACTAAGGTCCACCAATTTATATGATAATTTTATGAGTTCCAGAAGTATACGTTTGATACAGATTACTACAGACTGTTCTGTTTTTGACAGATTCTGTTTTCTATGTGTTGTTTGCTTCTTTTGATGAATATATGAGTAGTATCGGAGGCTATTAACCATAGATGAGTTAGAATACATTAGATATTACACCAATATGAATTTAGAATGAGTTCACAACAGTACCTAAGTGGTGATTTATTTTCTTATACTAACGGAGCTTACGAGTTTTCTGTTAAGTTTTGTGTTGTGAAGTTTTCAAGTTTTGGGTAAAGATTCGATGGACTATGGAATAAGGAGTGGAAAGAGCCTAAGCTTGGGGATGCACAAGGCACCTCAAGGTAATATTCAAGGACAACCAAGAGCCTAATCTTGGGGATAACCCGGAAGGCATCCCCTCTTTTGTCTTCGTTCATCGATAACTTTACTTGGAGCTATATTTTTATTCACCACATGATATGTGTTTTGCTTGGAGTGTCATTTTATTTTGTTTTGCTCGCTGTTTGAATAAAATACCAAGATCTTAAATTATTAAATGTTAGAGAGTCTTCACATAGTTGCTTAGTTATTCGACTACTCATTGATCTTCACTTATATCTTTCGGAGTAGTTTGTCATTTGCTCTAGTGCTTCACTTATATCTTTTTAGAGCACGGCAGTGGTTTTATTTTATAGAAATTGTTGAACTCTCATGCTTCACTTATATTATTTTGAGAGTCTTTATAAAATCATGGTAGTTTGCTTTGGTTATGGAACTTGCCCTAATATGATGGGCATCAAAGATGGGTATAATAAAAACTATCATATAAAGTGCAGTGAATACTAAGAGAAGTTTGATACTTGATGATTGTTTTGAGATATGGAGATGGTGATATTAGAGTCATGCTAGTTGAGTAGTTGTGAATTTGAGAAATACTTGTGTTTAAGTTTGTGATTCCCATAGCATGCACGTATGGTGAACCGTTATGTGATGAAGTCGGAGCATGATTTATTTATTGATTGTCTTCCTTATGAGTGGCGGACAGGGATGAGCGATGGTCTTTTCCTACCAATCTATGCCCCTAGGAGCATGCGCGTAGTACTTTGTTTCGATAACTAATAGATTTTTGCAATAAGTATGTGAGTTCTTTATGACTAATGTTGAGTCCACGGATTATACGCACTCTCACCTTTCCACCATTGCTGGCCTCTCTAGTACCGCGCAACTTTCGCCGGTACCATAAACCCACTATATATCTTCCTCAAAATAGCCACCGTACCTACCTATTATGGCATTTTCATAGCCATTCCGAGATATATTTCCATGCAACTTTCCACCGTTCCGTTAATTATGACATGCTTCATCATTGTCATATTGCTTTGCATGATCATGTAGTTGACATTGTATTTGTGGCAAAGCCACCATTCATAATTCTTTCACACATGTCACTCATGAGTCATTGCACATCCCGGTACACCGCTGGAGGCATTCATATAGAGTCATATCTTGTTCTAAGTATCGAGTTGTAATTCTTGAGTTGTAATTAAATAAAAGTGTGATGATCATCATTATTAGAGCATTATCCTAGTGAGGAAAGGATGATGGAGACTATGATTCCCCCACAAGTCGGGATGAGACTCCGGACGAAAAAAGGCCAAAAAAGAGAAGAGAAGGCCCAAAAAATGAGAGAAAAAGATAGAAGGGGTAATGCTATTGTCCTTTTACCACACTTGTGCTTCAAAGTAGCACCATGATCTTCATGATAGAGAGTCTCCTATGTTGTCACTTTCATATACTAGTGGGAATCTTTCATTATAGAACTTGGCTTGTATATTCCAATGATGGGCTTCCTCAAAATGCCCTAGGTATTCGTGAGCAAGCAAGTTGGATGCACACCCACTTAGTTTCTTTTTGAGCTTTCATACATTTATAGCTCTAGTGCATTTGTTGCATGGCAATCCATACTCACTCACATTGATATCTATTGATGGGCATCTCCATAGCCCATTGATACGCCTAGTTGATGTGAGACTATCTTCTCCTTTTTGTCTTCTCCACAACCACGATTCTATTCCACCATAGTGCTATATCCATGGCTCACGCTCATATATTGCGTGAAGATTGAAAAAGTTTGAGGACATCAAAAGTATGAAACAATTGCTTGGCTTGTCATCGGGGTTGTGCATGATTTAAATACTTTGTGTGGTGAAGATGGAGCATAGCCAAACTATATGATTTTGTAGGGATAGCTTTCTTTGGCCATGTTATTTTGAGAAGACATGATTACTTCATTAGTATGGTTGAAGTATTATTGTTTTTATGTCAATATTAAACTTTTGTCTTGAATCTTATGGATCTGAATATTCTTGCCACAATAAAGAAGATTACATGGATAAATATGTTAGGTAGCATTCCACATCAAAAATTCTGTTTTTATCATTTACATACTCGAGGACGAGCAGGAATTAAGCTTGGGGATGCTGATACGTCTCCAATGTATCTATAATTTTTGATTGTTCCATGCTATTATATTATCAACCTTGGATGTTTTATATGCATTTATATGATATTTTATATGATTTTTGGGACTAACCTATTAACCTAGAGCCCAGTGCCAGTTTCTTCTTTTCCTTGTTTTAGAGTATCGCAGAAAAGGAAAATCAAACGGAGTCCAATTGACCTGAAACTTCACGGAACTTATTTTTCGACCAGAAGAAGCCCACGGAGTATCGGAGATGGACCAGAAGAGTCCCGGGCTGCCCACGAGGGTGGGGGCGCGCCCACCCCTCTGGGTGCGCCCCCTGCCTCGTGGACAGCCCGGAGATCCACCGACGTACTTCTTCCTCCTATATATACCCATATACCCTAAAAACTTCAGGGAGCAGAATAGACTGGGAGTTCCGCCGCCAGAAACCTCCGTATCCACCAAAAACCAATGTAGACCCGTTCCGGCACCCTGTCGGAGGGGGGAATCCCTCTCCGGTGGCCATCTTCATCATCCCGGTGCTCTCCATGACTAGGAGGGAGTAGTTCTCCCTCGGGGCTGAGGGTATGTACCAGTAGCTATGTGTTTGATCTCTCTCTCTCTCTCTCTCGTGTTCTTGAGGTGGTATGATCTTGATGTATCGCGAGCTTTGCTATAATAGTTGGATCTTATGATGTTTCTTCCCCCTCTACTCTCTTGTGATGAATTTAGTTTTCCCTTTGAAGTTATCTTATCGGATTGAGTCTTTAAGGATTTGAGAACACTTGATGTATGTCTTGCATGTGCTTATCTGTGGTGACAATGGGAGATCACGTGATCCACTTTATGTATGTTTTGGTGATAAACTTGCGGGTTCCGTGACCATGTGAACTTATGCATAGGGGTTGGCACACGTTTTCGTCTTGACTCTCCGGTAGAAACTTTGCGGCACTCTTTGAAGTTCTTTGTGTTGATTGAATAGATGAATCTGAGATTGTGTGATGCATATCGTATAATCATACCCACGGATACTTGAGGTGACATTGGAGTATCTAGGTGACATTAGGGTTTTGGTTGATTTGTGTCAGTGCATCTAGTGCCCCTTAGTGATTTTGGTGTATTGAAGACTTATAGGTTAAGGGACTAATGTGTTTATGAGTGTACACATGTCTATAATTCTATGAGGAGTTTGATATTTACAGAGAAAGTCGACCCCTAAAAATGAAGTTCTTCGTCTAAAGACTTTGGTATTCTGAAGACTTTCTGAAGACTTTGATAGTGAAGAAAATGGTGTGACCTTGAAGACTTGGTATTCATTCGAGGAACATAAAGCATGAAGACTTTTGTTTTCATAGTTTCATTTTCTCTTTCTTGAGTCATAGGAAACACCGTACTGTTAAAGGGGGTCGAGGAAATACTAAGGAAAAATTTCCATGTGATGCTCAACTCAAAATCCTCCACCTACCAATCCCTTCGAGTGAAGCCATTGGAAATCTCATACAGTCCAGTCATATTCTTCAGTGACAGAGACGAAGTTCTTCTGGTATCTGAGGAATTTGTTCTGACTGAGGAGTTAGGAATTCGCCAGTACGGATTTCCTACACAGTGAGGAACATGATAGCCCTGAGGATTTTGCTACTCAAAATTCCGACCGTTGCTGTGCTATGCGCCAGCTGTCCCAAAATATCTATCCACATAACGGTCATATCATTGAAGGGCATTTATGTCTTATCATGTCGGGCTGCTCCCTAGGCTATAAATAGACGCCCCCTACAACCACTACCTGGTTAGCTGCTCCGAGAGAAACTGACACTTGTCATTTGAGAGCAACCCATCCTCCGAGGACTTCGAGCGAAAATCATCAAGTGAGGAAAAACCCAAAACCCAAACACCTACAAACCCCAAGTGATTGAGCATCACTAAAGAGATTGATCCTGAGTGGATCGGACGCTTGTTACCTTGGAAGACTGTGCTTCTTCCAAACGGTTAGGCGTCATGGTCTAGAGCATCAAAGAGGAATTGCGGATAGCCGAGTGACCAAGTTTGTGAAGGTTCGGAAGTCACTTGAAGTCTTACCACGAGTGATTGGACGAGGTCTGTGTGACCTTAGTTCAAGGAGAATACGGTGAGGACTAGGTGTCCTGAGCTGCGTGTTCAGGACTGGGTGTCCGGGACTGTGTGTCCTCGAGTTTAAATACTCAGCCGCTCCAACCAGACGTACAACTAAGACAGCAGTTGGAACTGGTCTACCAAATCATTGTCTTCACCAAGCTTACTATTTCTATTTCCTCAACTCTTTCATTTCCTCAGAACTGTGTTGTGTGCTTGTTCATATCTGTGTTTGAAGACTTTGACTGAAGACTTTCTCAATTTCCTCAGTTCAATTTCTTCAGTCTGTTTGTCTTTATCCTGTGTTATCCTGTGTTTACGCTTCCGTACTCTATGCCTGTCTTCATTTCATCATGATGACTATGCTTGTATTCTGTTATGTTTACTTTTGAGTACTCATTCCGCTGTTGGTAGTTCTTCGTAAAGGAATTTCCTCACCAGCAAATTCCTCAGTGAAGAATTTCATAAAAATCGCCTATTCACCCCCCCTCTAGTCGATATAACGCACTTTCAATTGGTATCAGAGCAAGGTACTCCCTTGTTCTGTGTGATTTTGGTTTAACCGCCTGTAGTTTTAGCTATGTCGACCGCAGGTATGATCAAGGTCTCTGCTGGGTGTCCTACCTTCGATGGGACGGACTACCCCTACTAGAAGAATAAGATGCGAATGCATCTTGAAGCAATTGATAATGATCTCTGGTATGTTATGGAAAATGGTGTTCCCTCAATCACACCTTCTCTGAATGTTGCTGATGTGAAGAGATTCAAGCAACTCGACTCTCAAGCGAAGAATATCATATGTGGCCATCTGAGCAAAGGACAGTATGGCAGAGTGAGTGCTTTGGAGACAGCGAAGCTTATCTGGGACAGGTGGTCCAAAGTGAATGAAGGAGTCTCAACTCAGCGTGACTCTCGAGTTGATGTTCTTCGCAATCTCTTCAACCGCTTCAAAAGACTCGACAATGAAAATGTTCAACAAACCTTCGATCACCTCACTGACATCTCAAATGAGCTTCAAGCACTTGGTGCCACTGACATCACCGACCATGAGGTGGTGAAGAAATTGCTGAGATCGCTTGATTCCTCATTTGACACTCTGGCATTGATGATACAAGAACGTGCTGATTACAAGTCACTTGATCCCGCTGATATTCTCGAAAGGCTAAATACTCATGAGTTCCAACTTGCTGAGAAGAGAGATCTCTATGGTTCAAGCTATGGCAGATCACGTGCACTGAAGGCCAAGGTAGTATCTGAGTCCGAAGATGAAGACTCTGGTAGCAGTCTTGGTGATCCTGAAGAACTGAGCCATGATCTGGCTCTACTCGTGAAGAAGTTCCAAAAGTTCTCAAGACGTGGTCGCCTTGGAAGATCCTCAAGGAGCAATGATTCCTCACCCAGTGACTACAAGAAGAGGCTCTGTCACAAGTGCAAGAAACCTAGACATTTCATTCAAGATTGTCCTCAATGGGAAAAGGAATCAAAGAAGAAGAAATACAAGGATTACATTTCTGATGATGCGAAGAAAAAGAATAAATCCACAAAATCTTCATCATCAAAATCCTCAAAGTCTTCATATCACAAGAAGAGCAGCTCCAAGAAGGCTAGGGCATTCATTGGCAAGGAAATGGACTCTGAGGCTGAATCTGAAGAAAATGAGGAAGAGGAGACATCTGAGGAGTCCGAATCCGGAATGGCGAGCCTAGCTCTCGCTACTGCATTCGTCAGCAAGTCTATCTTCAACACTGAAGAAAATGACCTCATCAACAAGGCTGATGAAGGCGATGATGACTACGCTCCCACCTATTGCTTCATGGCAAAGGGTGCCAAGGTACTCAAATATACCTCCTCTGAATCAAGTGAGAATGAATCTGATGAAAAACTTAAGCCCATCTATTCTAAACTTGCTAAGATTGTTATAAAACAACAAAGGGCTTTAGAAAAGGTTCAAAACATGCTAATAAAAGTGATGATATGTTGGGTGAAGAAATGGATCGCACTGAAACTTTGACTAAAAATCTTCAGAGACTTCAGTCCAAGCTTGACAAACTTCAAAGTCATCATAACACTCTCTTATCGGATCATGAGAAGCTTTCTTATGAATTTCTTCAAAAAAAGCAAGACCTTGAGAAGCTAAGAGTGAGTTATGAAGATCTTCAGAAGGAGCGCGATTCATTACTTGCTCAACAAATCAGCGCTTCTCAGAAAGAATTTTTTTATCCATGCTTGAAGTGCATTGAACATGAATCTGCTAATTCTTCACCTGAATGTTCAAATGCTGCTAATGTATCAAATTCTTCACATGCCTCTACTATCACTAATTCCTCATTTGAGGACATTGCTAGTATCACTGACGATGCAGGGCTGAAGGAATTGTACTCGACAGGCATGTACAAAAGCCTCAAAGGGCATCAGGCTCTTTGTGATGTGCTTAAAAAGCAGATCCTCAACAGGAACCCTAGGAAAGAGGGTATCTCCTTTGAGAGGAAACTCAATGCTGATGGTACATATTGGAAGGCTGAGCAGTACCCCAAAACTACATGGGTTGCTGCAAAGGGACCTCCAGTTGATCCATCTAACTTATCTGGATTTGCATGTGAATCTCCTCATTCTGATTATGAGTCAATTGACTCCAACTATAAACTATTCAAAAATCAGAATGGTGAAGTATTTGCTAGATATGTTGGCACTAACTGCAGGAACGGCTCCCCTATGAAGAAAATCTGGGTTCCCAAAAGATGCCTTGAAAATCTTCAGGTGAATGTCATCATGACGCCACCTGTGAAGAATAGGAACCCCAGATCAAATTCTTCATATGGACCAAATTCTTCATATGGATTCAAGTCCTCATACGGACCAAATTCCTCATATGGATCAAAGTCCTCATATGAACATCATCGTGCTAACCCGTCTGTTTTGCAGGGAAGATCTAAGGATTATGGATATGTGCATTATTCTTCAAATCATTATTTCCATAAGTCCTCGGAGAATTTCTCTGCATACTCTTATGCTTACTCTAACCCCTCTTATGTGAAACGAAATGGACTGGCTTCTATGCCATCCTTCTCGTATGGAGCTCGCGGAATGATGAACTCTTTGCCACCCCTTCAGATGTGTGGGTGGTGAAGAAAAAGAACTAATCTCCTCTGCAGGGTCAGGTCTCCAGACATACATAATCGTCTGAAGAATTTGCTGGAGACCTGAGTATGCCTGATAGGATGCAGGCTAATCATGAAGAAATGAACATTCATTTCTCACGTCCTCATATTGCTTTATTAGTTCTTTTGCTTGATGAAATTGATCTGATGAATTGATGTCATATTCTTCACTGATGAAGTATATGAGTTTGTAAGCTGCACTAATTCATCTGCAGGATGATCAACCCAAAGCCACTGAGTGGGTCATCGATAGTGGATGTACAAACCACATGACTGGTGACAAGAATCTATTGATGGATGCTCCATTATCTCCGTCGCATCTGAAGCATATCATTTTTGCTGACAAAGGCAAAAGTCAGGTATTGGGTCTAGGTAAGGTTGCGATTACAAAGGATCAACACATGGACAAAGTCATGCTTGTTGAGTCCTTAGGATACAACCTTATGTCTATCTCAATGCTTTGTGATCTTGATATGGTTGTTGTCTTTGGCAAGTACCATTGTGTTTTGGTTATGGAAGCTTACAATTCCAAAGTCTTCGAAGGCTTTAGGAGAGGAGACCTGTATATTATTGATTTCTCTATAGGACCACAACCAGCCGTGTGCTTACTTGCAAAAGCTTCAGAAGGCTGGCTTTGACATCGACGACTTGGTCATGCAGGCATGAGGAATTTGCACACGCTTGTGAAGAAGAAGCATGTCATTGTCATGGAGAATGTCAAATTCCTCAAGGATCACCTATGCGGAGCCTATGAAGCTGGGAAGATGACCAAGGCCAAGCATCCAGCGAAGACCATCATGACCACCACTCGCCCATTTGAATTGCTTCACATGGATCTCTTTGGTCCTAATCATTATTCTGCTATTTCAAATGAAGCACCTCAATATGGCTTTGTTATTGTTGATGATTATTCTCGCTACACATGGGTACACCTTGTTACTTACAAACATGAAGTGCAGGAAGTCTTCAAACGATTTTCCTCGAGGGCTTCAACCAACTATGGTGTGAAGATCAAGCACATCAGAAGTGACAATGGCACTGAGTTCAAGAATTCTGGTCTCGATGACTATCTTGATGAACTTGGTATTACTCATGAGTTATCTGCTCCTTATACTCCTTAGCAGAACAGCGTCGTGGAGTGCAAGAACAGGACTCTTGCTGAGATGGCTCGCACTATGCTTGATGAATACAAAACGCCTCGTCGTTTCTAGACTGAGGCAATTGATACTGCGTGCCACATCATCAATAGAGTATATCTTCACAAATTCTTCAAAAAGACTGCCTATGAACTCCTCACTGATAAGAAACCCAATGTAAGTTATTTCAAAGTCTTTGGTGCTAAATGTTGGATTTAAGATCCTCATCACAACTCAAAATTTGCACCGAAAGCACATGAAGTTTTTATGATTGGTTACGGAAAGGACTCGCACACCTACAGAGTCTTCAACAATGTTCTTCACAAAGTTGTTGGAACTGTAGATGTGAGGTTCGATGAAACTAAGGGCTCGCAAAGAGAGCACCTACCTACTGTGATAGATGAACCAGCACCTGAGGAAACTATCAAGTTCAAGGCTACTGAGGATGTCATTCCTACTGAAGAATTCATTCTAGAACATGAAGAACGTCGATCTAATGCACCTGAAGAAAATGCTGAAGAAAATGGTGCTAAAGAAAGCGCTGATCAAATTCTTCAACGACAACCAGCTCATCCTCGCATTGCAAAAGAAGTGCAAGTTGAAAAGATCATCAATGACATCAAAGCGCCAGGTCCTCTCACACGCTCAAAAGCTTCACATTTGTCTAACTTTTGTGGGCACTATGCTTTTGTCTCTATTACAGAGCCCACTAAGGTAGATGAAGCATTTCTGGAGCCTGAGTGGATTCAGGCCATGCAAGAAGAATTACATCACTTCGAGCTCAACAATGTCTGGGAACTGGTCAAACATCCAGATCCTCTCAAGCACAATATCATTGGCACAAAGTGGATCTACCGCAACAAGCAAGATGAAAATGGCCTTGTGGTGAGTAATAAGGCACGGCTTGTAGCTCAAGGCTACACACAGGTTGAAGGAATTGATTTCGATGAAACTTTTGCACCTGTTGCTAGACTTGAGGCTATTCGCATATTACTTGCTTATGCTAACCATCATGATATCACTTTATATCAAATGGATGTGAAAAGTGCATTCCTCAATGGTAAGCTTGAGGAAGAAGTATATGCTGCTCAACCCCCAGGTTTTGAAGATCCAAAGAATCCTGACAAAGTCTTCAAACTCAACAAGGCCCTCTATGGCCTCAAGTAGGCCCCATGGGCTTGGTATGATACTTTGAAGGAATTCCTCATGACGAAAGGCTTCAAACCTGGTTCACTCGACCCTACCCTTTTCACTAAATCTTATGATGGTGAATTGTTTGTGTGCCAAATATATGTTGATGATATTATCTTTGGCTGTACTGACCAACGTTATAGTGATGAATTTGCCTATATGATGAGTGAAGAATATCAAATGTCTATGATGGGAGAGTTGAAATTCTTCTTAGGTCTTCAAATTCGTCAACAACGCAATGGCATATTCATATCTCAGGAGAAATACCTCAAGGATGTACTGAGGAAATTCGGCATGCAAGATTGCAAAGGCGTCAAAATTCCTATGCCCACAAATGGCCATCTGTGCACTGATGAAAATGGTATTGACTTCGATCATAAGGTATACCGCTCCATGATAGGTTCTTTATTGTACTTATGTGCATCTAGGCCAGATATAATGCTTAGTGTTTGCATGTGTGCCCGATTTCAAGCTACACCGAAGGAATCACACCACAAGGCTGTGAAGCATATTCTTCGATATCTAGCTCACACACCAACACTTGGATTATGGTACCTCAAGGGATCGGCTTTTGATCTCATTGGATATTCTGACTCTGACTATGTTGGTGATCGTGTGGACCGCAAGTCAACATCTGGTACATGTCATCTCCTCGGACGATCTTTAGTCTGTTGGTCCTCGAAGAAACAGAACTGTGTATCACTATCTACTGCTGAAGCGGAGTATATTGCCGCTGGTTCTTGCTGTGCTCAATTGCTATGGATGAAGAAAACTCTCAAGGACTACAGCGTCAACATGAAGAATGTGCCTCTCTTCTGTGACAATGAGAGTGCCATCAAGATTGCTCACAATCCAGTTCAGCACTCGAAGACTAAGCACATTCAGATTCGTCATCATTTTCTTCGTGATCATGTGTTGAAGGGCAACATTTCTATTGAGCATGTGAAGACTGAAGAACAGCTAGCCGATATCTTCACAAAGCCCTTGGATGAGAAGAGATTTAGCAAGTTGCGGTGTGAGCTAAATATCCTAGAATCTTCGAATGTTCTTTGAAAAGGACACTCATCCTAACACTTACGCAAAATTGATGACTTAGATGTGCAACACACAAAGAAACGTTTTTCTTCAATCAATGAAGAATAACACTCTTAGTGTGAAGAAATTAATGAAGAATTTGATTCTCATAACCCTATGATAATTGTACGCGGTGTCTGAAATCATCATTCTAATACGGTGGATCATGCCACCACCAAAAGTTGAAATTCCTCAAATTATTCATATTCTTCAACTTTGCATATATGAGTTTATGTCCTCTACAACATTCACCTATTGCTATTTCTTCAAGTTGGTTTTCTGCTAAGTGAATGTGACCGGACCCTTCCCCTCTATGCTATACTCAACCCAATCTGTTCACAAATTCTTCATGTGCGTTCTATTTGAAACTCGTTCAAAATCTTCACTGTGTCCTTGTCAGCTAAAGAAATTGCGAACGGAACTTTAAAACCTATCTTATCGAAATTTTCGGCTTTGCCGCTCAAACCGTTCCGCATCCCACAATACACTTATCCACTCACCCACGATCTAACACGACCTCCACCTCTCACTACGTGGGTGACACATGTCATGCGAATGAGAAGGGTCAGGGGCACATTTGTCCAATTTCTTCGGGCGAGCAGTTTTTCACCGTGGCTATAAATACACTTCCTTCCCTTCCTCACTTCTTTTACTTCGCTCGATCTCTTTCATGCTCGAGCTTCTCAAACCCTTGCGCCGCCGCTACTTCATCGCCGCTGGTGAGGAAGAGCTTCACTGCCTCGACCTCGTCGCCAACGTACTCGCGCCGACCGCTGAAATCTTCACTCCGCCGCCGCTATAGCCATCTTCCTCTGCCAGGTTAGGGCATGGAAGATCTGCACAGACGAACTTCACATCTCCTCACTCCAGTTCGTCATGTTCTTCGTTCAGGTTAATTAAAAGTTACTTTTACTGCCCTCATTGATTTGAATGATTATCTACAAAATCTTCAAAGGTGGTTTTCTTCATATCTTCACACACTAAAACACCTCACATTTTATCCGTTCTTGATTCGTTTCTCTAAGCAAGTTTTTCTTCAAGATTCCACAAATGTGTGGATTTTTAATCTACACATCTTTGGAACCTAAGACAAAGAACGCTTAGTGAAATTCTTCAAGACTCATCTGGTCAAATTCCTCAAACTTGTTCTTTTTACAAAACCTTCTGAGAACGCATATGACCTCTCCAAATTCCTCGCAACTATACTCTATTTACAGGTACGCATGTCAGCTGCTGAATCACTAGGTTCTCATCAACTTAACTCATTTGCAGCGTTCCTCGAACAAAAGTTGCATACCTCTTTAGAAAATTCGATTGTTCAAATTCCTCAACTGAAGAAAATGGCTGATGGTAAAAGGCCACAGAAAGGAGGAAAGAAGCCTAAGGTCATGACTGCTTTTGAAATCCCCGAGGACATATACAAATACTACTGCACTCCTAATGAGGCCAAGTTTGGAAAAGAGGACAAAAATCAGCGCAAGGTGCGCATACAGAGGATAGAAAGGAGGTGGGCAAGAGAATGGAGGGAGTACAGATATGTCACTCCTAAGTATATGAAGAAATTTGCACTCAATCCTCCATGCCCAAGAGCTCCATTGGCACCTAGCCAAATCACTGATCCCACCAGCCTCAAGCGCGGTGAGGACTATCCTGATGAATGGGCCAAGCGCCAAGCCAAGTTGCCTAAGCAAGCCAAAGAAGCAGTGAGGAAATTCAATGAAGACTCTGCTGCTGCTGCTGCTGCCTCTGCTGAGGCCTCTGCTGTCAAGCCGAAGAAGGCTATGACAAAGAAGCCTGCGCGCAAGCCAAGTGCTTCACCAACAATGCCCTCAAGGCCAAGTTCCTCAGCAATGCCCTCATGGCCAGAATCCTCAAAGCCCTCATGGCCAATTCCTCATGATGCTCCTGTTCCTCCAAAATCCTCAGCTCCTCGACCAAAGCCCTCAGCTGTTCCGACTAAATCCTCAGCACCTGTGCATCTCGCCTAGTGCCAAAGGACTGCAGGCATCTCCATTGGCTCAGGTGTCTCAGCTAGTTCCTTAGCTGCACCAAGTTCCTCAGCTGGCCCCTCACTGCTGAAGACAAAGACCACTGCTAGACGAGGTCCTCGCCCAAGTCCTCAAAAGAAACAAGTCGCTTTCCAAGTACCGTCTGAAGAAGACGAAGCTGATGATCATGAACTTGTAGAAATCATCAGAGTCAGGCAAGTCAGGGCCGCTAGAGCCAAAGGATCAGAGGTGCCACTGCTTTTGGATCCCAAGTTGATCCTCGACTACATTGATGTCTGGCACAAGGACCCCAACACTCCCTTGCCTGACTTCAAGCTGACTCCTGGCCAGAGTCACATGCTAACCCACTTCATTCAAGAAGAAAAGTGGAAAGTTGAGAAGGCCAGGCAGATCAAGAAAGCGCAGTACAAGAAAGAGCGTTATCTGAAGAAAAACGTTGTCTCTATGACAACTGAAGAACTTGTCACTATTCAGACTGAGATTAAGAAACTCAGTGATGACTTTGACGCATATCGCGCTGATTGGCTTGGAGCCAAGGTTTGTTTTGTGAAACTTGCGGATAACTTCACTTCCAATGTTGCAGCCCCAACGCAACAGGAAATTCCTCAGGCTGAAGCATCTGCTTAGCCTACTGAAGAAAATGCCAGCACCGCTGATGACAATCAGTCTGCTGAAGAAAATGTGAGTTCCAGGGCTGATGACTGCATTCCCGCCACTGAAGAAATTGCCAGGGCACCCACTAGTGGTCCGCCTGAAGAAACTGAAGAACTCAGGGCAACTGCATCAGTTGTGCCTGAAGAAAATCAACCAGATTCCTCAGCTGCTCCTGCACCAACTTCAACTCCAATCCTTCCATCTGCATCGGATGTGAAGAATACCAAGGCTGCAGAGCATGCTGCAGTGAAGGAAAGGAAAGCATCAGCTACTTCAGATTCTTCAGCTCCGAAGAAAATGAAGCCTATGACAAGTTCATTTGCAAATCCGATTGATGTTGTTCCCATCTCAACCAGGCCATCAAAGGACCTTGTTCCTTTTGATGAAGAATATGTGATCCCCAGCGGATCTGATGAAGAAACTCCTTCTGCTGCTTCGTCTGAACCGTTGGATGAAGAAATTGAAGTGGATGCGATCCCTTCAACACCTATCATCTCCTCGCCTATGCCTCAATTCACAGCTGAAGAGGCTGGCATTGAAGAAATGGAAGATGAAGATGTGGACATTGGCTGCTCCACACCCGTAATCAGTGATGAATTTTGGGAAAGTCAGCATCCAAACTCACCAATGTTCACCCCTCTACAGCAAATTCCTCAGTCCACCACACAAACTGTACATATGGGCTCTGAAGAAACTCATCCCACTGCATCTGTCCATGAGGAAATTCCAGCCACTAGCGCTAAAGAAACTGCTGCTGTTGAACAACCAACGACACAGACTGTCACTGAGGAGGCACCAGAACTTCCTCAGCCTGAAGAACCTGCGATTGAGATTCCTGAGGTCGTGATGCAACTCACTGACACTCCTCTGCCGAAGCCAAAGGACCCATTCTCACGCAAGCAAAAGTTCAAGGCTGATGATTTCTTCAGCGAGCACGTATTCTTCGAAGATTACAACCCATATAACTCTGCTCGCATTAGGAAGAGGCATTTCTAGACTGCTAGTCAAGCCAATTTCTATTCCTCAGTGCTGTTCAACAAGGAGAAGATCTTCTACCATGAGCTATTCCTCACGTGGATATGGAATCTATGCCGTGCTTCGCACCAGTCCTCAGTGTTCTTCACGATGCTGGACTGCTAAACTTTTGCTCTGACATCTGTGATTGGAATGAAGAACTGATTCTTCAATTCTATGCAACGCTGCACATCACTGGAGATGCTGAAGATGTGAATTCCTGGGTGTTGGACTGGATGTCTGAAAACACTCACTACACTACACCAGCCTCTGAATTGCTTTGTGCTCTACCACTCAGTCCTCTTTTGAAGAAGCTCGCTGCATCTACAGTGAACCTGAGCTCACACATCATTACATGCAGGTGCTGATGAAACCTTTGAATCCAGGTCAGGCACCAAGAACCAAATTCCTCGTGAAGGAATTTCTATACGTGCCCAAAACTGTCTATCATATTCTTACGAGGACAATCAGTCCTATCAAAGGCCACGACTCATCTGATGAGGAAATTGTTGGCATCATGAAGAATCTAGTATTCAACATCGTTCATGGCATTCCTGTCAATTATCACGATTTCTTCATGAGGACTATTGTTGGGGATATTACTACTGGAGGTAAACCGGCCTTATGTAGCCGGGTTGACTCTTTGAATATTAGAAGCCCATTAAGATGAGAAGATGATGGCGCTTTACGGAGGGCCAAAGGTGGGTTACAGTTTGTAAATCTAAACCGGCCTAGTCATGTAACTTGTATAGTAAGATAGAAATAGAGAGGACGAACCGGATACGTTTATAATCTGGCTTCGGGACTCCGTAGCCCGGCGAGCGTCAACCTATGTATATAAAGGGACGACCCGGCCGCGGTTTAGGAATAGACAACAATAACTCGAGAGCCAGACAAAGCGGATTCGCTCCCTGGCCTTCGAAACCCTAGCAATACCAATCACAACTAGACGTAGGCTTTTACCTTCATCGAAGGGGCCGAACTAGTATAAACTCCCGTGTCCCCTTGTCCGGTTTAACCCCTTTAAGCTAACCCGTTGCGATGGCTCCACGACTAAGCCATTTCACGAGGACATCTACCGTGACAAACCCATGATAGTTGCCCACTGTGGGGCTATCGCATGATGGTTTTTTCTTGAAGGGCAGCTTCGATGGACTCAAGGGATACGTTGTGGGCCGGATGACGAAGAGTCGCCGCGGCATGATCTATATCGACAATGCACGATGGGGTCCCGAGGCCGATTCAATCGAATACGGGTACCGAGTCCCCTTTGGTGGGATTCACGTCTTCATCGGCAAGATCGGCGAACCGGCCCCCTAGCTGGACATCTGCACCGACATCATCGAAACGGCTCGGCATGTAAGTTCTTCGCCGGTTCAGCCCGAGGCAAGGCATGCCTTCGTAGGTGTCATCCGTGGATCGGGGTACGAGGACGGACCGGTGTCCGATGGATAAACCGTAGTCTGCTCTGATGACGAATCTTTTGTAGAAACCGAATCGCTTTACCAGTTGCAGGACGACCGGATTGAGGGAGGATCCGAGGGCAACAGTATTCCGGATTCCCCCGGTCTGCCAAACCGAGGCGCCATCTTCATGGCCTGCACACAATCGGCGCCTCATTCATCTACCACCGCAGCGATGCTCTCCGGTTCAACGACGGCCACACCAGCAGGGGCAGGAAGCTCGGTGCCACCTCCGGCCCAAGTCTTGTCTGATTTGTTTGACGCTCTGGCAACATTGATGTCCGCGGAGGTAGACGCAGCAGCCAGGGATCAGCATGATGCGGAGATTGTAAAAGTGAAAGATCAGATAGCCCAGGCTAAAGCGGACCTAGCAGCAGAAAACGCCAGGATGGCTACGGAGCGGGCCGAGTTGGAAGCACAGGCTTACCGGATTAGACTGGATCTGAATGCTTCAGAGGAAGTCATGAGAAGAAGGTACCGATCACGTCTCCCGTCGGTTTATGAGCCGCAAAATCTTTTCAACACGCCAGGTGCAGGAGCTGGTAACCAACCCATGCTAAACCGGGCGGGGGCGCCGGGAGCAGGAGCGCCGGTTCAGCCGCGCACGACGGACCTGCCTCGCCAGAAAAACATTGTGCCATCAATGCCGCCCGGACATTATTCCAAACCATTGGACAACATTGTAGCTGCCGCTTCATGCCTGGCGGCCCTCCCAACCGACGGCGAGTCACCAGTTGTAGTGGAAGCGCGTCGGGCCAGGGATCTCCTTCAGACAGCACTAAATCAACAGCAAGCATATTCACATAGCCGTGAGAGGATTCATTCCACTCCCTGTCCAAGCCGGAGTTATAGCAGACACGTGGAGGACGAACCGGCCGTGTCCAGTAGTGCACGTCACCGAAATTCGCCACGAGGGAACAACCTGGCTGGGGGAGGTGCTAATGCGCAAGATGTTGTGGACCATGGCCGCGCACGTCGAGAGGCCGAGTTGACAGCTCGACAGGAAGCACGACAGCATACTCTGGTTCACCCCACCGCCTCCGTGGAGCCAGGGGCGATGTTCAGTTCCTTAGGGGTACCGTGTTTAACTCTCGCTTTGCGTAATGTGCGACTGCCCAAGGATTTCAAGGGGCCTCGTAAGGTACCAAATTACACCGCCGATTTGCAGCCAGAGGCGTGGGTGGAGAGCTATGAGATGGCAATGGAGATGTTAGATGTGGATGAGGTGGTGTGTGCTAAATATTTCACCATGATGTTGGAAGGAACAGCTCGCACTTGGTTGAAGAGCTTGCTGACCAACTCTATTGGATCATGGGCCGAACTGAAGCATCGGTTTATCCAGAACTTCAAGGATACATGTAAGCAGCCGATGTCAATTGTAGATCTGGCCGCTTGTGTCCAAGAGGAAGGGGAGTCCACAACCCATTTGGTCAAACGGGTCTCGGCGATTTTGCATTCATTAGATCATATCAATGCAGACACCGCAGTGTTAACGTTAGAGGGCAATTGCCGTTTCAAACCGTTGAAACAGAAGTTGGGAAGGCTCAAACGTCACTGCAACTACATGTCAACACTCATGGCCGCTTTGGTTAAATACGCCGATTCAGATAATACCAAGGATCCGGATTCAGAGGAGGACAAACCGGAGAAGGGTAAGAAGAACGGCAATGCCAAAGGCTAACAACATAATCCGGCAGGCCATGGAAACGCTAGTAAGCGCAAGGCCGACAGTGGTTTGGACTTTGTCGCAAATACCAACGCGCGGGAGAATGGCCAGCGTTGTAAAGGCAAGCAGCCCCAGAGGGGTGGAGGTCCAGGCAATAGTTTGGAGTGTTTGTTAAATCAGCCTTGTCCAAAGCACGGATCGAAGGATAAACCGGCATCACACTCTGGAAAGATTGTTATATCATGCGGGATTTCAAGAATTCCAATATGACAGCGGCCCGCCTGGCGGTTCCGGAGGAGGTTTCCACGGGCCGGGTTACGGAGGTGGTGGTTCCGGTTCAGGGTTTCCAGGCAATCAAACCAGACATGTCAATCAAGGACACCAAGGCAACAAGGGAGGTTACAACCATCAGGGGAGTCAGCAGCAGCAGCAGTCGGGTTATCAAAGCAATCCCAAACAGCTGAACAGCGGGCAATATCATGTCTTCACTACTAGTTTGTGCAAACGTGATCAGAAGCTTCACAAAAGGGCAGTCAACTCTGTTGAGCCAGCAGTACCTCAGTATTTACGCTGGTCGGAGCAACCTATTTTGTGGAGTAGAGAGGATCACCCGCCCCGGATTAATAATCCAGGTCATTTGGCCTTGGTGGTAGCCCCTCAAGTTGGGGGATACAAGTTCACTAAAGTGCTCATGGATGGGGGAAGTAGTATCAATATTTTGTATTATGATACATTCCGCCGTATGGGGTTGACAGATAAGGATCTTAAACGGTCGAATACAGTATTTCATGGTGTGGTGCCTGGTAAGTCTGCATATCCTGTTGGTAAGATAGCTCTGGAGGTAGCTTTTGGAGATGACTACGATTCAAGGTCAGAAACATTAACATTTGAGGTGGTGAAGATCAAAAGTTCGTACCACGCCTTGTTTGGGTGACCGGTTTATGCTAAGTTTATGGCAAGGCCATATTATGTTTACCTACAGGTTAAAATGCCAGGACATAAGGGGACTATCACAGTACATGGAAGTAGAAAGATTGCTTTGGAGTGTGAAGAAGGCGATGCGGCTTATGCTGAGTCGGTTTGTGCCACGGAGGAGTTAAATTTCTATAAGGAGCAAGTTGATCCGGCAGACATGACCTCCTTAAAAAAGCCAACTACGGAACATGATCCAGCATTGAAGTTCAAATCAGCTACAGACACTAAAATGGTTGACTTTGTTCCTGGCGATTCATCCAAACAGTTCAGCATCAGTGCTAACCTGGATCCCAAATAGGAAAGCGCGCTCATCGAGTTCATCCGTGAGAATCGGGACATCTTTGCATGGAAACCTTCTGACATGCCAGGTGTACCAAGAGAACTCGCTGAGCACACACTCAACATTGATCCTAAATTCAAACCGGTCCGACAGTTCCTCTGCCGTTTCAATGAGGAAAGAAGCAAGGCTATAGGTGAAGAGGTATCCCGTTTGTTGGCTGCTGGGTTTATTGTGGAAGTTTTTCATCCAGAGTGGTTAGCCAATCCGGTGCTGGTTCTTAAGAAAAACGGCACTTGGCGCATGTGTGTGGACTACAAAGGTTAAAACAAGGCTTGCCTTGCAGACCCCTTTGCTCTCCCTCGCATTGATCAGATAATTGATGCTACGGTGGGTTGTGACCATTTGTGTTTTTTGGATGCTTACTCTGGTTATCATCAGATCAAAAGGGTAGTTAAGGACCAGGAGAAGACAGCCTTTATAACTCCCTTTGGAGCCTTCTGCTATGTTTCCATGCCCTTTGGACTCAAGAGTGCCCAAGCAACTTACCAGCGATGTGTTCAGAATTGCCTTCATAAGCAAATTGGGCGCAATGTTCATGCGTATGTGGATGATATTGTGGTCAAATCCAGAAAGGAGGATACATTAATAGATGATCTACGGGAAACCTTTGAAAATCTCCGGGTTTACAAGATGATGCTCAATCCGGAGAAGTGTGTTTTCGGTGTCCCGGCAGGCAAGCTCTTAGGCTTTCTGGTTTCAAACGAAGGCATTGAGGCTAATCCGGAAAAGATTGCAGCAATTACGTCCTTGGCTAAACCGGCGTGTATTAACGATGTGCAACGTTTGGCCGGCCGGATTACAGCCTTGACCCGGTTTATCAGCCGCGTTGGAGAGAAGGCCATCCCCTTATATCAGATGCTCAAGAAAACAGATAACTTTGTCTGGAGTGAGGCAGCTGATAAGGCGTTTGAAGATCTGAAGAGGCAGCTAGTGGAACCGCCCGTGCTGGCAGCACCGATCGATAAAGAGCCATTATTATTATATGTGGCTGCTAATGCCCGGGCTGTCAGCGTAGCCATTATGGTAGAGTGCAAGGAGCCTGGCAAAGATTATCTGGTTCAACGGCCGGTTTATTATATTAGTGAGGTGCTCATTGAGTCAAAGCACAGGTATCCACATTGGCAAAAACTAGTGTATGGGGTGTTTATGCAAGCCGGAAGCTCAAACACTATTTTCAGGGCCATCCTATCATAGTGGTCAGTTTAGCCCCTCTGGGTGACATCATTCAAAACAGAGAGGCAACTGGCCGGATTGCCAAGTGGGCCATTGAGCTTGGACCTCACGGGCTCAAATATATACCCCGCATGGCGATCAAGTCCCAGGTACTTGTAGATTTCATCAACGATTGGACGGAGTTATAGGCACCTGAGGAGAAACCAGATAATACGTATTGGACTATTCATTTTGATGGATCCCGACGGATAGAGGGTTCGGGGGCTGGAGTCGTATTAACTTCCCCACAAGGTGACACGTTTTGTTATGTCCTCTGTTTAATGTTCCCTTGTACTAACAATGCAGCTGAATATGAGGCTTTACTCCATGGTCTTCGGATGGCTAAAGAGATGAATTTGAGTCGGGTTAAGTGCTTCGGTGATTTAGATCTAGTGGCTCAGCAAGTATCTGGCACTTGGGATTCTAAGGACCCATTCATGGCTGCATATCGGCGAGAGGTGGACGCAGTGGCTGGTCACTTTAAAGGTTATCAGATGGACCATATAGACCGGCGAAAGAATGAAGTGGCGGACGCTTTAAGTCGTCTTGGTTCCCAACGTAAACTGGTTCCACCCAATGTCTTTCTTGATGTATTGCACAATCCGTCAGTCAAAATACCAACTGAAGAAGATTTTTCTATTCCTGATCCGGAGGCTCAGTTGGTGGCAGCTCTGCATGCCATACCGGATTGGACGATCCCATATCTGGATTACATGAACCAGGGCGAGTTACAAGCTGAGGAAACATTGGCTCGACAGATAATCCGGTGGTCCAAGTCCATGACCATACTCAACGGGGAGTTACATCGTTACAGTGTTTCAGGAGCAATTCAGCGATGCGTTTCTCCTCAAGAAGGTTGTGAGATTTTGCGAGAAATTCATGAAGGGGATTGCGGTCACCATGCCGGTTCAAAGTCGTTGGTTGCCAAAGCTTTTCGCCACGGTTTTTACTGGTTGACGGCGCATGCTGATGCGGAGGATTTAGTCAAAAGATGTGATGGATGTCAAAAGTTTGCCCGCCGTGCGCACGTTCCGGCTCAAGAGTTGCGGATGATTCCAATTACGTGGCCGTTTGCAACTTGGGGGCTGGATATGGTTGGACCCTTCAACCGCTCCAAGGACAAGAAGACCCATCTATTAGTAGCAGTTGATAAATTCACTAAATGGGTAGAGGCAGAGCCAGTCAACAAGTGTGATGTAGCTACGGCGGTTCAATTCATCAAAAAGGTGATATTCCGGTTTGGCTTTCCACATAGCATTATAACAGACAATGGTACTAACTTATCAAAAGGGGAGATGGAAGAATTCCGTCAACGTGGGCACATCCGGCTTGATCTAGCATCAATGGCTCACCCCCAATCTAATGGTCAAGCGGAAAGGGCAAATCAAGAAATTCTACGGGGTATCAAACCAAGGCTTATGGTTCCCTTAAAGTGGACGCCGGGTTGTTGGGTCGAGGAGCTACCTTCTGTGTTATGGAGCATCAACACCACACCCAATAGGTCTACATGTTACACGCCTTTCTTCATGGTTTATGGAGCGGAGGCGGTTCTTCCTAGTGACATCCGTCACGATTCGCCCCGTGTGGCATCTTATGTTGAAGCTGATAATGAGAAGGCACGTCAGGATTCTCTGGACCTGTTGGATGAAGAGCGGGATCTTGCAGCAGCACGTTCGGCGATTTATCAATAAGATCTTCGACGTTATCACAGCCGCCGGGTTAAAACTAGAACCTTTCAAGAAGGTGATTTGGTGCTCCGGCTCATCCAGGATCAGACTGATATGCACAAGTTATCCCCCCCTTGGGAAGGACCCTTTGTGGTCAGCAAAAATTTGCACAACGGATCCTACTACCTCATTGATGTTCGAGAGCATGAAGACTCACGTCAATCGGAGGAGGAGACAAAGCGGCCATGGAACATAGCTCTCCTTCGGCCTTATTATACTTGAAGCCATAGGCTCTTCACCTGTACATATTTATGACAATGTATATACGATAAAATAAACCGGAGCCTCCGTTATAAGTGGGGTATCTGTTCTTTCTTATATCATATGTGTGCTTTTACAAGTTAACGGTCAAAGCGGAGTCTTTGTTAAACCGGCTTTAGCAGCTGCATAAAGATAAAGAAAATCACTAGGGGGCTTGGTCATGTTTGAACCACAGCTACACCTCTTGATAGGCATTTCAGCCACACAAGCAAAAATTTGTGGAGCCAAAGAGGGTATTGTACACAGTACAAACTCAAACATAGGCACACGCTGAGCATCGCTCACAAAGTTACTTGGGGGCTCTTTTTTGCAAAGCAACAAAGAGTTTGAAAGGACCCTCGTAATTGGCTATCAAGCCACGGCTTGGAAGCCTGGTGTATTCACCTAAAACCCCGGGTTAAGCTGCCTTCATCAAGTAAGCCACTCCTATCCAGGTAATCCTGGCATGACCCATCGAACGTTTGACAAGTCAATCTTTTACAGACCCTGAACTTGTCACAGTTAAAACGATGATTGGTTAATTGGAGGCCCATCTTAAAATGCTTTGTTAAATGGTTTAACTCAGAGGCCTGGCAGCCCATGAAAAGCCTCGATTTGGAGCCTGGCAGCTCGTAAAAAGCCTCGCATATTTTCCTATTTGAATTTTGTTTGTTGACAATCATAAGTACTTTTTGATAAACCGATGTCCTTGACCCATCTTGCTTTCCAACCACCAGTTGTTGGCACATGATCAATTATAAACCGGTGGTCATTGACCTAGTTTGGTTTGACTAAATCACCAGTGTTATAAAGAAAATCCGGTAGTTATACCGGTCCGGTTTAATAGATAGACCGGCATTATGAAGATGAAATTATCAAATGTATTGGGTTGGTGTTAAACACCTTTGCTGTATACACGTTTGGTCAATCAATGAGGTATGCTCGGTACATTATTTTTTGTACAAACACTTGATTATTCAGCTAAAGTACTATATACTTCTTGGATATTATGACATGTTTGGCGGTAAACCGCTAGACACTTTTTTGGACCCAGGAAGGTAAGTCATCATAGGCTATGCATAAAATATATCCTAAAGGGCGGCACGGATTGTCACAAAGCGTTATGAAACATGCTCGATGGCATGGCAGATAAACAAAGTTTCAGCTATCCTATTACATGAAGCTTCAAAGGGGTTCAAACAGTGCCATTGTTTTTCACAGTAGCCATATAAACCGGTGACCGGATCAGGACTCTTCATCACAATGGTTTGACGGTTGCAGATCAGTTGGTGTCGGCACTTCTTCATCCCTCCCCAGCCACTGGAAATCAGCCGTTGACCAATCGATTCTGGTTAAAGCTTGGAACACTACTTCCTCATGGATAAGATTAGAAGGGTTAATATCAGGGGCATAAGTGTGCTAACAAATCGGAGGCACAAGTTCTTCGACTTCATGGATATCGGCCGGCTGTCTTTTCCCTTCTGCATCATAAAACGGTTGAAAATGGGACAAATCGGTGTCCTCAGCCAATTTGCTGGCCGCTGGCCGCATCTGTTTGGTCAGCCGTCGAAGATCATCATTGTCAAAGTTTGAACCGTCTTCTTTAACGCCTAGATATCCTTTAATGATATCCTCCGCTTCAAGGTTTGGAATCCAGTCCTTGGCTCAAATAAGGGCGGTTAATGCTCCTGCTCTCGCAGCGGCTCTTTTCAACTCGCCAATACGCGCCGGTAACATGCCCAGCTTCTCAAGGGTCTCCTTAATCAACGTTGGCACCGGTTTGTTATAAGCCGTTGTACTAATGGCTCACTGAGATCCAGAGTATAGCTGCTCAACCAATGTATATGCCGCTTTGAACTTCATCCGCATATCTGCACCAAGATGAGTGATCCGAGTTCCTGCCAAAGATTTTATTTATATTTTGGTCAGTTTTGAGATTCATTGACTGGTGCAACATACATAAGCAGACACTTACCAAAGATAGCATAGGTCATAGCATTGATTTGGCGCTTCAAACCGGCTAGTTCTTCAACCACCTGTTTTAGGGCTTCCTCGGCATCTACAGCTCTTTTGGTCAAACCGGTTTTTTTGGTTTCCCATTCAGCACGATCTCGGTTGAAGGATTATTTCAATTTTTCCATTTCGGCCAGGGCCTGCGTCAGCTCCTCTTTGGCTTTTGCAGCTTCAGCTTGTTGAGACTTCACATTTTCTTGCAAGTCAGAGTTTTGGGCATCTTTGCTTCTCAGTTCAGCCTGCAACATTGAAGGTATATTCAACAAAACAACATATTTATGCACTAAGTATAAAGCATATAACAAGTTATCCACTTCATACTTGGGGGATAATGCCTATTTGCTCTCAAATACTACCCTCTATACAAGTCTCTAGAAAAATGCAAGCATTATCCTTGACACTTGGGGGCTAATGTACGTTTGTTTTAAACTGGCGGTGTGGATTAAAAACCGGATTAACTTGCCAAGTTAAACCGGCCTTTGGGGGCTATGCTGCAGAACGTCATCTAATTTTTTCAAACATGAGTCTTATCTTTGATTGAGGACACGCCTTCACAAGGATCAATGATGGGATGCTTGAAGTGTTACAAAGACCCGGTTTATGATTAACAATCATAAAACAGCTCTTGGAGGCTACTTGGAATAGTATTTCAGCTATAAATCAATGTACAAAGGAGAAGCATTTACCTCATATCGTTCTTTCATCAAATTCACCAAACCGGCTTCATAATCCCGGTTTGAGTGCAGACGGTTCAGGAAACCGGAATGAAGTTCATCAGCATTAAGATGAGCATAGTTTGATAAGTCGCTGCTCCATTTACCTTTATCCCTGGCAATTTGCTCTTCTTTGGCACTATGCTGAGCCAAAATGATGGGATGACCAAGAGAGTTGTGGCCTGTTCCAGTAATAATAACGTCATCACCTTGGCCTTCTGGATTTTTGGTGGATGATGATGGAATTTCAGTGTCTTTCATTGGATTAGCCCGGTTTGGTTCTGTCGGTTCAGTATCAGGGGTGGCAGGTTTAGCATCTGTTGGTTTTTTAGTATATTGGCCGTCAAGGGGCGGATCATCAAAAGTTGTTTCAGGATGAAGGCCTTCCGGTTCACCAGTCTGCTCCGGTTCACCTCTTGGTTCTTCTTCTTCGGCAACAGGGTCTTCTGGCGGATTGGTGACCGAAGCTTTTTTGCTGGGTCTAGCTTTGGCCCTGCAAACAGAATAAAAAAGGATTAACATCCTGTTCAAAAGATATAGGGCGCATTGAAAGGAAAGGTTTTTCATAACTCACCCGGCCACAGTTTTCAAAGGGGGAGTTGAGTTGCTGTTGATTCACCAGAAGAGGAAGGAGGTGTCACCTGATAATTTGAATCGGACGGATTAAGAGGCTGTCTGAAATAACCTGCCTTGGGGTAAGAATGGTCAGAAGTAGGAGAGACCTCAGACCGGCGCTTACGAACCGGAGTATCAGGTAAACCGGTAGGGGTGACCTGTTGGCCACTGTGCCGGGTTGTCCGGCGAGCTTCATGCTGTTGAGTCTTCAAAATAAATGTTGGATCCAAGTGAGCAAGAGGATGAGAAAAGCTTACTTTCCGGATTGCTTAGCGAGTTTTTTTGTGTTGGCATAGAGTCTGAACCGGAGGAAAGGGTAATTACCTCTACGTCATCAGCCTGACTAGCTTCTGCCTCCTCCTGAGGAAGATCATTGTTAACAAGATGCATAAAAAGAGAGCCAAGTGAGTCAAGTTCTACCTCAACTTCTGGGTCATCAGTATCGTCATCAAGTTCCATATTAATCCGGTCAGCCGTTTTCCGCTTTGACGTCCGTTTTACGGCTTTGGTCTTCGGGCGGGTTGGTTTGACCACTTTGTCTCTAGTTGGCTTTGCCGCTTTCTCTATGGATTTCCATTTCCAGAAAGGGTCATCACCCTATATATATAAAGAAGAAGGGTTACATCTTGTATAAGTTAAATATATTAGAGATGAAGAGGAAGTGTAATGCTTACAGCAGGCGGTTTGTTCTTGGTATAGAAGGGACTCAGACCGGTTTGACTACACACCAGTTCCGATCCATTCAGAATTTTCTTTACACCTTCAGTAACTTCTTCCTCAGATAATTGGATATTGCAGTGGCATTGAGGATCGTCAACTTCACCGGTATATTCGCACATTAAACCAAGACACTGGCTTAGCGGCAAGATACTCCAGGATATCCAACAGCGCACAAAGTCCACGCCTGTTAAACCGTTTGCCATAAAGGCTCGGAGCTTGGCGATTTGAGGAGCGTATTTTGCCCTTTCTGAAGAGCTCAAGCGTTGTGGCATTGGGTGAGTATTGGATAATCTATGATCACGGAAGCCGGGGAGGGGATTTTCATCCTCAAGCGAAGTGTCTCTGCAATAGAACCATGTTTGGTTCCATTCCTTTGGGTGGCTATGGTGTTTGGCATGAGGAAATTCCACTTCTTTCTGCTTTTGAATCGAGACACCACCAAGCTCTGTATTCGGGCCATTCACAAACTCGGTGCGCCGGTTTAAGTGAAATAAATCCCAGAACAATTCTGCAGTTGGTTCTTCTTGTAAATAGGCTTCACAGAAGACTTGGAAATTACATAAGTTGGAGACTGAGTTGGGACTAATATCTTGTGGATGCAGTTGGAAGCTGGCAAGTACATCTCGATAAAATTTTGACCATGGCGGTTTGAAACCATGGCCTATATGGTCAACAAAGATTACCACCTCGCCTTGTCTTGGGGTTGGAGGATTCTCTTTTCCTGGAACTCGCCATTTGATCTCAGTTTTCTTAAGCAGAGAGCCGATGCTAACCATCTCATTCAATTGATCCTCAATAACCCGGGAATGAGCCCAGTTGCAGGCAGTGAATTGTTTGGCCATTGCAAAGCGAACAAACTAAAAATGAAAGGCCGGTTTATAAATTACGCATGATTATACACAAGAGACAAGGGAATAAGAAACATGCTGATATGATAAATGGTACAACCCGAAGACTAGTATAATGAGAGAGAAAGGTAATGCTAGCACAGGGTTGATCAGACACTGTTAAACCGGAGCATAATTGTGAAGGTAACATGCTCTTCCGGTTTATCAGAGGGCTAATGGCATAGACTATTTATACAATGCTAAACCGCTTATATGGGTGTGAGGAGAAACGGATCTCACAGGAACATAGAAATAGATCTCACAGTGATGTATAAAACTTTCGGATCTAAAGCTAAGACAGAAAAGCAAAAATAATTGGATCTTGAAGAGGTGCAGAACTGAAGCAATTTTTGACAGACTAGATCAGTTCTTTGCGCATAAGGATTTGTGATGACCATGGTATGTAAGCTACGGCAAGAGATGCATCAAGCATGAAGTGTCCATCTATTAAAGGAAGAACAGGGAAGAATAGCACTGATGAACTTCGGAAGAACGGCGAAGAATGTCGAAACCCTAGAACAGATCTATGGTGAAAAAATCAGAGAACTTACCGAAGCTGGTGATGAAGCGGAAGGGCGCCGCAGTATTCTGGTGCGTTCAGGATGATGCAGCGGCCAAGGTCGGAGCAGAGGCGACGGTCGACGGTGGCGGCGGAGCTCCAAAGGCTGAGCGGCGCGAGGAAGACGATGCAAAGAGGCACGGGGGGAAAGGGTGAAAATGACCCCTCGGTCCTATTTATAAGGCGAAGTGATAAAATGGCAAGTACGGGAATCAAGGAGCCCAAAAAATGGATAAGTTAATAAAGGTGTCGCCTCGATGACTGGATATATATATTAAATGAAGGAAATCTCCGACATCAACGGATGGATGACGTCAGGGCGGTTTATCATAATTTTGAAGTATGACATCACGGCGGTTTACAAGATCAAAAATGAAGATAAGAGAGAAGATTTTTTTCTAAAGTGTGGAAGATTGACATGAACAAGTTCAAACCAATCTGGGGCCTAATGTTGGGGATATTACTACTAGAGGTAAACCGGCCTTATGTAGCCGGGTTGACTCTTTGAAGATTAGAAACCCATGAAGATGAGAAGATGATGGCGCTTTACAGAGGGCCCAAAGGCGGGTTACAGTCTGTAAATGTATACCGGCCTAGTCATGTAACTTGTATAGTAAGATAGAAAGAGAGAGGCCGAACCGGATACGTTTATAATCCGGCTTCGGGACTCCATAGCTCGGCGGGCATCAACCTATGTATATAAAAGGACGACCCGGCCGCGGTTTAGGAACAGACAACAATAACTCGAGAGCCAGACAAAGTGGATTCGCTCCCTGGCCTTCAAAACCCTAGCAATACCAATCACAACTAGACATAGGCTTTTACCTTCATCGAAGGGGCCGAACTAGTATAAACTCCCGTGTCCCCTTGTCCGATTTAACCCCTTTAAGCTAACCCGTTGTGATGGCTCCACGACTAAGTCCTTTCACGAGGACATCTGCCGTGACAAACCCATGACAACTATGGCCAATGTTGCATTGTCTCTGTTTGAGCTGAAGCCTTATGCACCTTGGATTATGAGATTCCTCAGGACAAGGTCTTCACTCAACTACAAAGCTGATTTCCAGAATCACCTCAGCTACTTGCCCCCAATTGAAGTCCTCAAGCAGACATATTCCTCAGTTGATGGAAAGGGCAAGGACCAGCTGTAATAGATGAAGGCATTCGTCCATTGGATGGTCAGTTTCGCAAAGCTGCATCTTATTCCACCAATGATGACTCTGCCAAACATGACTCTGCCAATGCACCCAAGTCCACAACATGACTGCCACACACAATGCAGTGAAGAAAAACCACTACTACCTCCATCAAGTCTTCGGTCGCACCTGGGCAATCCTGTCACATCTGTATGGTGAAGAAGATGTGAAGAACATGGGTCTCAAAGAAGATTTTGACTGGTCTGCACCTCCACCGAAGAAATTCAAGAAGGTCAAGGTTCCTTCTCTGGTGGCCAGCTCATATTCTTCATCGCGCAACACTGATGAAAATGAAGACTTGGACGACACTGCGGCAGGCCCTACTACAACAAACGACCGCAACAACGCTGGCGCTCCTTCATCAACTTGATATTCTTCAGGGCCGTTAGTCCTCATATTCGTTCCTTTTGGTCATTTGATGACAAAGGGGGAGAATTTTGAGTTAGTCTTCAAGCGGGTCTTTCTATATGGGCGTTTTTTTGTTAAGTTACAACTCTCGTTCTTCTGCGACTTTATTGGATCGAGTTGTAAACTTAAACCCGATGGTGCTCTGATACTCTTGATACGTCTTTTTGCATGCTTATTCCTTGTTAATATTATTGCACGCATGCTGAATTACATCAGTCACCATATTTCATCATGCATTTCAGATTCTTATCTGTTATATATCAAATGCGTGTATGAATTACAAAATATAGGGGGAGATCTCCATGATTCAACTCTTCAAGTGTGCATTGCTTCAAAAGCAAATTCCTCACTGTGCACATCTTCAGGGGGAGTTCTTCTATATCGTGCAATCAAATTTCTCAATATTAGTAGTTACACTTCATATGTTTATCCCCATTGAAAACTTAACCTATATTGTCATCAATCACCAAAAAGGGGGAGATTGTAAGTGCATCTAGTGCCCCTTAGTGATTTTGGTGTATTGAAGACTTATAGGTTAAGAGACTAATGTGTTTATGAGTGTACACAGGTCTATAATTCTATGAGGAGCTTGATATTTACAGAGAAAGTCCACCCCTAAAAATGAAGTTCTTCGTCTGAAGACTTTGGTATTCTGAAGTCTTTCTGAATACTTTGAAAGTGAAGAAAATGGTGTGACCTTGAAGACTTGGTATTCATTCGAGGAACATAAAGCGTGAAGACTTTCGTTTTCATAGTTTCATTTTCTCTTTCTTGAGTCATAGGAAACACCGTACTGTTAAAGGGGGCCGAGGAAATACTAAGGGAAAATTTCCATGTGATGCTCAACTCAAAATCCTACACCTACCAATCCCTTCGAGTGAAGCCATTGGAAATCTCATACAGTCCAGTCATATTCTTCAGTGATAGAGACGAAGTTCTTCTGGTCTCTGAGGAATTTGTTCTGACTGAGGAGTTAGGAATTCACCAGTACGGATTTCCTACACAGTGAGGAACATGATAGCCCTGAGGATTTTGCTACTCAAAATTCCGACCGTTGCTATGCTATGCGCCAGCTGTCCCAAAATATCTATCCACATAACGGTCATATCATTGAAGGGCATTTATGTCTTATCATGTCGGGCTGCTCCCTAGGCTATAAATAGCCGCCCCCTACAACCACTAGCTGGTTGGCTGCTCCGAGAGAAACTGACACTTGTCATTTGAGAGCAACCCATCCTCCGAGGACTTTGAGCGAAAATCATCAAGTGAGGAAAAACCCAAAACCCAAACACCTACAAACCCCAAGTGATTGAGCATCACTTAAGAGATTGATCCTGAGTGGATCCGATGCTTGTTACCTTTGAAGACTGTGCTTCTTCCAGACGGTTAGGCGTCATGGTCTAGAGCATCCAAGAGGAATTGTGGACAGCCGAGTGACCAAGTTTGTGAAGATTCGGAAGTCACCTGAAGACTTACCACAAGTGATTGGATGAGGTCTGTGTGACCTTAGTTCAAGGAGAATATGGTGAGGACTGGGTGTCCTGAGCTGCGTGTTCAGGACTGGGTGTCCGGGACTGTGTGTCCTCGAGTTTAAATACTCAGCCGCTCCAACCAGACGTACAACTGAGACAGCAGTTGGAACTGGTCTACCAAATCATTGTCTTCACCAAGCTTACTGGTTCTATTTCCTCAACTCATTCATTTCCTCATAACTGAGTTGTGTGCTTGTTCATATCTGTGTTTGAAGACATTGACTGAATACTTTCTCAATTTCCTTAGTTCAATTTCTTCAGTCTGTTTGTCTTCATCCTGTGTTATCCTGTGTTTACGCTTCCGTACTCTGTGCCTGTCTTCATTTCATCATGACGACTATGCTTGTATTCTGTTATGTTTACTTTTGAGTACTCATTCCGCTGCTGGTAGTTCTTCGCTAAGGAATTTCCTCACCTGCAAATTCCTCAGTGAAGAATTTCATAAAAATCGCCTATTCACCCCCCTTTATTCGATATAACGCACTTTCAATTTGTGTCTTAATTAAGGTGTTATTCTAGTATGAACTCTATGATAGATTGAACGGAAAGAATAGCTTCATGTTATTTTACTACAGACTCTTAAATAGATCGATCAGAAAGGATAACTTTGAGGTGGTTTCGTACCCTACCATAATCTCTTCGTTTGTTCTCCGCTATTAGTGACTTTGGAGTGACTCTTTCTTGCATGTTGAGGGATAGTTATATGATCCAATTATGTTATTATTGTTGAGAGAACTTGAACTAGTGAAAGTATGAACCCTAGGCCTTGTTTCCTAGCATTGCAATACCGTTTACGCTCACTTTTATCATTAGTTACCTTGCTGTTTTATATTTTCAGATTACAAAAACCTATATCTACCATCCATATTGCACTTGTATCACCATCTCTTTGTCGAACTAGTGCACCTATACAATTTACCGTTGTATTGGCTGTGTTGGGGACACAAGAGACTCTTTGTTATTTGGTTGTTGGGTTGTTTGAGAGAGACCATCTTCATCCTACGCCTCCCACGGATTGATAAACATTAGGTCATCCACTTGAGGTAAATTTGCTAATATCCTACAAACCTCTGCACTTGGAGGCCCAACAACGTCTACAAGAAGAAGGTTGTGTAGTAGACATCACGCTTCAACAGTGCGTGTATCAAGATCCCCAAGGTGATGGACGAGGCCATCATTTTGGTGTTTTCCGACGATTTCCACGACGTCAAGATGAAGGAGGAGCTCGCCATCCATGAGGAGTTGTGCACGACCTTGGAGCTATTCAACATAGCAACCAAGTGTGGAAGGGCTAAGGAGGGGCACCTCTCCTTCCTCGAGCTTCCAGCTGCGGATCCAGAGGAGAAGAAGGCCAAGGTCAAGGACATGAAGCGCAAAGGGGTGGCCGTACTCGCAGAAAAACCGGACACCAAGCGCGGCTGAGATCTTCCTTAGTCGTCCAAGGGCAGCCGTACATTCTGCACCTCCTGCAACGTGCGTAGGCACAACACCAACGACTGTCAAGAGCTCAGGGCCATTCGAGATGGACGCTTCGGTCGACGCCCCGAGCGCAACGACCGGGGCTATGGCTGAGGAGGTGGACGAGGTGGAGGACGTTGGGACAACCGTGGGCCCTGCCCAGAGTGGCGCGACCAGCCTCGCTAGGATTGTTGGCAGGACCAGCCTCGCGAGGGCGCCTGGAGGGACCAACCTCATGAGGACCGCCCTCAGGGCAACCCAGGTCTCCCCCCGTTGCCACCGCCAAGAAGGAACGACGACCATCAACGGGACGAAGGGGCTGGGGGCTTTCAGGAGCCGCGCGCCATCGCTTGCATCTTGGGTGGCGCTCAGGCCCGAGCCTCCCGGCGCATCTTCAAGCAGTTCTCCCGAGAAGTGAATGCAGTCCTCCCCAAGCTCGAGGCTATGCGCCTGCTCAGGTGGTCCAAGTACGCCATCACCTTTAGCTCGGCAGACCAGCTCAAGTGCGCGGCAACCTTCGGCGCCCTCCCGATGCTCTACTCACCCGTCATCAGCAATGTCCAAGTCACCAAGACCCTCATCGACGGTGGCGCAGGACTCAGTGTCCTATCCGTCGAAACGTTCGACAGCCTCCAAGTGTCATACGATCAGCTCCAGCCCACCAAGCCTTTATCAGGAGTGACAGATGGCTCCACCACCCCTTTGGTCAGCACGGCAACTACCACACCGAGCTCATCGACTTCGATGTCGCCCACATCCGCCTGCCATACAATGCCATCCTCAGGTATCCAGCACTGGCCAAATTCATGGCAGTCACCCACCATGGCTACAACGTCCTCAAGATGCCAGGAAGCAGCGGAATCATCACGGTCCCTTGCAAAGAAAGAGACGTGGTCTGCTCCCTCGAGCGTGCCTTCCAAGCTGCATCAATCAAAGACCCTGACAGCGCGGGCGCGCAGTACCCTCCTGAGGCCAACCCCAAGAAGAAGAAGCAGCTACTCCGCGCTGGGACTCAAGGGAGCGGCACCTCCAGTGGCACTAGTTCAGGCTCCGCGCCAGCGCCTGGGGTGCCTCCTTCCCTCACATAGGGAGGCGCACCCGACCCTCCTCGGGCAGGGCTCGAGGGCTCTCTTCTGGAGAGCCTCAGACCTGGCCAACATCACGAGGGAGGTGCTCGGGCACCACGTGTAGGCGCGCTTCATGGCGCATTTCCCTCAAGAGGACACCGGGCGAGGAGCGCCCGGCGCTCGGGAGTTCATCACCAAGGAATCTCAGGAGCTTCAGGAAGCAAGCGCAATACGCGACAACCGCCGCCCACCTGGCGTCGCTCCCCACCCAGGCGGGGGTGGTGAGCTGCGCGTCTGCATTGACATCCCAGGTCTCAACAGGGCCGCATCTTAGGAGCGCTTCTGGCCTTCGCGTGCTGGTCAGCATGAGGGCCCGCCTCACAGCTACGTTCGCATGTCGTTCGGCCTGCCAAGCATGGTTGCTGCCTTCCAGCGCAACCTGCGAAGCATCCTAGCAGGTCAGGAGGCCAGGCATCACGCGGTCCTGGCGCAGATGGAGACGATCCTCCGAAGGCCCCCTGAGCCCGCAGATCCTCCCGAGGCTCAGGGCCCCAGTGGCTCATGAGAAGCAACTTCTTCGCTACGTGTCTTCAGCTACCCCAACACTCCTTCGGCAACCAAACCAGGTGACATCTTTCCAAGTTCATTTAGCTGGGAGCGCCCCTGGGTTGCATTGTCCCCAGGCCGCGTGGGTCCATCCCTGCGGCATCTATCTGCTTGCATCTCTAGTTCACTCTGCTAGGAGCGCCAGACCGCTTGGGTCCAACCCAGTGGCATGTATCGTTCTTGCATTTACCTAAGCTAGTTGCTTTTCATGCATAATCTATCTATGGATATCACCTGCTTGATTGTCACCTAACATGGGAGCCACGTGTTGATTGTCTTTCTTCAGGATCCTTCGCATTAGAAGGCCAGGCATGGCATCTGTGCTCGGGCCCGTCCTTGCAGCGTCGATAAATCCAACGGCTGAGCTCTATCTGGCGGGTCGGCTGAAAGGATCGAGAAGAGGTGTCTAGAGGGGGGATTAATCACTAAGTACCAAAAGTTGCAGTTTTTAGTTTCTTTAAGTTGAAGTGGAGTTTCGGCACAAGTTTAACAAACACAATACATATCAAGCAAGCATGCAAAGAGTGTATGAGCAGCGGAAAGTAAAGCATGCAACTTGCAAGAATGTAAAGGGAAGGGTTTGGAGAATTCAAACGCAATTGGAGACACGGATGTTTTTGTCGTGGTTTCGATAGGTGGTGCTATCGTACATCCACGTTGATGGAGACTTCAACCCACAAAGGGTAACGGTTGCGCGAGTCCACAGAGGGCTCCACCCATGAAGGGTCCATGAAGAAGCAACCTTGTCTATCCCATCATGGACATCGCCCACGAAGGACTTGCCTCACTAGCGGTAGATCTTCACGAAGTAGGCGATCTCCTTTCCCTTACAAACTCCTTGGTTCAACTCCACAATCTTGTCGGAGGCTCCCAAGTGACACCTAGCCAATCTAGGAGACACCACTCTCCAAGAAGTAACAAATGGTGTGTTGATGATGAACTCCTTGCTCTTGTGCTTCAAATAATAGTCTCCCCAACACTCAACACTCTCTCACATGATATGGATTTGGTGGAAAGAAGGTTTGAGTGGAAAGCAACTTGGGGAAGGCTAGAGATCAAGATTCATATGGTTGGAATGGAATATCTTGGCCTCAACACATGAGTAGGTGGTTCTCTCTCAGAAAATGTGTATTGGAAGTGTAGGTATGTTCTGATGGCTCTCTCCACAAATGAAGAGTGGGTGGAGGGGTATATATAGCCTCCACACAAAAACTAACCGTTACACACAGCTTGCCAATCTCGGTGGGACCGAATTGATAAACTCGGTCAGACCGATTCAGCAAATCTAGTGACCATTAGGGTTTTTGGTGGGACCGACTGGATCAACTCGGTAGGACCGATGTGCTAGGGTTAGGGTAAATCCAAAACTCGGTTTGAACGATTACTCAAACTTGGTGGGACCGATTTGGGTAATAAGTGAAATAGAGAGTTGGCCAAGCAAACTCGGTGGGGCCGATTGCATATTTCGGTGGGACCGAAAATATTGCAATAGGTAACAGAGAGTTTGCAAGCCCATCTCGGTGAGACCGAGATCCCATCGGTGAGACCGAACTGATTAGGGTTTCTGGCAGTGGCTATGTCAACTGAACTCGGTGGCTCCGGATAGAAAGAATCGATGGGGCCGAGTTGGATATTTGGTGTGGGACATATTTGGAAGTGAGAAAGTGGTTGAGGGATTTGGAGCATATCACTAAGCACTTTGAGAAAGCAAGCCATTAAGCAACACCTCATCCCTTCTTAATAGTATTGGCTTTTCCTATAGACTCAATGTGATCTTGGATCACTAAAATAGAAAATGTAGAGTCTTGAGCTTGGAGCTTGAGCCAATCCTTTGTCCTTAGCATTTTGAAGGGGTTCCACATCCTCTAGTCCATGCCACTTCATTGTTGAACTTATCTGAAACATACTAGGTAAAAGTGTTAGTCCAACAAAAGATATGTTGTCATTAATTACTAAAACCACCTAGGGAGCACTTGTGCTTTCAATCTCCCCCTTTTTGGTAATTGATGGCAACATACATCAAAGCTTTAGATAAAGATATAGAGAATAGCAAGTAAAGCTTTGGAAAGACATGTAACAAGCATAGGCTCCCCCTACATGTATGCAATCATGTGAATATGGAATATAGAAGCATGCGAGAGCATAACCATGACAGAGTAGCAAAGTGTTACATGTATCTTGGCTATATGCATTAGAGCAAATGATGAAAATAGGAAATGTACCTTCATGCCCATGAGTCCTTCTTGCAAACAGTATGTACATCAGCATGAATTTCTCATACACATGACTGTGATGCATATACTTACCTTGTGGTCTTGAGTTGGCTTAGGATGGGATGAACCTGCATAAACAAGGTTAGATAACACAGATACACCTACTAGCCAGAGCAAACAAGAGAAACCACAAGAGTACCAAGACTGGGATGACATGTAGAGTGAGTACAGAGTACCATGATTGATATTGACATGTCCCCAAAGAGAAAGATATGCAATGAATTTAATAAATTTCTTTCCCTTGGATGTCTTGCTCCCCCTGAATCTAGCATGGGATACTGGGAGAAGATAGGGAACAGAAAAATAGAGCTCAAAGAAACAAACGAGTAGAGATAATGCAAATAAGCACATATGAACATGTCTTTCCCCCAAGAAGACATGTGGCATCTCTCCTCTTGAACATCAAGCATCTGGGATCCTTGAAGATTACTCTTTCCTGGAGTATTCCCTCCCCCTAGAGATCTCTCCCCCTAGAGATATGATTAAGCTTTTATGTGATCTCTCTCTCCCCCTTTGACATCAATTTCCAAGAAGGGTCTTCTGGAATTTGTTGTGAATGGGTTCGGTCCTGAATCACAGTACAAAGCATTAAGGTAAATGTGATGCTTGCAGAGGACAAGATTCATTGTGTAGCTAGATCAAGAATAAAACAGGAATAAATGGCAAAATGTTTTTCCTGTAGTGAAATCGGTGTCACCGAGTTGTATGCTTTGGTTGCTCCGAAAATCTTCAGCTAGACCGAAGACATGAAACCGGTGGAATCGAGTTCATCACAGATAAAAACACTTGTCACCTCAGCTCACTGGACAGATAAGATCTCACAAAGATATGCAATGAATTGGATGCAGAAAATGCAGAACAAAAAGCAAAGAAAAGAAACTAAAAGATCTAGATGAAGTTTTTTTGAAAGGGGAAACAAATATGCATGAGACAAATGCAAGAACACAGAAAAGAACACAAGAGAACTTCATCTAGAGTTGGGTGGTGACAAAGTCACCTATGTTAGAGTATATTGACTTAGGAGTCAAGTGAGATCACTTGATCATAGGTCGTACTCATCGTTTAAGCTCAAAATGGGGTTACCATTTTTTGTTTAAGGATCTTGATGTATTCACATCTTGTCGAGTTGCTTTGACTCATGACTTGGAGTAAAGCTACTCTAAGATGGAATAACATACCTTGGGTGGCGGTGTTGATCTTGATCATGTAGTTGAACTTGTGTGGGTTGCTCAAGGTTGATGTAGCCCATCAAGAGTTGGGAGCACCCTTTGGATTTTGAGTTCGTCTACCTACATGGGTTAGTTTTCGCAAGGAAGAGCACTTGTATATCCAACATGACAATCATGAAGCTCAGCATAGAATTTGTCAAAGGATATGTTTGAAAGGTTTCGTGTTTCCTTGTCATCAACCACCATTGTGTAGAGACTTGGTGATGTAGAGATTGCTCAAGATGTGAGTGAGCTGCAATCTCATAGAATTAGATTCATCCAAGTACCTACAAGGGTTAGATAACATGCAAGATGCAAATTTTCAAGACATAAGATAATCATCATAGGAGAAATATCAAGTGATTAGTCGTAAGCTCAAGTCTTGCATGTATCCAATGGAGTTCCTACTCCAATTTTGAAGCATCAATGATGTTCAATTCACCTCTTAACCTGCAAAACACTTTCTCATCAAGTGGTTTAGTGAATATATCCGCTAATTGCTTATCGGTGCGAACATGCTTAAGGTTTATGTCACCCTTAGCAACGTGATCTCGAATAAAATGATGACGAACTTCAATATGCTTAGTCCGAGAGTGTTGCACGGGATTGTGAGCAATCTTGATAGCACTTTCATTGTCACAAAGTAAAGGAACATGTTTCACATATATCCCATAATCTTTAAGAGTTTGGGTCATCCAAAGTAATTGAGCACAACATGAACCAGCGACAATGTATTCCGCTTCGGCGGTGGATAAGGATACAGAGTTTTGTTTCTTGGAAGACCAAGGCACAAGAGATCTACCAAGTAATTGACAAGTACCCGAAGTGGACTTTCTATCAACCTGTCACCGGCATAGTCCGAGTCGGAGTAGCCAACAAGATCAAAGGAAGCCCCCTTTGGATACTAAATGTCAAAATTTGGTGTATGTATTAAGTATCTCACTATCCTTTTCATGGCCTTAAGATGACATTCCTTAGGAGCAGCTTGATATCGTGCACACATGCACACACTTAGCATGATATCGGGACGTGAAGCACATAGATATAACAATGAACCAATCATAGAGCAGTAAACTTTTTGATCAACCGGTTCACCATCTTTGGTCAAATCAAGATGTCCACTAGTAGGCATGGGTGTAGTCATACCTTTGCATTCTTGCATATTGAACTTCTTTAATAAGTCCTTGGTGTACTTCGTTTGAGAGACAAAGGTGCCTTCCTTAGTTTGCTTGATTTGCAAACCAAGAAAGAATTTGAGTTCACTCATCATAGACATCTCAAACTTCTCTGACATTAGCTTCCCAAACTTTTCACTAAAATGAGGGTTAGTTGATCCAAATATGATATCACCAACATAAATTTGGCATACAAATCGTTCTCCATTAACCCTTTTAGTAAAAAGAGTAGAATCTATTTTTCCAATTTCAAAGCCTTTTTCAATAAGGAAGTTGGTCAAGCATTTAACCATGCTCTAGGAGCTTGTTTAAGACCATAAAGGGCTTTGTGAAGTTTGTAGACATTATTAGGTTTCTTAGGATTGACAAAGCCGGGAGGTTGCTTAGCGTAAACTTCCTCCTCAATTTCACCATTTAGAAAAGCACTTTTAATGTCCATTTGGTACAAACTGATATCATGGTGATTAGCATAAGCAAGTAAGATGCGAATGGACTCAAGTCTAGCAATGGGAGCATATGTCTCACCATAGTCCATACCTTCGACTTGTGTGTAGTCTTGGGCAATGAGACGTGCTTTGTTTCGAACCACTTGTCCATCTTCATCTTGCTTGTTGCGAAACACCCATTTTGTACCGATGATGTTGTGGTTGTTGTCGGGCTTCTCGACCAATGTCCACACTTGATTTCTCTTAAAGTTGTGTAGCTCTTCATGCATAGCCTTTATCCAGTCCGGATCCTCCAATGCTTCTTCAACCTTCATAGGTTCAATTCTAGAGATGAATGAGTGATGTTCACAAAAGTTAGCCAAACGAGTTTTAGAGCGAGTGATTCTCCCGGTTTGGATATCATTGTAGATTTGCTCCATGGGATGATCTTTAGCAATTCTTGCTCCAACTCGTGAAAGCTTTTGCTTGGGTCTTGGTTGAACATCTTCTTCATCTTGTTCTTCTTCTTGGCCTTCTTCATTGTTAGCGTTGTCGTTCTCTTTTCATGGTGAAGAAGGAGGTTGTTGATGTTCGTCTTGGTGCACTTCCTCGTTTTCTTCATCTTGGTGTGTCCCACTCATGGATGCTTCTGTATCAACTCTTGGTTCACCTTGTCATGAGGTAGAAGCTTCCACTTGGACGGACGAGGTACTCTCCTTTATCTCCGTTGGACGAATCTTGCCAATAGACAAGTTTTGGATTGCTTCCGAGGGATCTTTGTCTCCTACATCAATTGGCAATTGCTCTACTTGCGAGCCGTTAGATTCATCAAACTTCACATCTACCGTTTCTTCAACCTTTCGGGTGAAATTGTTGTGGACACGGTATGTGTGAGAGTTTGAGCCATAACCAAGTAGGAAACCTTCATGAGACTTAGGAGCAAATTTAGAACGACGATGCTTATCAAGAATGTAGCACTTTGAGCCGAATACTCGAAAGTATCCAACTTGGGGTTTGTTACCGGTGAGGAGCTCATATGCCATCTTGCCGAGTAGCTTGTGAAGATACAAGCGATTTGTTGCATGACAAGCTGTCTCAACCGCTTCTGCCCAAAAGTGTTTTGGCGTCTTGTACTCATCAAGCATTGTTCTTGCCATCTCGATAAGAGTCTGGTTCTTCCTCTCAACGACTCCATTTTGTTGAGGTGTGTACGTAGCCGAGAACTCATGTGTAATCCCTTCTTCATCAAGAAAGGTGTCCACATTTGTGTTCTTGAACTCCGTTCCGTTGTCGCTCCGAACCTTCTTGATCTTCATGTCAAATTGATTTTGGGCCTTCCTAGCAAAGTTTTTGAAGATCTTTTGGACCTGCGATTTGTCATCAAGAAAGAATGCCCACATAAATCATGAAAAATCATCAACTATGACTAGACCAAATGAGTTACCACCGATACTCTTGTAGGCATTTGGACCAAAGAGATCCATGTGAAGTAGCTCGAGTGGTCTTCTTGTGGTCATAATGTTCTTAGCACGATGACTTCCTCCAACTTGTTCCCCTGCTTGACAAGCACTACAAAGTCTATCCTTGTCAAATATGACATCGTTAACGCCAAGGATATGATTTCCTTTAATGAGTTTGTCAAGTTTTCGCATGCCCACATGGCCTAGCCTTCTATGCCACAACCAGCCTTTAGAAGATTTAGCAATTAAGCAAGTTCTAGGTTGAGCCTTTTTAGTGAAATCAGCAATGTAAAGATCTCCTCTACATATACCGGTAAAGACCATTTTATGATTATCTCTACCAAATACTTGGCAGTCTACTTTAGTAAATAGGACATTGAAACTGAAATCAGCAAGTCTAGATACTGAAAGTAAGTTGTAGCCAAGAGATTCAATGAGCATGACATTTTGTATGGAGCTATCAAGTGAGATGGCCACCTTACCAAGGCCAACCACCTTACCCTTTGAGTTATCACCAAAGGTGACATATTTTTGAGGGCCGTCATTTTCAGCAAGCTCATGGAACATATCTTTATCTCCGGTCATATGATCAGTACATCCTCAAGAACCCATTCCTTTCCTCCAGCCATGTAGCCGCGAAGATTTGCCATAAGAACAAAGTGTCTCATTGCATCATCAAGATCATAGTCACTATCATCATGCTCATCATAGTATCCATTTTCAACATCATTTTGTGATTGATCAATTCCTAGAGAGGGTAATTCAGTAGACAAATGATCATTTCTATAGTTATTTTTATGAATTCTAATAGCTCTGGAAATGATATTGCGAATGATTCCAACATCTCCTTTGGCACTCGTAAGATTAGTAAGCTCAGATAAGCAGTCACCAAATTTGGGATCATTGGAACTCATCTTAATCAAGGCAATAGACTTATGGAGGATTTCACCTAGATCTTTCAAGGAATAATTTGGAAAGAGTTCCTCAAGAAATTTCCATATGGTGTAGGCACACTTAAGAGTAGGCAAACATCCAATCAAGTTTCTAGGCAAGCCTCTAGTGATAAGATTAACATGAGTAGGTGGTTCTCTCTCAGAAAATGTGTATTGGAAGTGTAGGTATGTTCTGATGGCTCTCTCCACAAATGAAGAGTGGGTGGAGGGGTATATATAGCCTCCACACAAAAACTAACCGTTACACACAACTTGCCAATTTCAGTGGGACCGAATTGATAAACTCGGTCAGACCGATTCAGCAAATCTAGTGACCGTTAGGGTTTTCGGTGGGACCGACTGGATCAACTCAGTAGGACTGATGTGCTAGGGTTAGGGTAAATCCAAAACTCAGTTTGACCAATTACTCAAACTCGGTGGGACCGATTTGGGTAATAAGTGAAACAGAGAGTTGGCCAAGCAAACTCGGTGGGGCCGATTGCATATTTCGGTGGGACCGAAAATATTGCAATAGGTAACAGAGAGTTTGCAAGCCCATCTCGGTGAGACCGAGATCCCATCGGTGAGACCGAACTGATTAGGTTTTCTGGCAGTGGCTATGTCAACTGAACTCGGTGGCTCCGGATAGAAAGAATCGATGGGGCCGAGTTGGATATTTGGTGTGGGACATATTTGGAAGTGAGAAAGTGGTTGAGGGATTTGGAGCATATCACTAAGCACTTTGAGAAAGCAAGCCATTAAGCAACACCTCATCCCTTCTTAATAGTATTGGCTTTTCCTATAGACTCAATGTGATCTTGGATCACTAAAATAGAAAATGTAGAGTCTTGAGCTTGGAGCTTGAGCCAATGCTTTGTCCTTAGCATTTTGAAGGGGTTCCACATCCTCTAGTCCATGCCACTTCATTGTTGAACTTATCTGAAACATACTAGGTAAAAGTGTTAGTCCAACAAGAGATATGTTGTCATTAATTACCAAAACCACCTAGGGAGCACTTGTGCTGGTCATCGGCCCCGTTCACGTCACCTCCTGGGGTCGTTGCTGCTTGGCCTTCTCGTGCGATAGCCTCAGGAAATTCACTCGGCGCGGGTTGTCTAACCATCTCGCAGGAACACCGCAGCCGTCAAGAATCAAGACCAGGTGCAACCCGCCTTGAGGTAGGACCTCGTGAGTCCTGCGCTGGCTCACGAGTGCCCAAATACACCTCGCCTAACCCAGCCATGCAAGCCACGTGCCAGGGCAGGGCTATACATGCCCCAGGGGCTCTCCGCAGTAGGGAGTCCCCTCCCACGAGCCAGCAACGGACCAGTGATCACCATGGCAATTTGCTCCCCTCCTCGCGCTGACCTACGGGAACTTCCTGAGGACTACAGCGGGTGGTACCGCGGACTTTCTCTCTTCTCCCATGTAATTCTCTTGCGCGTTAAAATGGGGGCTCCTGAGCATCGTGACTCAGGAGCTCTTACTGGCTCTCCAGCCCTGACCCCGTAGCCTTGACCATGGCAACGCGACCTGGCATACCAGCGGTAGCTGAGCTCGCTCGAGGGCCAGGACCTGAGGACGTAGAGCACCAGGAAGAACATGGAGAAGAGGGGGAGGCCCGCACGGGCCTAACCTAGCTACCCAGCAGCGGCCGACGCCCAAGTATGCTGTAGCACGGGAAGCCGACTCCGGAACGGCAAGATAAGTCTTGTACCTGGACTGACCTAGTGCTACGACATAAGATTCTCGCCTTTTCGCTGCCCTGCTGCGGCAACATCGCCTCCCTTTCCCATCCTCAGGTAGCTGCTTGTGCGCTAAAGGGGACCTCTTGAGCATCGCACCTCAGGAGCTCTTAATGGACCTTGGGCCGCTCACCTCCTATCCTTGACCACGGCATCGCGACCTGGCATACCAGCGATGGCTGCAGCCTGCCTGGGGACCGGGACCTGTCAGCGTAGAGCACCAAGCTGCCGTGGGATTGGAAAGGGGAGACCGAGCCTCAGCAGGACATGTGCTCGCAAATTTTCACAATAAGGATAATATCAACAAAAGGCATTACTGACGCTTTACACACCCCCACGGGGTCCGTTTCGATTCCTCGTAGGGAACAAAAGGAAGGGAATTCCTAGGAGCTCTATCTACACGCGTCGGATGCCGCCGATGCCATCATCAATAGTGGGCCACCGAAGGCTGGAGCCAACCCCATCCAAATCAATGACGACGGCGGCCTTGCTCCGGGCCCGACGAGAGCTCGGGGGCACATAGCTGTCGTCGCTCATCTCTGGAGACTCCACGAGCTCGGGAGAGTCGCTGGACCACCAGGAGTCACCGCTGTCGCTGGAGGAGCTGCGGGCGAGGCCAGTGGCAGGCCCGGCGCCTGCCGCTGCACCGTCCTGGCGACCCCCTTCAGGGAAGCACTCCAAGCAGCGGCCTTCCTCGTCGAAGACCTTGAAGAACAGCGTGGAGGCGCCCTCATACTTGAAGTGGATGGCAAGGGCGCCATTCGCGCGGCAGGCTCAGGCGACCTCGCCCCAGCCTCGAGTCATGAAGATCCTCCCGGAGGCGACGGCTTCAACTTCCGCTCAGTCGCCGGGGCGTCACAGTCGGCGTGCTGCAGCCAAAGCTCGAGAGGGCCCCTCGGTGGCATCTCGGTGGTGAAGAGCTACGGAAGGTGGATCCAAGTGCTCGGAGGCATCACCGCCCACAGCACGAACTCACGTGAGGATTCCGCAGCATGGACCCCTGGGGCGATGGTGTGCCCTCCGCGACACTAGCGCGGGCGGCGGCGCTCATCGCTCCTCCCTCTGGAATCCTTGGTGTGAGCATACAAGGGCAACGGGTACCCGGGAGGTGGCCTTTCGTACCACGGCCGCGACACTACCGGACTCACGACCATCTCGCGATGATGGGACCTCCTCTTCTTCGGCGGGAGCAGCTCGGGCTCGTTTAGGGGATTCTTGCCCTTCTCCGCGGCCGAGAACCTCTGTATCGGTGCCATGACTACACCAGTGAGCAGTGGAGCAACGAAGGAGAAGAAGCAGGAGAAGCAAGGAAGAGACGGGTGACGGGGGCTCCGCCCCCACTTCCCATTTATAGCCAAGGGGAGGCCAACCGCCAGCCTCCATGATCCAAGGTAATAATGAATAATGATCTTTTCTGCATGCATCAAGTACCCGTCGAGCCGGGCAGTTGCCGAGGATGCGTGGGGAAGCAGAGACGCCTACGTCCGACCAATCGCCACGCGTCAAGCGGGGCTGCGGCTTTTGGGGCCTGCGGCGCTCCGCACTTGCCCTTTGGCTTCGCCTCGAAGCCAAGCCCGAGCACGCCTTGGGCCCGAGGGCTACTGTCAGCGCTCTGGGAACGGGGGTCCCCAGACTTGCCTGCCTGCGGCCCGCAGCATGGCTCCACCAGCGGCCCCGTACGGCCCATCTTCACGAGCAAACATTCAAGACCCTCGCGAGGGGCCAAGCCTCGCGAGGCAAACGACGCAAGACCTCCTCAGGGGCAGCCTCACCAGGCTGGCTTGCGAGGGGCGGAGAGACCAAGGCGAGGGGCACCTTGTGAGGTTCCTGTGATGCAAGCCGTGACGACTGGAACCAGGAGGGCGTCAGGCGGGTGCCAACGCACGCAGTGTCCTTGTTTCCTCTTTGGTGCTAAAGGGGCAAGCGCAGGCGAGGAGTCCCGAGGCATCAGGCAAAGGTTTCCATATTGGTGCAACAAGACCAAGACCAGCAGGACGGCAAGAAGCAGGTCATCGTGGAGCCCAAGACAGCGTCACCACCAGAGCCTTTGGCAGGCGAAGACCACTTTTATCAGGATAGCTTGTACTAGTTGTCTCCTTAGAATTTGGCCGTTGTAGGATCCCTTCCTGCTCAATATTTGGGAAGAGGACCAGGGCCTCTATAAATAGGACTAGCCACCACCAAGGGAGGAGGAACTGATTCAGACCCAAATCATCCCGAACCACATAAGTTCGCCACGCACAAGAACACCTCTACTCGGGAGGCTGTTCTTCCCATGTAACTGTTCATCCTCAACCCAGGGGGCAATCCACCACACCACATTGGAGTAGGGTATTACACCACAACGGTGGCCTGAACCAGTATAAATCTTGTGTCTCGTGTTCCTTGGGTTCGTCGAGCTAGGTTGTGAGATTGTAGAGTGCGTGAGCTAGAGAGGAGGAGAGATCTTCCTGCGCACCCCAGTGTTCGAACCTCAAGGGTTTTGCCAAAACCCGAAATCTGACATTTTGCTACTGCTCAATCCACTCCATTTGATTCCTGGTAAATATTTTGTGGAATAATCACCTGCAAAAACTGGCATCTTATCGTGTGCAAAGTATAATCTGAAATTGTGATGTGACAACCGGCACCGCGAGCTTGAATTTGTAAACATCCATGACACACTCCACATGAGGAATGTGCTTTGTTAAAGTGACACGCATGAACAAAATGTGTGTGTGTGTTGCAAATATAAATAAATTAGTGATGAACATGGTACTACATGAACACATTACAAAGCAAAGTACAACCAACAATCATGCGAGGAACATGGCGTCACATGAACTATGATTTATTTTTATTTTCTTATGAAAGTTGTTGCTACTATTTGTGAAGGTGTTGCAAGTTTACAAAAAGTTGTTCTTGCATAATATGAAGGAAAGAATAATCTGAAACTAACCAAAGCTCAGTTTTATCATTGCCTCCCATACTAAATGTTCCCTAAAAGACCTTCCCTAAAATTTTCCCTTCCCTCCACTCATTTTTTAACTGCCAGCGCGGCCACCTAATCCCAACCCTTCCCAAATACCGCATCTTTCTTCCACACCAATCACCCCCTACCATAAAACAAGTAGTCTCCTCCGTTAACTCTCTCTCTCTCTCTCTCTTCGCCTCTAGATCCACCACCTCCCCGCTGGTGGTTTTCGCTAGCTATGGCCACTAATTGTTTGGTCAAGGAGCCGCTCTCAACGGACGGTGTTCTACTACGCAACATTTGCTATGATAGTAAATGTACCCCCAAGATCTCAAGCAAATCTACGAGTTCTCTTTGCATTCTTGAGTTTAAACTGCTCCCTTAGATGCATATTACTTCTTACTCAAATGGATGATCTAGAGCTAAAATACATCAAGATACATTTGTTGGAGCGCAGGTAGTATGAATCGATCGGATGGAGTAAAAACTTTAGGTTCTTATTCAGGTTTACGATTAGGGTTCTTATAGCGCCCCGGGTAGACAATGCATGTCACTCTATCTACGTTGTTGATTAGCAAATAGTTGATGTAATCTATGAGTATATCTTCATCTGATAAAGTCGATATGTTTTCTCAAGATGCTTTTAGTCTCAACTAATTCATGTTGACAATATGTCAATTGCTAGTTCATTTTCCTAGGTCGTAGAACATGTACATGCTGAAACTCACCAAATACCACCACTTATTTATTCAACAGTCACGTCACTTTCAAGAAACAAGATGTCCTCTCGTATCTCTCAATTATCCCCCTGGTAACCCACCCATTTTCATGTGTGTTCACATTACCAAATTTAGTTTCTTTTCCCATACGAATGTTATTGTTGTGTTTACAAGATATGAAATTGAGGGTTCTTAATCGGGATAAGATTGTTGGTAATCCAGCTAGTGTTCCTATTGCTACTTCATTACCTTGATCTAGGAGTAATTAAGCACGTGTTAACTCATTTTGGCACCAATAATTGAAATTATTGTTGCCTCCTTTTGCACCTACTGTTGATACGTCTCTGTCGTATCTACTTTTCCAAACACTTTTGCCCTTGTTTTGGACTCTAACTTGCATGATTTGAATGGAACTAACCTGGACTGATGCTATTTTCAGCAGAATTGCCATGGTGTTATTTTTGTGCAGAAATAAAAGTTCTCAGAATGACTTGAAAATCAATGGAGATTATTTTTGGAATATATAAATATACTAGAAGAAAGATCCACGTCAGGGGGCCCACACCCTATCCACGAGGGTGGGGGGCACGCCCTCTGCCTCGTGGGCCCCCTGACGCTCCACCGACATCAACTCCAACTCCATATATTCGTGTTCGGGGAGAAAAAAATTAGAGAGAAGGATTCATCACGTTTTACAATATGGAGCCGCCGCTAAGCCCTAAACTCTCTTGGGAGGGCTGATCTGGAGTCCGTTCGGGGCTCCGGAGAGGGGAATCTGTCGCCGTCGTCATCATCAACCTTCCTCCATCACCAATTTCATGATGCTCACCGCCGTGCGTGAGTAATTCCATCATAGGCTTGCTGGACGGTGATGGGTTGGATGAGATTTATCATGTAATCGAGTTAGTTTTGTTAGGTTTGATCCCTAGTATCCACTATGTTCGGATATTGATGTTGCTATGACTTTGATATGCTTAATGCTTGTCACTAGGGCCCGAGTGACATGATTTCAGATCTGAACCTATTATGTTGTCATTAATATATGTGAGTTCTTGATCCTATCTTGCAAGTCTATAGTCACCTATTATGTGTTATGATCCGTTAACCCCAAAGTGACAATGATCGGGATACTTACCGATGATGACCATAGTTTGAGGAGTTCATGTATTCACTAAGTGTTAATGCTTTGGTCTGGTACTCTATTAAAAGGAGGCCTTAATATCCCTTAGTTTCCAGTAGGACCCCGCTGCCACAAGAGGGTAGGACAAAAGATGGCATGCAAGTTCTTTTCCATAAGCACGTATGACTATATTCGGAATACATGCCTACATTACATTGATGAACTGGAGATAGTTCTGTGTCATCCGACATAATTCTCCATCACTGATCCAATGATTACGAGCTTTTCATATATTCTTCTTCACTTATTTACTTTTTCCGTTGCTACTGTTACAATCACTATAAAACCAAAAGTATTACTTTTTCTACCGTTACCACTACTATCATATTACTTTGCTACTAAATACTTTGCTATAGATATTAAGTTTCCAGGTGTGGTTGAATTGACAACTCAGCTGATAATACTTGAGAATATTCCTTGGCTCCCCTTGTGTCGAATCAATAAATTTGGGTTGAATACTCTACGCTCGAAAACTTTTGCGATCCCCTATACTTGTGGGTTATCAAGACTATTTTCTGGCATCGTTGTCGGGAAGCATAGCTCTATTCTTTGAGTCACTTGGGATTTATATCAGTTTATCACTATGAAGAACTTGAAAGATCCAAGAACCAAGATTTATCCCTCAACTACGAGGGGAGGTAAGGAACTGCCATCTAGCTCTGCACTTGATTCACCTTCTGTTTTGAGTAAGCTTGCGACACCTAAACCTGCTTCTGCTATTAATTCTGACATGTCGCATGTTATTGATGATGCCACTGCTGCTATGCATGATACTTATGATGAAACTACTTCTATGCTTGATACTATTGTGCCACTTGGTGAATTTCTTGATGAACAACTTGTTAGGGCTAGAGAGAATGAAATTATTGAAACTGATAATATTGATGAAAGTGATGATGAAGATTCTCCCCCTAGATATGAATTGCCTGTTGTTCCTGTGGGTTATGTTATGGATGAAGAAACTGCTAGAGACTTTCTTGCCTACAACGATAGAAGTGATCTTAAGAAACTATTAGCTAAGCTTAAAGAAAAATCTCTAAATGATAGAATGAAATCTGATCCTGCTTATGCTACTTCACCTATCTTTATTATTGATAAGGATTATGATTTCTCTGTTGATCCTGAGTTAATTACTTTGGTCGAATCTGATCCTTTCTATGGTTATGAATCTGAAACTGTTGTGGCACATCTGACTAAATTAAATGATATAGCTACCCTGTTTACTACTAATGAGAAAACTCGCTACTATTATTTCCATTCTCATTAAAGGGTGATGCTAAGACATGGTTTAATTCTCTTGATCCTGGTTGTGTGCGTAGTCCCCATGATATGATTTATTACTTCTCTGCTAAATATTTCCCCGCTCATAAGAAACAAGCTGCTTTAAGGGAAATATATAATTTTGTGAAAATTGAAGAATAGAGTCTCCCACAAGCTTAGGAGAGGCTTCTCCAATTACTTAATGCTTTGCCTGATCATCCTCTCAATAAAAATGAGATACTTGATATCTTTTATAATGGACTAACCGATGCTTCCAGAGATTACCTGGACAGCTGTGTTATTGTGTTTTCAAGGAAAGAACTATTGATCAAGCCGAAATTCTATTGAATAATATGTTGACTAATGAAAATAATTGGGCACTTCCTGAACCAACTCCCAAGCCAACTCCGAAGAAAAGGGGTATTCTATTTCTCAGTCCTGAAGATATGCAAGAGGCAAAGAAATCTATGAAACAAAAAGGTATAAAAGCTGAAGACGTTAAGAATTTACAACCTATTGAAGAAATACATGGTCTTAATTTGCCGCCTGTTGAAGAAACACATGGTCTTGATAACCCGACATAGATAGTAAAGGTAAAGTCTCTCTATAGATATGATAAAGCTCAAATCCCTCCTGCTAAGTTTGCTAGCCAATGTTTGGATGAATTTGATAACTTTTATGGTTAAGCAAGAAGATTTTAATGCTTATGTTGGTAGACAATTGAAACATAATGCTTATATGATTGAACACTTGAGTGATTATATGGCTAGTGTTAAAGGTGAACTTAAACTTATTAGTAAACATGCTTCTATGGTTACCACTCAAGTAGAACAAGTACTTAAAGCTCAAAATGATTTGCTCAATTATTTGAATAGTAAGAATAATGACTTTGCTGTTAGAGTTGCAACTAGAGGAGGTAAAGTGACTCAGGAACCTTTGTATCCTGAGGGCCACCATAAGAGAATTGAGCAGGATTCTCAGAGAAATAACGTTGATGCATATAGTCTTTTTAAGAGGAAGAAAAAGAAAAATGATAGGACTTTGCATGCTTCTAGTGAACCTGTTATTGACACACCTGAGAATCCCAATGATATTTCTATTTTTGATGCTGAAACACAATCTGGTAATGAACATGAACCTAGTGATAATGTTAATGATGATGTTCATGTTGATGCTCAACCTAGCAATGATAATAATGTAGAGATTGAACCTGATGTTGATCTTGATAACCCACAATCTAAGAATCAACGTTATGATAAGAGAGACTTTGTTGCTAGGAAGCACGGTAAAGAAAGAGAACCATGGGTTCAGAAACCCATGCCTTTTCCTCCTAAACCATCCAAGAAAAAGGATGATGAGGATTTTGAGCACTTTGCTAAAATGATTAGACATATCTTTTTGCGTATGTGTTTGACTAATATGCTTAAAATGAGTCCTTATGCTAAATATATCAAGGTAATTGTTACTAATAAGAGAAAGATACCGGAAGCTAAAATTTCCACCATGCTTGCTAATTATACTTTTAAGGGTGGAATACCAAAGAAACTTGGAGATCCAGGAATACCAACTATACCATGCTCCATTAAAAGAAACTGTGTTAAAACTGCTTCATGTGATCTTGGAGCCGGTGTTAGTGTTATGCCTCTCTCTTTATATCGTAGACTTGATTTGAATAAGTTGACACCTACTGAAATATCTTTGCAAATGGCTGATAAATCAACTGCTATACATGTCGATATTTGTGAGGATGTGCCTGTTGTGGTTGCAAATTTTACTATTTTAACGGACTTTGTTATTCTTGATATTCCTGAGGACGATAGTATGTCTATTATTCTTGGAAGACCCTTTTTGAATACTGCGGGGGCTGTTATAGATTGCACCAAAGGCAATGTCACTTTTCATGTTAATGATAATGAGCATATGGTACACTTTCCGAGGAAACAACCTCAAGTCCACAGTATCAATTCTATTGGAAAACTTTCAACAATTACTATTGGAGGTTTTGAATTTCCTCTTCCTAATGTCAAGAAGAAATATGATATTCTTATTGTTGGGGATGTGCATATCCCCATCAAGGTAACCTAGTGTTATTCGAAAATTCTTCGGTTTCGTGTTATTCGAAATGAGTTTGTTAACAAGACCTGATCAACCTTGTTAGTGGATTCCTTTTGATGAACATGAGATGGATGAATTTAGAAAACACAACTCTCTATACCCTCTTTTTACTTTCTGTTATTTATATTAAATAAAGCAAAAATATTATTTTCTGTCTGTTTTCTGAATTATCCATGCAATAAAAAATACCCAGAAAATAAAAGTTCTCCAAATGCCCTGAAAATTAAATATGATTTTTTTCTAAAATATTTTAGAATATTTGGCACAAAGAACACATTAGGGGGGGTAGCCACGTGCCCACGAAGGTGGAGGGCGCGCCCCCTACCTCGTGGACCCCACGTGGGTCCCCTCCACTTATTCCAGCCACCACACACTTCTTCCTCCCAAAAAAATCACCAACCAGCTCAAGCACGAGTTCTAGCTCATCTTGCTGCCATTTTCGATCTCCTAGCTCAAAGCTCCATTCACAAAACTGCTTTGGGGGATTGTTCTTTGGTATGTGACTCCTCCAATGGTCCAATTAGTTTTTGTTCCAGTGCTTTATTCATTGCAAATTTTTGCTGCCTAGGTGACCCTGTTCTTGAGCTTGCATGTCAAATTTATATGGTCCCAAGTAGTTCTAACGCATGATATAGTCTCTAGGCACTTGTGGGAGTAGTTGCTATCAATTTTGTTGAGTTTGGTTCACTTTTATTTTGAAGTTGCTAAAAATTTCAGAAATTTTCAGAAAAAGATGAGGAGATTTTTTAGGGGCTCATCGAGCTGAAGCTCGAAGGATAAGCAAAGTGAGGAGGATAAGAGGCCCAAATATAATCTCCCTCGCACCACAGAAGTTCGGCCGTGTGAATGGCCTTGTGATGATTTCTTGAGAGCAGCCGGGATTTATGATGATTTTTATGAGTTGGCTGAGAATGCAGGCCTCGCAGACTTCCTCCACGACCAACGCGAACATTATCTCTTACTCACTAATATTTTTGTGGAAAATTTTCATTTCCATGCTAGGAGGTCACCACCTTCGGTGGATTTCTATTTATATGATGAGTATAAGGAGATGTCCCTTTTTGATTTCAGTCGGGTCTGTAAGATACCCTTTACAGGCAGCATAGAAGAACCACATTGCAGTGATGTGGAAGGGTTTATTGATATGATTGTTGTAGGGGAAACTAGGAAGGTTTCTGATGCAAGAATTACTAGCATACATTTTCCTGTTCTACGTTACTTTGCAATATTTGCTAGTAGATGCTTGATTGGTCGCGGAAACTGTGGCAACCTTAGTGCCCCTGATATTGTTATTTTGTGCCATGCCTTGTTCCGTGATGACACATTTAGTATGGGCGCTATTGTTGCAAAGCGGTTAAACCTGAACCGCACTAAGGGCCTTGTCGGGGATATACCCCGCGGTGTAAACCGGCCGGAAGTTAACCTGGCCGGACTTGGCGGTTTATCTGAAGACCCCGCTGACACTTGGTGAGTTACTGGCAACCCGCCCTGACCTGGCGGTTTACAAGCAACCCACCTGGTCATTATGACTCACTGGTGATCCGGCGTGTGGGACAGACGGATGACAAGGCCCAAGGCCCAGAAGGCCGGTTCACGTTTAACGGTGGGCCGGTTTAAGAGGAAAGGCATGAGGAATATTTGTCCTACAAGGAGTTAAGACCTGGACTTATATCCGGTTTGTATTAGAGGTAGACTAGTCCTAATCCTAATAGGACTCTACATGTAAACCACCCCTTCAACATATATAAGGAGGGGCAGGGCTCCCCAAAAGGGGACAAGATTGACAAGTTCCACGGGTTGGACAAGTTAGGTTTAGACAATAGCTCTCGAGATAGAGCACTCTTGTAACCGTGGTCATCATCATCAATATCAATGAAGCAGGATGTAGACTTTTACCTCCACCATGAGGGGCCGAACCTGGGTAAAACATCGCGTCTCTTGTCCCGCTCAACCCCTCTCAAGCTACCACATAGATCAGTTGGCCTCGCGACTAAGTCCTGACACTAAGGACATCTGATGTATTAATTCCACAACAGTTGGCGCCCACCGTGGGGCCTGCGCACAGTGGTGTTGAAGTTCTTGGAGGGATCTTTTCCAAGGATTGAGAAGTTTACAATTTTCCGGATAAGAAAGTCTTAGCTCGGAAGGATCGGCATCAACTTCGAGTTCATCGGTTCAGATTTTGCAATCCGTGAGATTTAAATTAATGAAGAGAAAGTAGGGATGCGGTCTGTTTTGCCGCCACCGCAAAGAAGTCGCCGAGACCATCGGTAGGATTTCCATGATCTATGCAACGCCGAGTACGAGACTGGGACAGCTGCACAAGTGTTTCATCTGTTGTATTACTACGTGACCGACCCAAGGGATGTTTTTACATGCACATGCAAATCGATCAGGCTGCAGTTAAACTGCCAAGTTCCAGTTGTCAATTGAGAGTCGCCTCCATGTTAAACCGAAGACAGAGATATACATACATCCATCAACCCGCAGCTGTTTACTTCGAGTCCTGAGGCGAATCCGTAAAGGAATCTGCTGAAAGAAAAAAAGGAAAAGAAAAAAAACAAGAAAAGAGGAAGAAGGGGGTGGCCACGACCCGGAAACAAGGACAATCGCGACTGGGAGTCAACGGCCATGGACGACCCGGATTCACCGCGACGAGCCGCAGTGGGTTTCCCCGTGAGCCTCCACCGGAGCGCCTCCGCCGCCGTCTCGGCGGCTGGCCTTCAGTTGCTGCCGTCGATCCGCTACGCCACCATGGATCCGCCGGGGCACTGCTGAGCCGCCAACCACATCGCCGGCAACTCGTCTCCGCCTATACTGCCACGGTCTTCATCTGCCTCACCGGATTTGCTTCGACCGGCCAACGCTTGCGGCCCCTGCGTTGAGCCGCCAGAGCCTGTAGCGGCCGTAAGCTCGCACACCACGGCCTCTGCCGTGACCGACATCCTCGACCATGTTTCTGTCGTGGACGGTACGCCGCCGCCATGGTCCTCTGCGAGCTGCCGTCTCCGAGCCCCTACTTCTAAGCCGCCCCGGCCAAGGAGTCTCATCGCCGTGGCCTCCGAGTCTCTGTGCAAACCGCCGGCCGCCTCTGCCATTGAAGCTACGACCCGTTGGCCTCAAGCCGCCTTGCATCCTCCGCTTCTCTGCCTTAAAGCCCTTTGCCGGGTCACCGCGTCCAAGCCCGATCGCTGGATCGCCGCGCTCGTCTGCTCCACCTGACGCCCCTCTAGCTGTGTGCATCCAAAGGCATATTGCAAAGCATTGCTGTTAACCACAAGGAGGAGAGATCATGTGGAGCTGCCCCCCGTATTATTCAAAATCAGCATCCACGTTCATCTGACAAGATATATCAGGTGCTACTTTTCTAAGCTTTTACTGGTATAATTAAGTATCATCCAAAGCTTTTGTCACGGTATGCTATGCTATACACAGGTCAATTGACTCATGGCCAAGGTATGATCTAGTCCTCATGCGCCGGCATCGGAGGCGACGTATACATCTGCACCGCCCGTGCCGAGTGCTTAAAGACCTGGAGAATAACCCGTAGGTTTTCTTCTTGAACCGCCGGGACCATATTGAGTTGCCGACCAGTCTAAATCGCCTTTGTCGCGATGAACGGATCATCCGTTCGAACAAAAAAAATGAGGTGATGTCCGTCCGGTTTGTTTTCATAGCACATATTAATTTTTATGTGAACAATTACTTTGGCATGTGATATTTTTTGACGCAGGACAACTGTTCATTACAAATGAGGCGTTATATTACGGGCACGGAGCACGCGCTAGCAACGTTCTGCACTGGCGTTTCGTCCGTGTTATACCACCCATTGAATGAACGTGAGCAAATCGCCGTCCCTATGGCCCAGTCTACATAAGCTTGCCGGGACCGCACCCACGATTAACTCGCCCTACTGTGCCAGTTTACGACACCGGTGCTGATTTTCCCCGTCCACACCGGTTTACAATGCCGCGGCCGACTCATTTGTACGAACCGCCTCTGATGTTGCGGTCGTCTTTGTCGTCTGTCTCTTGCGGCCTGGTCTACATCAACATACCGGGTCGCACCTGTCTGCATGAGCTGTTTGTTGAATATAAAGCCAGTCACTGCTTGGGTAGCCCGGTTTTCTTTCAACAAATTGGAGGCAAATTATCATATACTATCGACCGTCGTCTGCACTGGATGGCTCAATGGGCAGGCGCACAAGTCGCCGCCACTACAGTTTGGTTAAACTTCAAATCACCAGTTGGAAGGAACCATTGGCCGAGTTGTTGACACGGCTTATACAGATCATTTATAACCCGCCGCAGTCACCTCAACCTTCTGTGGATTCATATCACATTATCAACACCAATGATATACAAGTTATGCCGGTTTATATCACGGTCAAATCTAGAGAATCTCAAGCCAACTCCTCGAGTCACCTTGAGACTTGGGGGCTACAATGATATGACTTAGCAAACGTTGCCGGTTTTCACTGAAGTCAAGAACCCCAATATGTTGGAAGGAAAGATAACCCGGTCCCAGATTCACATCGTGCTGTCAGAAGATTTCCGGATTAGAAAGTATATGACAGTTACAAAGTCCCGGCTCAATGAAGAAGTTTCGGGTCATCAGAAAAGGATTCCGGTTTACAATCCGGTACAAGGGAAAGATGTCTCCCACAAAGCTTTGAAGGTTTCAATATTCGGTTCAAGATCCCGGTTCAAGAAGAATTTATCTCTTGCAAAAAGTTAAAAATTGCCAAAGAAGACCTGCTACCATGATGCGCGATTCAAACATGGGTATCCCGCCTTACTGGCCTGACATATTATTGATCACATGGGGGCTTCTGCTTTATAAAGTGGGGTCTCTGTTCTTTTACATCATGTGTGGTTACACGGAGTTGTTCTAAAGCGGCCTCCGGTTTACCCCTTGAGTTTGCTTTTTAAAAAGCATCATGTTATATCACTTGGAGGTTTGGTCGTGTCTGAACCAATACCATACCTCTTGATAGGCGAGAGCCACCAGATCACTTGGGGACTTGGTCACGTCTGAACCAGTCATGCCTCTTGATCGGCCTAAGGCCACAGAATCACTTGGGGGCTTGGTCGAACACGAACCATTGCCATGCCACTTGGTCGGCATAAATGCCACGGTTTCATTTGGGGACCTGGCTGACTAGAACCATAGTTACACCTAACGGGAGCTTGGTCGTGTTCGGCCATGGTAACGCCATTTGATCAGCTCAAATAAACCCTTTTTGCAAATGGTTTTGTCATTGCTTTTGCTTCGCACTTTTCTTTGCAAGATGTTTTTTCTTTTTTATTGCATTTTTCAAAACCGACAAAGTTTTCAACCAATCAATTGACGGAACACATTTCACGTCAATCCGGAGACTATTTGCCCGGTTTGATCCTTGTTGTTAACATCCTCTTATGGAGTAACACGGTGTTTATTATAACCCGGCGCGGTTTTATCATAAACCGGCACAATATGGAAGGAGTTATCAGTACTCAAGATTTGGGTTATCACCCTTACTACAAAAAGCTGGTAAAACCAACAATGTGATTCAATGTCACAGGTATGATATATTTCATATTTGATTATTCTTAAGTGCAGCCTTGGTTATAAACCCGGGTTATATGTTGGGCATTATGACCCGTCCGGCAGTAAACCGCCAGGACACTTTAAACTTGTTGTATGCAGAAACAGGTTTGTTAAACCGGCCTGGCTTTTGACTATAAGTCACCAATATGATGAGAAATTATCCGGTGTTTGTTAAACCGGCCTGGTTTTTGGACTATAAGTCGCCAGTATATATATATATTTGGATTGCGCCATTGGAATTATGCGCTTATAACTCATTGAGTTATATTATTCAAATAGCCAAACTTGGCTGAATTTTCATTATGATATTGAATGAATAAGGTTTTCACCAGATTATATTATCTTGAATAGCCAACATGGCTGGATTTTTATGGTTATTAATAACCGGTATTATTGAGTTTTCAAAGTCGCTATAGCGCAATGTCTACTATTTTATCAAAGGATATGATTTATTCTACAATGGAAGGAATAGTCCCGAGTCGCGGCAGGCTTACAACCCGGCACTTGGGGGCTACATTATTCAAATCGAGATTACATGCAAGTCTCATATCGCTGCAAGCATGCATCATGATACTTGGGGGCTAATGCCAAATCATTTTTAGTCTTATTGAAGACCCGACTCATCATATTATAATGAGCCGGCCCTTGGGGGCTACGAATTGCTCATGTCAACAATTCAAGGTACACAAGTTTTTATCCATTATATTGAAGGGTCCACTCCTTAGTTGGTAAAGCACAAAGCTCTTAACCTTGTGGATGTGGGTTCAAGCCCCATGATGGGAGTTACATCATATGATGTTATTTTCAATGAAGTATATATAAAGTCCCAGCTCAATATTATCTTACTGAACCGGCCCTTGGGGGCTACACTGATTGAAGTTTTTGTAAGCAATTACAAGTCCCAGGTTGCTGCAAGCATGACAACCCGGCACTTGGGGGCTACATATATGGAGTATTCAGTTTATATAATTGAGATGAACAAACCGGATTTCTTCAAGGTTGAAACACTTATTGGAGCAAGTCTTAAGTTATCACTATGTTCTCCTCTTAAGACTTGGGGGCTACAGGTATTATGCATATAAAGGAGGAACATCTTCATTTTATCAGTTTTGAGCAAATCGGGAAGATCAATTACATGACCCTTGTGTTGACAACAATTATGACCCGGCGCCATCAATATTTATAAACCGGCTATTTTGGTAATATTAAACCGGCAAGTTTTACATCTTCAAACCGGTTGAATATCAGATAAGTATTTTCAGACCCATGTTTCTTAAATCGGCGCTTTGGGAGCTGAGTCAAAGGAGTTATTCTTCACGATATTTCTCGGTGACAAACCAAGGTTGGCAAATTGATTATGAAGCTGGTCTGTTGACCCGGATTTCTCAGAAGGAGGAAATAACAAGGACTTAAGGATGATCAGGTACCAGTTTACAAAAATTCTTAACCCGGAGCATAACCTGTCAAATTTGTTCTTGTGTTTATTTTGCAGCATAAGTTTACCATGAATAAATCCAAGCTAAACTTGGGGGCTAATGTCGGGGATAAACCTCGCGGTGTAAACCGGCCGGAAGTTAACCCAGCCGGACTTGGCAGTTTATCTAAAGACCCCGCTGACACTTGGCGAGTTACTGGCAACCCGCCCTGACCTGGCAGTTTACAAGCAACCCACCTGGTCATTATGACTCACTGGTGATCCGGCATGCGGCACAGACGGGTGACAAGGCCCAAGGCCCAGAAGGCCGGTTCACGTTTAACAGTGGGCCGGTTTAAGAGGAAAGGCATGAGGAATATTTGTCCTACAAGGAGTTAAGACCTGGACTTATATCCGGTTTGTATTAGAGGTAGACTAGTCCTAATCCTAATAGGACTCTACATGTAAACCGCCCCTTCAACATATATAAGGAGGGGCAGGGCTCCCCAAAAGGGGACAAGATTGACAAGTTCCACGGGTTGAACAAGTTAGGTTCAGACAATAGCTCTCGAGATAGAGCACTCTTGTAACCGTGGTCATCATCATCAATATCAATGAAGCAGGATGTAGGCTTTTACCTCCACCGTGAGGGGCTGAACCTGGGTAAAACATTGCGTCTCTTGTCCCGCTCAACCCCTCTCAAGCTACCACATAGATGTGTTGGCCTCGCGACTAAGTCCTGACACTAAGGACATCTGACATGTTAATTCCACGATAGGCCTCGTCCTTGGAGGCATCTTCGCCTCGTGCCTCGCTGCACATTTTCATTTACCAATTAGACATTATGAGAAAGAAGAAAAGTTGTTGCCTCTTGTTTTTCTAGACTATAAGAGTATGGTAGAACATGACTTTATCATTAAGAATAAGGAAAAGATGCTTAAATACAAGCTGATTTTTGATAAAAATCACCCTAAGACTATCACTTTGCCTGCTCCTTCCTTGTTTGACTTATCTGTAGGCAAGTACCTTGTTCCGCCGGAGGCCATTCACGCCTACTGAAACCCCACATCAGCTACAGAGCCAGAGCCGGAACCACAATTTGATCCTTCACGACAGTCTGTTTACCAGTGGGATCCGGAGGAGATTGCCAACCAGTGGCAACCCGAGGCTCCTTCACAGTACGACCCCAACTACAACTTTGGATATCTGCCAGGCCAGCCGTGGCAGTAGACCAACTTAGGCCAAAAGCCTAAGCTTGGGGGAGTACATACTTCTCACCGACATTACATTATTGTTCACACACTCATGCTAGTTGTCGGTGCTCATACTTTTTCATTGTAATGTCCATGCTAGTTTATTTCCCTTTTTGTGCTTTCTTCTTGTGTGTTTGATAAACCTTATGAAAAACCAAAAAATTAGTTGTAGCTTTTAGTTAGTTTACTTTCTATGCCTATAGTAGTAATAACTAAAAAGAAAACCCAAAAAGATTTCTCGTTCTTCTTTTGCTTGTTGGGAGCTTTCCCGTGTAAATAGTTTTGTTTCTTTTCTTTGGGGGTCGAGAGGAGAAGACCATAATGAAAATGTTGAGTGGCTCTTATATGCATTATTGTTGATCTAACAAAGAGTCCCTATTACCTTGTCTTCTCTCTTGAATTGAATGCTTGCAGATTCGAGCTTAGTCCAATGCACGTGCACTATTATTATTATCCTCACTATTCGATCGTGCAAGTGAAAGGCAATAATGATGATTATATGATGAACTTGATGAGCAAAGGTGGTATGAACTCGACCTCTCTGGTTTTTGTAAATATGATTAGTTCATCATTCCTAATTCAGCCTATTATGAAAGAAACATGTTTGCAATGACAATTAGAGATTATAGTTGCTTATGCCATGCTTAATTAGCTAGGAGCTTATAATGGTTTACCTTGCGTGCCAACATGCTATTAAAATGGTTTTGATGTGGTATGATAGGGTGGTATCCTCCTTTGAACGATTCGAGTGGCTTGACTTGGCACATGTTCACGCATGTAGTTGAAACAAAATCAACATAGCCTCTACGATGTTTATGTTCATGCTGCATTATATCCTACTCATGCTTGCATTCGGTGTTGATTAATTTTGATGCATGTTCATGACTGTTGTCGCTCTCTAGCTGGTTGCTTCCTAGTCTTTTTCTAGCCTTCACTTGTACTAAGAGGGAAAACTGCTTGTGCATCCAACTCCATAAACCCCAAAGTTGTTCCATATGAATCCACCATACCTACCTATATATGGTATCTACATGTCGTTCCAAGTAAATTTGTATGTGCCAAACTCTAAACCTTCAAATAAACATTTTGTTTGGTATGCTCGAATAGCTCATGTATCAACAAGGGTTGTCTGTATTTTCCATGTTAGGCGAGTTATTCTCAAGAGGAGTGGACTCCGCTCCTCACTCACGCAAAAATGGTTGTTCACCAGGATGCCCAGTCCCATGCTTTATGCAAATCAAATCAAAATAACTGCAAACAAAACTCCCCCGGGACTCTTGTTAGTTGGAGGCACTCGTTGTTTCGAGCAAGCCATGGATTGATTCTTGTTGGTGGAGGGGGAGTATAAACTTTACCATTCTGCTTGAGAACTGCCTATAATGTGTGTAGCATGGAAGATATCGAGATCTCTCGGTTGTTATGTTGACAATGAAAGTATACCGCTCAAAATATTATTCACCTCTATTTCAAAACCGAGCTCTGGCACCTCAACAAATCCCTGCTTCCCTCTGTGAAGGGCCTATCCATTTACTTTTATGTTGAGTCATCATCCTCTTATTAAAAAGCACTAGTTGGAGAGCACCGCTGTCATTTGCATCCATTATTGTTAGTTTACATTGAGTATGACTTGACTGGATCTCTTTTAACATGAATTACAATGTCTAGTCAGTCCTTGATCTTTAAAGGTGCTCTGCATTTATGTTTTGCGGTCTCAGAAAGGGCTAGCGAGATACCATCTTGTTATATCATATTATGATTGTTTTGAGGAAGTGTTGTCATCTGAGATTTATTATTATTGCTCGCTAGTTGATTATGTCATTGATATGAGTAAACATGAGACCTAAATGTTATTTTGAATATGGTTAATTCATAATCTTTGCTAAAAACTTGAATGCTGGCTTTACATATTTACAACAACAAGAGCAAACAAAGTTTGTAAAAGTTTTTCTTTATCACTTGCAGTTTATCAACTGAATTGCTTGAGGACAAGCAAAGGTTTAAGCTTGGGGGAGTTGATACGTCTCCGTCGTATCTACTTTTCCAAACATGTTTGCCCTTGTTTTGGACTCTAACTTGCATGATTTGAATGGAACTAACCCGGACTGATGCTGTTTTCAGCAGAATTGCCATGGTGTTATTTTTACAGAAATAAAAGTTCTCAGAATGACCTGAAAATCAACGGAGATTATATTTGGAATATATAAAAAGTACTGGAAGAAAGATCCACATCAGGGGGCCCACACCCTGTCCACGAGGGTGGGGGCACGCCCCCTGCCTCATGGGCCCCCTGATGCTCTACCTACCTCAACTCCAACTCCATATATTCGTGTTCGGGGAGAAAAAACAGAGAGAATGATTCATCGCGTTTTACGATACAGAGCCGCCGCCAAGCCCTAAACTCTCTCGGGAGGGCTGATCTGGAGTACGTTCGGGGCTCCGGAGAGGGGAATCCATCGCCATCATCATCATCAACCTTCCTCCATCACCAATTTCATGATGCTCACTGTGACAGCCTGGTTTTTGCCCCCTCTTATTTGTTTGAGGTTTCATTTGAAATTTTTTGAAACATGGAGGTTTTGAATCTTTTCATTTGGACTTAAACACTTGGGCATCCTTGTATTTCACCCAAGTGTTCATTTCTCTCCCAAACCATCATTTCACTTCTGATCCACCACAAAATAATCTGTGGAATGTTTTTCTTAAATGAAAAATATACATTTTCTCTCTAAAACCCTAAGCCAAATCTATTTGCTCCAAAGCAACCCTAATTTTTATGGCTCAGAAAATTCTAAGAAAATTCAAAATATTCTAGGGACCCTAGGGCACCTCCCTGAGCAAAAATATTTCATCACTTTTTGGAATATTTTTGCTACAGAAAATCTTTTCTGTTCTGGACAGAAATGGTGGTTTCTACAGCAACTACCATTTTACTTGCTCCATTTGACCTGATCTTTCTTGTGCTTATTTACCTTAGTAACTCTAAGCTAGCCTCCAAAGCACAGCTTCAAACTCCCAGCCATTTGACCACAGTAACATCACAAAGTTACTGTCCAAAAACTTACCAGACTTGTAAAATTTTCTCTACTGCACCTGGATCCAAACCAAACCGTGGTAAACTTCAAAACCACCGCGCACAACATGTCAGCCATGATTTTTGGACGAAGGTTGGCCTGAGGAGAGAGTTCGCGCGGTGACCACGCGTGTCCACGATGCCAGGCATGCATGTCAATGCGCTCTAGGAGCCGCCGAGCGCTCTGTTCGCGCGTGCTCGCTTCCCCCGCCCACCAAACCTTGCCAAAACTCGCCACCATCATCGTCTCGACACCCTTAACTCCGCCCTAGCACTCGCCGACGCCGGAGCTCGCCGCAGCGAGCACAGGCAAGGTCCGGCTAGCCCAACAGTGCGGAGCGTACTGTGCTCGTCGTCACCCCCTTGATCCTGTGCTCGTCTTCGCTCGCCCACAGTGGCCGCATGACCTCCGTCGCCTTCTCCCCCTCTCACTGACGCCGCTCGTTGCCGGGCGCCGTGGATAGGTGTCCACCGGTGGAGCCCGAAGCACCCTCATCGCTCGCCTATATATAGAGCCCCTCCCCAACCTCCTCGAGCATCCTCCAGCACTCACACAAACTCCACGGTCGAGTAGGAAACCGTAGCCCGGCCGGGCAGGCCTCGGGCCGCTGTCCCCGAGCTCGAGCTCATCGGCGATCCCCTTTGGTCGCCGCGGCAGCTCCAGCCCCTCCCAGGCCTGTGTGACCCCTCCACGGCCTCCGCCTCTCTCCGGCGAGGCCGTCTCACCCGCTTGGAGCCTCTGGAGTGGTCCCTGCTCATCGTCTTCTTCAACTCCAGTGACCCCCTCGTTCTGCCTCCGCTCACGAGCTAGATTCTGACACCGTCCAACCACCCCTAGCCACGCTACGGGTACGGGCAGGTGCGCCTTGACCTCCTCTTGCCATCCCCCCCTCTCGTTTTGGCCAAAGAGCCCTCGTCGCCAGCGAGAGCTCCGGCGAAGCCGCGGCCATCTATGTTTCTCTGTCCCTCTTCCCCCACCTGACTAGCGGGGCCCACTAGTCAGCCACTCAGTACGCGCGCGAAGCGGTACGAATGGTGGCGCCCCTGGGCTTTACGCCTTGGACGTCAGCCCCCCCCCCCCGTCTTTTTCTTTTATTCAAATTCATTTGAATTTACAAAACACTTCAAACTATTATAACTTTTTAACCAAAAGTCCAAATGAATTGATTCTTTTTGCATTATGTTCTTTGAAAGAAAATCTAACATCTCACCAAAGATGAGATTTTTCTGAGCTGTTTAGAATTTCTGGTGAATTTCAGAAGTGCTCTTGATATTTTCTTTTTGTGTTTAAAATTATTTTCAGAAGGTGAGGCTTGTCTTGAGGATCACCAGGAGGCTTGTGAACCTCATCTGCACTAAGGCGAGCCACAACAACATTTTTATAATGCCATTTCAATATTCGTGATTTTCTCACTTGAATGAAATGATTAATCCATGCATTTAAATAATTATTGAGTCATTTGTATTCTGTTAAATGTTGGATAGTTGTTATGCCTGATTTATAGAATAGTTGAAACTAGTTTAGTGGATAAAGCAAGTTAAGATTTACTTGAGGTGATGTTAGAAATAATTTTGTTATGCAAGGTAGTTATTTTAGCTATATTTTTGCCTTCCTGAAATTGATAAAAATTTGTTAGAAAATATTCTGTTAAATATTTTGTTAGATCATATTACTTGTTTTACAGAAAGTTTGAACTTAATTTAGTGATAAAGAAAGGGAAGAATTGTTGATAGTAAATCTTTTGTTATGCATATGAAAAAGTTATCGGAGTTGCTTTCTTGCGTAAGAAATTAATGAAACTTGTTGCAAAGTATTTTGGTTTAGTTGTGAGTCATTTTGAGCTAGTAGAGTAACGTGAGTTGTTGACGGTTATGCTTGGTGTACAGATGACATCGGCCATTTTTTTATGATGCATGTGTTGTTTTCCATTTCATGGCATGCTATGACACCGGTCATTATTAGTTTAAAGTTGAAACTGAAAATAACTCAACTCGAATACACCGTTGACTGGGTCATGGTGCCACTGAATCGAGTTCTTTCCAGTGCAACCACATTTGCCTTTATGGGGGGCCTTGACTCGGTCCATTGACACGGCCTCTGGTCGGTGCCTCCATCTAGGGAAGGTTATGTCGTGTTTGCCCTGGCCCGGCAAGCAGACATAATCTTGTGTGCTCGTTGATGAGATTATGGTACCAAGTCCCCGAGTGGGAGTGTCCCCGAGTGGGAGTTTGACCACGATGGTGGTCGGGGTGTCTTTGGTAGACACGGGGCCACCCAGGACCAGCCCGTTGGGGATTTGGGTCGGAGTGGCCGAGAGAGTGTTGTGTCAATGGAGGGGTTTCGTCGGAATGCCGTTGGTCCACCCGCATGGGAGTACGAGGCCATGGGTTCCGTGGTGTGGGTACAGTGTGCTACCTCTGCAGAGTGTATAATCTATCGATAGCCGCGTCCACGGTTACGAACACCTCGTGGTAGGTCCCACCATGAGTCAATGAATAATAAAAATTGCACACTAAGTTGTAAAACATTGCATTGTCGAGGATGGTAGAAAGGCCATTGAGGAATTTGGGACCAGATATTGGTCGTGGTTGTGGTCGCCGTAAGGATCATGAGTCATGTTGTTAAAGACCACGTTGGTGGTGTGTCTGTGATCTGAGGATGATCACACTTGTTAAGTTGTCCCAAGGGACGGTCAAGCATGATCACAGCATGTTGACATATAGTGTTGCATTTTAATTGGTTAAATATCATGATATTGTTTTTCATTATGATTGTGCTTGTTATGAGCTTGCAAGTACATTCAATGTACTGACCTGGCGTGTCATGCCAGATTTCAGGAAAGTCTCGTTGGAAAGGAGCGTTGTTTGAGTCTAGATCGTGTCCACGTCGGTGTCCCTGTGATATGGAGCTTCTGCTACGACGTTATTCCGCTGCCACGTAGTTGTTCGGATCGAGGCCCCTTTATGTTCACTAAATAATGTACATATTGTTCAGCCGCACCGAGTGTGCCGCTTGGCCTCGACCGCTGTTGTAATATGAACTCTGTTCCGCTAGCATCAATAAATTGGTTGTTTTCTGTACCAATATGTTGTGTGTTGCCAGAAGACACGGTCTCTGGGCTGGCAATGCAGGGTAAACCGGTCGCTCTGAGCTAGGGTGCTAGACTACAATGTGTTAACTAGATGCTAGGCGCGAGTAAATTTGAGTGCCGGTAGCAGTCATAGCTGGTTGTTGCATTCTAGTCGCTTGATTATTATTGTTATGCTAACCTGCTAATGGTTGTGAGTGTAGATGGCTACGGTGCCGTATCCGTGCCAGTTGCAGCTGATGACGTGCACGTCACCGCACCTTCTCCGCAACGTGTGGCGTCGGCTGTACCCTCACGGAGACGAACCCGTCTACCGTGTGTACTGGGAGCGTCTAGCAGACTCAGTGTATGGGTATCACGCAGTGGTTACTCTGCGCACCAGTTCCGATTCCGGCTCTTACAGTCGCACTTCTCGGAGCGGTTACGCCTCCACCGCTTCTCAGGCTATCCAGTTTGCCGCATTTGAGGTCCTTGTCGAGCTTCGTTATACTGAGGTTCAAATGCAGCACCACCCAGGTTTCTATTATTACCCATCTCTGCACGACAACGGTCGTGTCCGTTTTCCTCTCGTTGACCTGGAGTCTGATAGTGTTGATAGCCATCTTGCTCGCTATATCACTTCTAGCTATCTGATGATCCACGAGCTGGCTCGAGAGCTGACTCGTGCCCGTACTGCTTTAGCCGCTACCTTGGTCACTACTAGATCCACCACTACTCCGTCCTCACTGGGATTTACCTCTTATGTCCTAGCTAGCTCTAGCTCCCCTATTTCGTCGGTTACTCCCCCGAGTAGCACAGGCATCTCGGCCGTGAACCCTCTCAGTGCTCCTGCCGAGTGGGTCTCACTTCTTGCTACTCCTGCAGCCCCAATGCTTCATCCTACACCTGCCCCTGAGGGAGAGCCCTCGGGGCAGCGGCGTCGCGTTACCTTTGACCCGGAGGTTTTCGTTAACCACGTCAGTTCGGGATCTGAGACCGCTTCATGGGAGGACACCGCAGCACCAGCAGAGTAGTAGTGTCTTTGAGTATTCGCAGTCATCTAGATGGTGTACGGATGTAGTTGTACGAGTCATGATGCTTCATGTATGAGAGTAGTGGAACCAGTCAGGTCGTTTAATTTTCATGTATGAGTCTATGTATAATTATATTGGGACTTTAATTGCCGTATTTTCTTCTCTCTTTTATCTTTTTCAAAATTTGTTGCTGGATTTATTCTTAGATGTCTCTCATCTCGATTGCGTTGCCTTGGGAAAAATACTCAATAGGATGACGCGGGGAGGCAGCAGTAGCAACGTTCGTGAGGGAACTCCTGTTCGTCGTTCTGCACGACAGGCAAGATATTCTCCCGAGCCGTACGTTCAGCCACCACCTCCACCGCCTGATCCTCCCTCCACCGAGCAAGTTCTGCGTATGTTTGAAGAGAAAAGGAACAATGATCTGATTGAAATATTGAGAAGTGTGCAAGCTATGGTTGGACAGAATGGAAATCACAATGGTCATCACTCAAAATTGTCAGATTTTCAGAGGACCAATCCACCCAGTTTCAGTCAGGTTGTTGACCCATTGGATGCGGACGATTGGTTGCGCACCATGGCGAAAAAGCTTGAGATCGCCCGTACTGAAGGAAATGATAAAGTCCCATTTGCAACCCATTACCTTGAAGGCGCAGCTGCCATATGGTGGGAAAATACAAAAGCCATGTGGCCGATTGATGAGGAAGTCACCTGGGAAAAATTCAAGGATAAGTTCTGCAAGTATCACATCCCTACTGGAGTTATGAAGGCCAAGCAGCATGAATTTCTCGCGCTCGTCCAAGGAAATCAATCTGTGGCTGAGTATCTACAAAAATTCAATCATTTGGCCCGTTACTCTCTGTATGACGTGGCCACTGAAGACAGGAAGATTGACAGATTTCTTGGAGGTCTAACTCCGCAACTCTGGTGTGCTCTCAGCATGTTTGATTTCACCGTTTTCCAAACTCTAGTAGATAAGGCGTTCATTGCTGAACGGGAGCACAAGCTTATATTAGATAATAGGCCTGCTAACAACGACAACAAGCGCAAGTTTGAGCCAAAGAAGGATGGACAACCTGTGCAAAAGGCTCGTACCTGGCAGCAGACTCAGGTGGAATACAGGCCAAATTGGCAGCAAAATGTTAACAAGACCACCACTCAAGTCAAGAATGTTGTAACCAGTCCAACACATGAGGAGGGCCAGCGCAATAATTCTTGTTTCATTTGCGGGCAGCCCGGACATTATGCCAAATAGTGCCCCAAGAACCACAAGGTGAATGCTCTAAGCAGGCCACAAGTCAACTTTATGGAGTCAGGGCCAACTCAGCAAAACTTCACTGGGCACGTAAATCATATCTCCGCCGATGAAGCCCAAGAGAAGCCAGAAGTCGTCATTGGTATGTTTTCTGTTAATGACATACCTGCAGTAATTTTATTTGACTCTGGGTCTTCCCATTCTTTTATTTCTCGTAGTTCTTCCGCCCAAAACAATTTCCCTTGCACAATTTTGGGCAAAAATATGCTGGTACAAACCCCGGGATCTATAATCAAGAGCAATCTAGTCTACCGTGATCTGGAGATCAATATCAACGGGGTCCACTTTCCGACATCTCTGATAATCATTGAGTCTGAACAGTCGGATATTATATTGGGTATGAATTGGCTGACCAAATATCAAGTTTGTATAAACTATGCAACCCGAGAAGTCAATTTGACCAGTCTGAATGGGCAGCTCACCAAATTCTATGCTCGCAAGCATGTCCCCAAGCCAGAACTAGTTTGCACCGCTATGACTGAATTGGAATTTATTCCTGTGGTCAGTTAGTACCCTAATGTGTTTCCAAAAGAACTGCCAGGCATGCCACTAGATCGGGAACTGGAGTTTTCCATAGATCTTGTGCCCGGAACTGCACCATTATACAAGAAATATTACCGGATGCCCTCATTAGAATTAGTGGAACTAAAGAAACAGCTTGACGAATTACTCCAGAATGGTTATATTCGTTCCAGCTCTTCACCGTGGGGGTCACCTGCAATTTTCATGGGCAAAAAGGATGGCAGTCTCCGTATGTGCATAGATTATCGCCAGCTGAATGAGGTCACCATCAAAAATAAATACCCACTGCCAAGGATTGATGATCTGTTTGATTAGCTCAGTGGGGCTAAAGTATTCTCAAAAATCGATTTACGGACCGGATATCATCAGCTCAAGATTAAAAAGGAAGATATTCCTAAGACCGCATGCACTACACAATACGGTCTTTACGAATATACTATGATGTCCTTTGGTCTCACCAATGCCCCTGCCTTCTTCATGCACATGATGAACAAAGTGTTGATGGACTTCCTTGACAAATTCGTGGTAGTCTTTATCGACGACATCCTCATTTACTCCAAGAGTGAAGAAGAGCATAAGGATCACCTCCGAGCAGTGCTACAACGACTCCGCAACCATCAGTTATACGCCAAGTTCAGTAAGTGTGAATTTCAGCTCAAGTAAGTTGGGTTTCTCAGACATGTACTATCCGCCGAAGGTATAGCCGTGGACCCAAGCAAAGTAAAGGATGTGCTCGATTGGGTACCGCCCACGACTGTAACACAGATCCGGAGTTTCCTCGGATTAGCTGGATACTATCGTCGTTTCATTAAAGGGTTTTCAAAAATTGCTAAACCTATGACGGAACTGCTCAAAAAGGATACAAACTTTATGTGGACCAAGGACTGTGAGAAGAGTTTTAATGAGCTAAAGACACGTCTGACAACCGCACCGGTATTGACTCTTCCAGACATTTATCACAGCTTTGATGTGTACTGCGAAGCCTCCAGACAAGGTATTGGTTGTGTGCTGATGCAAGATGGCAAGGTAGTAGCCTATGCATCACGACAACTACGACCACATGAGGGAACTTATCCTACTCATGATTTGGAATTGGCCGCCGTGGTTCATGCATTAAAAATTTGGAGACACTATCTCATTGGAAAAAGGTGCCAAATTTTTACCGACCACAAAAGCCTCAAGTACATCTTCACTCAGCCAGATTTAAATCTCCGTCGGCGAAGATGGTTAGAGTTGGTCAAGGATTATGACCTTGGAATAAATTACCATCCAGGAAAGGCCAACGTCATTGCCGATGTGCTCAGTCAAAAGCCCGTCAGCTTAAATGTCATGTTAAAATCATTGCCTACCGAACTTCAAGAGGAGATCTCTCATCTCAACTTGGTCATCGTGGATGCTGGCCTCACCAATATTTTGGAAGTTACCCCCACACTTGAGATGGAAATCTGCAAGGCCCAGCCAGATGACGCCGAGCTACAAAAACATGCAAGGCAGCTCCCATATTTCTTCAAGGACAACTTCGGTACCCTCTGATTCCGTGGACGAATTTGTGTACCAAATCAACCGGACTTGAAGAAGAAAATCTTGTCAGAAGCACACGAATCCTCGTATTCCATTCATCCGGGAGGTACGAAAATGTATGAAGACCTTAAGCAAATATTCTGGTGGGATGGGATGAAGAAAGACATTGCCTATTTTGTAGCCTATTGCGACATATGCAACAAGGTGAGAGCAGATCATCAGAAGCCAGCCGGACTTCTCCAACCACTGCCAGTTTCACAATGGAAATGGGATGATGTTTGCATGGATTTCATCACCGGATTGCCTAGGACTCAGCGAGGCAAAGACGCAATCTGGGTTATAGTGGACACCCTCACCAAGGTTGCTCACTTGATCCTGATTAGCACCAGATACAAAGCAGATGAACTTGCACAACTGTATGTATCCAGAATCGTCAGTCTGCATGGAGTACCCCAGACTATCACTTCCGACCGAGGTTCTTTGTTTACTTCCGCTTTCTGGTCCCGTCTCCATCAAGCCTTGAGGACAGCACTGAAATATAGTACTGCTTATCACCCTCAGATGAATGGTCAGACAGAGCGAGTAAATCAAATACTCGAAGATATGTTGCGAGCCTGTGTGCTAGCCAATGGAGCTAAATGGGAAGATTTCTTGTCATACGCCGAGTTCTCGTATAACAACAGTTTTCAGACCAATCTAAAGATGTCGCCATATGAAGCTCTATACGGTCGTAAGTGTCGCACTCCTCTAAATTGGTCTCAAGCTGGAGATATCCGTATCTTCGGAACCGTTCTCATGATGGAAGCTGAGAGACAAGTCAGGGAAATCAGAGACCGACTGCAATTGGCTAAATCCCGTCAGAAGAGTTATTATGATGCAAAGCATTGGCAGGTCAGTTTTGAACCCAGAGAAAATGTGTACCTCCGAGTCACTCCTATAAGAGGAGTTAAGCAATTTTAGACTCGTGGAAAGCTGGCACCCAGATTCATTGGTCCATTCCCAATTATGTCTTGAGTTGGTACGGTTGCATACCAACTGGAACTACCCTCGGAGTTGTCAGATATACACAATGTATTCCATGTCTCGCAATTGAGACGATGCATATCCCCGCCTGAGAAAAAGACTGCAATGACTGAGATAGAATTGGCAAAGGATTTAACTTATGAAGAAAGACCATTCAAAATTTTGGATCAATTGGAAAGGGTCACTCGCAGCAAAGTCAGAAAATTTTTCAAAGTTCAGTGGGGGCATCACACAGAGTCAGAAGCAACTTGGGAGCAGGAAGAGGTCCTTAAGAGTCAGTATCCAGAGTGGTTTTCCCAAGCAACCGAATCTCGAGTTCGAGATTCATTCTAAGTGGGGGAGGTTTGTGACAGCCTGGTTTTTGCCCCCTCTTATTTGTTTGAGTTTTCATTTGAAATTTTTTGAAACATGGAGTTTTTGAATCTTTTCATTTGGACTTAAACACTTGGGCATCCTTGGCTTTCACCCAAGTGTTCATTTCTCTCCCAAACCATCATTTCACTTCTGATCCACCACAAAATAATCTGTGGAATATTTTTCTTAAATGGAAAATATTCATTTTCTCTCTAAAACCCTAAGCCAAATTGGTTTGCTCCAAACCAACCCTAATTTTTATGGCTCAGAAAATTCTAAGAAAATTCACAAATATTCTAGGGACCCTAGGGCACTTCCCTGAGCAAAAATATTTCATCACTTTTTGGAATATTTTTGCTACAGAAAATCTTTTCTGTTCTGGACAAAAATGGTGGTTTCTACAGCAACTACCATTTTACGTGCTCCATTTGACCTGATCTTTCTTGTGCTTATTTACCTTAGTAACTCTAAGCTAGCCTCCAAAGCACAGCTTCAAACTCCCAGCCATTTGACCATAGTAACATCACAAAGTTACTGTCCAGAAACTTACCAGACTTGTAAAATTTTCACTACTGCACCTCGATCCAAACCAAACCATGGTAAACTTCAAAACCACTGCGAACAACATGCCGGACATGATTTTTGGACGAAGGCTGGCCTGAGGAGAGAGTTCGCGCGGTGACCACGCGTGTCCATGATGCCAGGCATGCGTGTCGACGCGCTCTGGGAGCCGCCGAGCGCTCTGTTCGAGCGTGCTTGCTTCCCCCACCTACCAAACCTTGCCAAAACTCGCCACCATCATCGTCTCGACACCCTTAACTCCGCCCTCGCACTCCCCGACACCGGAGCTCGCCGCAGCGAGCACGGGCAAGGTCCGGCCAGCCCAACAGTGCGGAGCGCACTGTGCTTGTCGGAGTAATTGGACACGGATACCCCGAAGACGGCGAGACAAGAATTCAAGACATCGGGGCTAGCAAAGCCCCTCAGTCCAACTACCTGGCCGGCGGCTGACTGCTGGCTGCTGACTGCTCCACCAGGCCGACTGCTGGCTGTCGACTGCTCCACCAGGCCGACTGCTGGCTGCCGACTGCTGGCTGCTGACTGCTCCACCAGGCCGACTGCTGGCTGCCGTCTGCTGGCTGCTGACTGCTCCACCCGGCCGACTGCTGGCTGCCGACTGATCCACCAGGCTGACTGCTGGCTACCGACTCCTTCACCAGGCCGACTGCTGGCTGCCGACTCCTCCGCCAGGCCGACTGCCCGAAGTCAACTGCAGCCTGACGAGACACCGACGGGATGACCATACCGCGATGTCATGTACAGTGTACTGTGTCCCCTGGGTACTGATTTATAAAGTACCCCAGGGGACAAGCATGACATGCACCATGCCACTAGCCATGCCTACATAGCTTGGCTTGTAAGCTACCCAAGGTAGCTTACAACCAAAGCCACTACCACCCATGCCAACTCCTATATATATAGGCACACATCCATCCATCAGGGGATGGACTCACACACTCACGCACACACACAAGCAAGCTAGCTAGCAAGAGAGCTAGCTAGCAAGCCATCCACACACATGCATGAGCATGCACATGCTCACGGCCATGAGCCATGAGCATGGCCGACCACTAGAGCATGCCACATACTCGCATATATGAAACCAGATGCCTGTGGCACTGCTTTCAGATACAGCTCCAGGAGCACTCTGTACCAGATATACCAGATATACTCAGACATGCAGGAGTAGGGGTCTTATCTCTCCGGAGAGCCCCGAACCTGGGTAAACTAGCGTGTGATACTCGCATACCCGTCCCTGGATATTCCGACAGCAGTCTTTCCCTCACACGAAGCCACCTTGTGGCATATGTCGTCTTGCACCCCCCCGTGAGAATTCCACGACATTTGGCGCCCATCATGGGGCGGTACTATGCTACCGCGCTGCTGCTGGTTTCGCAGTCTGGGCGGGACCCTTTTTTCTTCATCGCCTCTGCCGTGGCGTCGCGCCGTCTCTCCGGTAGCGCTCAGGGGCTCGACATCGACCCGCCCCCGGAGCGGCCGTGAGGGGTGGCGCGTCCTCGCCGTCGGCCTCTGCATCATCACCACCGCAACGCTGGCCGTCCATCCGCGCGCGCGCCGCGCCGGGCCACGCTTCGGTCGGCCGCGTTCATCCACGCGCCACTCTCATATGCTCCCCTCGGCGTTGCGCCTTGTTCCGGCCGGAACGCGCGTTCGCTCCTCCATATACTATCTATGCAAGCTAGCTAGATGCGAGTCAACAATGGTCAAACCATTAGCCAAATACACTAGCAAGATACTACTCAGACTACCCCATACACTACCCAAAAATAACTTGGACACAAGTCAGACCATACTCATAAACCTGCCAGATAATCCCCATTCTCGTCCCAGACTATGGCCATACATGCCTTGTACACGCATCAGATAATGGTCAGACACAAGCTGTATATGCCTTGGTCCATGGCTAGAAAATGGCATTTTTGTGCCATGCTCCATGCGTCGCCGGCGCTTTGCGGCTGCCATGCCGCGTTGCTGCTCCTCCCAGCAGCGCCCTCGTGCCTCGCGCGCTGCTCTGCTGCTCCGCTAGCTGCTGCGGCCCCATCGCTGCTCCGGTGCGGGCGCCCCCGCGTCGCCTCCAGCCGCTCCCCCGAGCGCCTCCTGCACGCATCTCCGCCCATGGGCCGGCCGCCCCCGTCGCTGTGCTGCTGCACTCACGCGCGCGAGGCCCGTACCCGGCCAGCGGAACGACTGCACCGCGTGTTTCTCGGGGCCGCATCCTCCCCCCTCGCCTTGCCGCCTCCCCCCGGACTCGGCTCCCCCGCACGTTGGATCCTCCGTTCCGGCTCCCACACGCACCGGGTCCTCCTCGCGGCCGTCTTCTCCAACCCGGCCGACTTGAGCGCCCACCGGCTTGCTGCTCCAGCCAGCTGCCGGCTCCCCGCGCCGGGTCGCTGCACCGGCTCCCGCCCCGCGGCCGGCTTCACCCGCACCTGGCCGCCGGGTTACCGGCGCCCCGGCCTGCCGGCTTCACCCGTGGTTCCCGGCTCCCTCCCCGCGCCGAGTCCGGCCACTCCCGAGTCGCCCGCACTGGGTCCGGCCCTCCGCCCCAGCCTGTGCACTGGCTCCCCTGCCGCCGGCTCCACCCTCACCATGGCCGCCGCCTCCCGCGCGACCCGGCCGCTCGCCGGCTCCTCCCGCCGGCTCCCGCCGGCCGGCTCCCCCCCCCACGCGCCGAGCCGCTGCATCCCCGCCACCTGCACCACATCCTCGCCCGGCCGCCGAGTCGCCGCGCCCGTCTGCTCCACCCACGCGCGCCCCCGGCCGGCCTCTGCCGCGCCCTCCGCCTCCGCCGGCTCCGGGTGGCCGGCTCGCCGCTCCGCCTCCGCCAGCACCCGGCGCGCACCAGCCGGCCCCCGCTGCTTGCTGGTGCCGCCTTCTGCAAAGAGAGAAAGAGCGAAAGAAAGAGAGGATCCCGGCTGTTAGAAAAGTCAAGGGCTGTGTGCCCAGGGTCGTGTGAAGCCAAAAAAAAGAAAGGGCAACTCATACGTCTGCCTGCTATAAGAGAAGAAAAGAGAAAACGTTTGTCTGTCCGTCCGCCTGCTTCGCCACTCAGACGGCTAGATGCGACCCGACCTGCTTGCCTGCTTCAACATCTGGCCGGCAAGAGCGCCGGCACTGCTGCCTGTTCGCCTTGACGCCTGGCCGATCGAGCCTAGGCTTGAATCTTGGGGGCTACACCTAGCGGGTGCGCTGACGCGCCCCCATGAAGAAGAAGACAAAGTAGTTGCCAGGAGATCCGGCCCGACAGCTCAACAGTCGGCCCAGATCTCGGGGGCTACACCCAGCGGGTGCGCTGACGCGCCCCCGCGAAGAAGAAAACAAAGTAGTTGCCGGGAGATCCAGCCCGACAGCTGAACAGTCGGCCTAGATCTCGGGGGCTACACCCAGCGGGTGCGCTGACGCGCCCCCGCGAAGAAGAAAACAAAGTAGTTGCCGGGAGATCCAGCCCGACAGCTCAACAGTCAGCCCAGATCTCGGGGGCTACACCCAGCGGGTGCGCTGACGCGCCCCCGCGAAGAAGAAGACAAAGTAGTTGCCGGGAGATCCGGCCCGACAGCTCAACTGTCGGCCCAGATCTCGGGGGCTACACCCAGCGGGTGCGCTGACGCGCCCCCGCGAAGAAGAAGACAAAGTAGTTGCCGGGAGATCCGACCCGACAGCTCAACTGTCGGCCCAGATCTCAGGGGCTACACCCCGCGGGTGCGCTGACGCGCCCCTCCAAGAAAGAAGACAAAGTAGTTGCTGGGAGATCCGGCCCGACTGCTCAGCAGTCGGCCCAGATCTCGGGGGCTACACCCAGCTGGTGCACTGACGCGCCCCCGCGAAGAAGAAGACAAAGTAGTTGCCGGAAGATCCGGCCCGACTGCTCAGCAGTCGGCCCGAATCTCGGGGGCTACACCCAGTGGGTGCGCTGGCGCGCCCCCACGGAAGATTGCAAATAAGAGAAGAGTTTTGTCCGGCTCCGAGCAGCCGGCAGAAGAGAAAAAGAAGAAGATATGTGCTGAAAGATGCATCGCCGCCTGGTCGGTCGAGCCTGACCGGCCGGGACCCCTTCGAGCACCCGGAGGCTCAACCTCTGTCTCGACTACACGAAAATCAGTGTGAGTTCCTCACCCGCATATTTTTTGCACCGCAAGAGCACGGATAACCCCGAGCGATGCTCGGGGGCTATCTCCGCATTTTATTATAGTTACATCACTGTTCACCCCGGCGCCAACCAGAGTTGGCCCGGGGGCTGGCCGCTTGGCCTGAGACGTTAGTTCCCGCAGACGGCTTAGTATCGTGCGCGGTACCAAAGGCCCACTCTTAGTCACAGACCACAGAGTAGCTGTCCGACTAGCAAGAGTGAACGCTGGAGGCCACCCACGCAAAAAACGTCCGGGAAGAAAAACGGATCGGGCGATCCGGCCGTTTTCTTTACAAGTATCTACTCGGTTGAATCTGCTCCCAGACTCTGAGTATTGTACACTCCACTTCGCGGCCCACTCTCAGCCACAGACCGCAGAGCGGCTGTCCGGCAAGCAAGAGCACAAGCCAAAAAGTGGAGGGAACACGAAAAAGATTAAGGGGGCTCGAACGAAACTGAGTCGGCACCCTCTGCATTAAACTTGCAATGCTTAAAGCAAACATTTGATATATCTGCATGGACTAACTTTGTCTTTTTCATGATCATTTCCATGAACACTCGCCAAAAAACCTCCGCCCAACTTTGCCAAGTTGCCCGGAGGCTTGGGGGCTACTGTCGGAGTAATTGGACACGGATACCCCGAAGACGGTGAGACAAGAATTCAAGACATCGGGGCTAGCAAAGCCCCTCAGTCCAACTACCTGGCCGGCGGCTGACTGCTCCACCAGGCCGACTGCTGGCTGCCGACTGCTGGCTGCCGACTACTCCACCAGGTCGACTGCTGGCTGCCGACTGCTGGCTGCTGACTGCTCCACCAGGCCGACTGCTGGCTGCCGACTGTTGGCTGCTGACTGCTCCACCCGGCCGACTGCTGGTTGCCGACTGCTCCACCAGGCCGACTGCTGGTTGCCGACTCCTTCACCAGGCCAACTGCTGGCTGCCGACTCCTCCGCCGGGCCGACTGCCCGAAGTTAACTGCAGCCTGACGAGACACCGACGGGACGACCATACCGCGATGTCATCTACAGTGTATTGTGTCCCCTGGGTACTGATTTATGAAGTACCCCAGGGGACAAGCATGACATGCACCATGCCACTAGCCATGCCTACATAGCTTGGCTTGTAAGCTACCCAAGGTAGCTTACAACCAAAGCCACTACCACCCATGCCAACTCCTATATATATAGGCACACATCCATCCATCAGGGGATGGACTCACACACTCACGCACACACACAAGCAAGCTAGCTAGCAAGAGAGCTAGCTAGCAAGCCATCCACACACACGCATGAGCATACACAAGCTCACGGCCATGAGCCATGAGCATGGCCGGCCACTAGAGCATGCCACATACTTGCATATATGAAACCAGATGCCTGTGGCACTGCTTTCAGATACAACTCCAGGAGCACTCTGTACCAGATATACCAGATATACTCAGACATGCAGGAGTAGGGCTGTTACCTCTCCGGAGAGCCCCGAACCTGGGTAAACTAGCGCGTGATACTCGCATACCCGTCCCTGGATATTCCGGCAGTAGTCTTGCCCTCACACGAAGCCACCTTGTGGCATATGTCGTCTTGCACAACCCCACCCCATGAGAATACCACGACAGTGCTCGTCGTCACCCCCTTGATCTTGTGCTCATCTTCGCTCGCCCACAGTGGCTGCGTGACCTCCGTCGCCTTCTCCCCCTCTCACTGACGCCGCTTGTCGCCGGGCGCCGTGGACAGGTGTCCACCGGCGGAGCCCGAAGCACCCTCACCGCTCGCCCATATATAGAGCCCCTCCCCAACCTCCTCGAGCATCCTCCAGCACTCACACACACTCCACGGTCGAGTAGGAAGCCGTAGCCCGGCCGGGCAGGCCTCGGGCCGCCGTCCCCGAGCTCGAGCTCACCGGCGATCCCCTCTGGTCGCCGCGACAGCTCCAGCCCCTCCCAGGCCTGGGCGACCCCTCCAGGGCCTCCGCCTCTCTCCGGTGAGGTCGTCTCGCCCGCTTGGAGCCTCTGGAGTGGTCCCTGCTCGCTGTCTTCTTCAACTCCGACGACCCCCTCGTTCTACCTCCGCTCGCGAGCTAGATTCCGATGCCGTACGACCACCCCTAGCCATGCTACGGGTACGGGCAGGTGCGCCTCGACCTCCTCTTGCCATCCCTCCTTCTCGTTTTAGCCAAAGAGCCCTCGTCGCCAGCGAGAGATCCGGTGAAGCCGCGGCCATCTCTGTTTCCCTCTCCCTCTTCCCCCACCTGACTAGCGGGGCCTGCTAGTCAGCCACTCGGTATGTGATGAAGCTATGTACCTAGGGTAGGGTCATGGATCTGTCCAACATACCCTCCCCAAGGACATCTCTACAAAGAACCAGAAGCAGTCGAAGAAAAACCATCATCCACTCGACCATGAAGATGTGTTCACTCGACCACCTTGAAGACACTCGACCTTGCTGACAACCACTCGACCACCAGAAGATGTGAAGCCCTTCACTCCGCAACGGTCGGGGTTTAAGTCATAGCTTTATGGACATTTATAGCACTTTACTTCAGACGTTACCAGTAACGCTCCTCCTTTATGAACATTGAACCCTGTGTAACGGAGGGGCGCTGGGGTCCTGGCGCACTCTATATAAGCCACCCCCTCCTCTAGGACAAGGGTTCGCACCTTCTATAATTCACACACATATATCTAGTCGACTGCCTCCGGGCTCCGAGACGTAGGGATTTTACTTCCTCCGAGAAGGGCCTGAACTCGTAAAACTCGCGTGTACAACTCCTCCATAGCTAGGATCTTGCCTCTACATTCCTACCCCCTATTCTACTGTCAGTCCTAGAACCACGACAGTTGGCACCCATCGTGGGGTAGGTTTCTTAGCGACTTGTTGGAGAAGTTGCTATTTGTCCGATCCCCTTCATTATGGTTCCAGGCGGAGGTTTGGCTGAGGGCCACGAGATCCGTCTCGGCGCGCTCATGTTTGTCACTAACGACGCCGCTTGGCTCTAGGAGGCTCCACTCGATGTCGACGCACTCCCCACCCGCGGGCCGATGCACTTTCGCGCGTGCGTCCGCGGCGTCCTCCTGTGGCAGCCGTCGACCCAGTATCAGTCAGCTCCAGCAGCTTTCCCCCTCCCTGTGGCCCGCCGGAGCAAACATTCCGGTCGGTCGAGGCTTCAGCGGTGGGTGAGGCATGCGGTGGCCCGCCAGTCGGCCACCCCTCAAGTCGCGGCGATCGAGCCCGACGAAACTCTCTACGGCATGTTCGATCTGTCGACTGGCTCTGTAGAGACCGCATCCAAGTGCCACAGCAATGACCTAGCGGCTGAAGTTCTGGCGGTCAGTGGACCACGCAGCCCTCCTGGCTTCGCTCGTGAAGACGGAGGCGACGGGAACGGCGATCCGTCGCGCGTTCATGAAGAGTACCTCCCCGAACCCCTCTCGTCGCGGCAGAGGGAGGAACTTCGCCGCCGGAACATGGTTGCACTACATACTCCTATAGTTGGGGAAACCCCTGAGGCCCAGGCCTTGGAGCAGGCACGCTTGGCCAACTTGGCTGAGCGCACTCGACTGGAGAACCTCCAGCGCGCACTCGACGATCGCGCTCGGCAGCGTGCTCCCGAATCCAGTCGACGCCAACTTTTTGCACCTCCGATTCAGGTATACCGAACCCCGATCCAGAATTTAGTAGCTCCTGCCTAGATAGCGGAGTCGATCCAACCTTCCCAGTCAGAAGCTGGCCCAGGTCTGGTACAGATCCGAGCCTTGCTCCGGGCGGCGGGAGAACAGAATACGGTCATATCTCAGTCGCGGAATAGGATCCATAGCACATCCGTGGTTGCAGACACAGTTCAGTCAGCCCATAGCCCAAGATTGCCCCCGAGGCGTGCAGGACGTGGGGATCGACAAGATCAGTACAGAAACCGTGAGCAGTATGATCACCGAGTCGATCGCGATGATCATCGTCGAGTGCCCATGCCTCCCCCAAGGAGTGGGTCGTACGTGCCTCGGCAACATGAAGACAAATGCCCTCACAGTGTTGAGCGAGGTATTCCAGTCGACCCCAGGGAGTTAGGCTTTGATGCGAGATCTATTCTCGTTCAGGGCTTGGTCGACAGAAACAGAGCTCACCGAGAGGGCCATGATAGGGATCTGCAAACCAGCAACAGGGTGCATGTCTCGGGTCCAGAGTGCTTCAGTAGAGCTATCAGAGCTGCAGTGATTCCCCCCAACTTCAGGTTGGCGACTGGAGTCAGTAAGTTCATGGTGAGTCCAAGCCTGACACTTGGCTTGAAGACTACCGAGTGGCTGTCCAGATTGGTGGCGTCAATGATGAAGTGGCCATGAAACACCTTCCTCTGATGTTGGAGGGCTCGGCTAGAGCATGGCTGAATCAGTTGGCACCTGGCAGTATTTATACTTGCGAAGATCTCGCCCAAGTGTTTGTTAGAACATTCGAGGGCACTTGTAAACGGCCGACAGGTTTGATGGAATTACAGTGTTGTGTTCAGAAACTGAATGAAACTTTGAGGGATTATATCCAAAGATGGATCACCCTACACCACACGGTGGAGGATGTGTCTCATCATCAAGCAATTTGTGCCTTTAAGGAAGGTGTTAGGTATCGGGAGTTGAATCTGAAATTCGGCCGGACAGGAAATATGACTCTGACTCAGATGATGGAGATTGCCACCAAGTATGCCAATGGTGAAGAAGAAGAACGACTCCGGAGTGGCAAGCACAAAGCAGTCGCCCACGAAGCCGGAGGAGGAAACTCCGGTCGGAAACAGAAGCGCAAGGCCGAGCCAGCTGCTCCCGGTGAAGCCTCGGCTGTGGTTCAAGGAAAGTTCAAGGGGAAGCCCAAAGGGCCGTGGAACCCCAAGAAAGTAAAAGATCAAGATGGAAATGACGTGTTGGATCTGCCGTGCCACATCCACACCAAAAAAGATGAAGAGGGTAATTTCATTTACCCGAAGCACACCACTCGGCAGTGTCGGCTCCTAATCCAGCAATTCCGAGAGAAACAGCCCAAGGAAAAGGAGAAGGAAGCAGACAAGGCTGAGGATGAGGAAGGGGATGATGATGGTTATCCCCACGTGAATTCCACTCTGATGATTTTTGCTGACGTTGAGAGCAAAAGTCGATTGAAAGTCATCAACAGAGAAGTGAACATGGTCGCTCCGGTGACACCCAGTTATTCTAAGTGGTCACAGACTGCCATTACATTCGACCAGTCTGATCATCCAGCGCACATAGCCACCCCTGGGAGGCAAGCACTGGTGGTCGACCCGGTGGTCGAAGGCACTCGACTGACAAAGGTCCTGATGGACGGTGGCAGTGGCCTGAACATACTGTATGCAGAGACGTTGAAGGGAATGGGCATTCCGATGTCCAGACTCAGTGAAAGCAATATGAGTTTCCATGGGGTCATTCCAGGCAAGAAGGCTACATCCCTCGGTCAGATTGCTCTCGATGTAGTTTTTGGTGATTCCAAGAATTACCGCAAAGAAAAGTTGACATTTGAAGTTGTGGATTTCCAGAGTGCCTATCATGCCATTCTGGGCAGGCCAGCTTATGCACGTTTTATGGCTCGACCATGTTACGTGTACCTCAAATTGAAGATGCCTGGTCCCAAAGGGGTGATCACTATCTCTGGTAATCGGAAGAAGGTAGAAGAGTGCTTCCAGAAGGGTTCAAAGATCGCCGATGCTCAGATGGCCATGGTAGAATTGCAAGAATACCAGAAAAATGCAGATCCGAGTGATTTTTTGCGAGCCAAGAAGCCAGCCACAGATTCAGCATTCCAGTCGTCCGGTGAAACAAAGTCGATTCACATTCACCCGACAGACCCCAATGCTGCTCCGACTCACATTTCAACCACACTCGACTCCAAATAGGAAGAAGCGCTCATTCAGTTCCTCTGTGAGAACTGGGACATCTTTGCATGGAACCAGTGAGTCGACCCAAAAGTGAAACCAGTCAAAGAACATCTTCGACGGTTCGTCGTACAGAAGAGAAAGGCAATCGGTGAAGAGGTGGCTCGGCTTTTGGCAGATGAGTTTATCCGAGAGATTTACCACTCCGAGTGGTTAGCCAATGTTGTCATGGTCCCAAAGAAGGACGACTCACTTCACATGTGCATTGACTTCAAGCATATCAATCGGGCCTACCCGTAAGATCACTTTCCTCTCCCTCGCATCGACCAGATAGTCGACTCGACTGCGGGGTGCGAGCGTTTGTCCTTTTTGGACGCCTACTCCGGGTACCACCAGATCCGTCTGTATGGACCCGATGAGATAAAGATAGCTTTCATCACCCCGTTTGGGTGCTTCTGTTATGTCACAATGCCATTCGGTTTGAAGAACGCTAGAGCCACATTCATGCAGATGATTCAGAAGTGCCTGCTCACTCAGATCAGTCGGAATGTGGAAGCATACATGGATGACATTGTGGTCAAGTCACATAAAGGTTCCGACCTACTGACTGACCTTGCTGAAACCTTTGCCAGCCTCAGAAGGTATGATATCAAGCTCAATCCATCAAAGTGCACGTTTGGAGTTCCGGGCGGAAAATTACTCGGTTTCCTAGTTTCCGAACGAGGGATCGATGCTAACCCATAGAAAGTGGGTGCTATACTCCGAATGAAACGCCATGTGCGTGTGCATGATGTCCAGAAGCTTACTGATTGCTTGGCCGCCCTAAGTCGATTCATTTCTCGCCTTGGTGAAAAGGCGCTGCCTCTTTACCGACTGATGAAGAAATCAGATAAGTTCGAGTGGACCCCAGAAGCTGATGCAGCATTTGCAGAACTAAAGGCCCTGCTTTCCACCCAGCCGGTGCTTGCTGCTCCAATCAGCAAAGAGCCTTTACTGCTTTATATAGCAGCCACTGGACAAGTCGTCAGTACAGTACTTACGGTCGAGCGGGAAGAAGAAGGAAAAGCTTATAAAGTTCAGCGCCCAGTTTATTATATTTCTGAAGTCCTGACTCCGTCAAAGCAGAGATATCCGCACTACCAGAAGCTCGTCTATGGGATTTACATGACCACGAAGAAGGTTGCACACTATTTCTCTGATCACTCTGTTACAGTCGTCAGCGACGCTCCATTGTCAGAGATTCTGCACAACAGAGATGCAACTGGTCGAGTGGCAAAATGGGCGATTGAACTCCTTCCCTTAGATATCAAGTTTGAGGCAAAGAAAGCTATCAAGTCCCAAGCAATAGCAGATTTCCTCGCCGAGTGGATCGAACAGCAACTGCCGACTCAAGTTCACTCGGAGCACTGGACCATGTTCTTTGACGGATCCAAAATGCTGAATGGTTCTGGTGCTGGGGTAGTACTGGTATCCCCCCGAGGAGACAAGCTCAGATATGTCCTCCAGATTCACTTTGATTCCTCCAACAATGAAGCAGAATATGAAGCACTCCTGTATGGGTTGCGCATGGCCATCTCACTCGGCGTCCGTCGCCTCATGGTCTACGGCGACTCAGATTTGGTAGTCAATCAAGTGATGAAGGAGTGGGACGTCAGAAGCCCAGCCATGACTGGTTACTGCAACGCGGTGAGGAAGCTGGAAAAGAAGTTTGAGGGTTAGAGCTCCATCACATACCCCGACTAAAAAATCAAGCAGCCAATGACTTGGCAAATATAGGTTCCAAGAGAGAAGCCATTCCCAGAAATGTGTTTTTGGAGCATATTCACACGCCGACAGTTCAGGAAGATCCTTTTACTGAAGAGCCCCTGCAGCCTAAGAGTGCCACAGACCCGACTGAAGTCGAGGTCCCAGCCGTGATCGACCTGATCATGGAGGTTCTGGCCATTGCTCCCGACTGGACAGTGCCGTACATTGCGTACATCCTTAGGAAAGAACTCCCAGAAGATGAGGAAAAGGCTCGACAGATCGTCCGTCGATCCAAGGCCTTTATTGTGATAAGAGGACAACTATTCAGGGAAAGCGTGACTAGAGTCGGTCAGAAATGTGTAACACTAGAAGAAGGTCGAATGATCCTCAATGACATCCACTCGGGGACCTGTGGTCACCATGCGTCCTCTCGGGCCATCATGGCTAAAGCATACCGAGCTGGATTCTATTGGCCACGAGCAAATGAAATGGCGAAAGATATAGTCGACAGATGTGAAGGCTGCCAGTTTTACTCCGACATGTCTCACAAGCCAACGTCAGCCCTGAAGACCATCCCCCTCGTCTGGCCCTTTGATGTTTGGGGACTGGATATGGTTGGACCACTGAGAACTGGTAGGAGCGGCTTCACTCATGTGCTCGTTGTAGTCGACAAGTTTACCAAATGGATTGAAGCTAAACCTATCAAGAACCTTGAGGCCAGTACCGCTGTCAGTTTTATCAGAGAATTGACATTCAGATATGGAGTTCCACACAGCATCATCACGGACAACGGGTCGAACTTCGATTCTGATGAGTTTAGAGCTTTTTGCGCTTCTCAAGGCACACAAGTTGACTACGCTTCAGTCGCTCACCCGCAATCGAACGGACAAGCAAAAATAGCCAATGGCCTAATTCTCAAAGGACTGAAACCCCGACTGATGCGTGATCTCAAACACGCAGCAGGCGCTTGGGTTGATGAACTTCCGTCAGTTCTGTGGGGTTTAAGGACAACTCCTAATCGGTCGACCGGACGAACTCCTTTCTTCTTGGTCTATGGAGCCGAAGCTGTTCTGCCAAGTGACTTGCTCCACAACGCACCCCGAGTCGAGCTCTTCTCCGAAGAGGAAGCAGAGCAGGCCCGGCAAGATTCAGTCAATCTCTTAGAGGAGGAAAGAGAGATGGCCTTGATCCGGTCGACCATTTATCAGCAAGACTTGCGTTGATTCCACGCCAGAAATGTGAGGGGTCGAGCCTTTCAAGAAGGAGACCTGGTTCTTCGAGTGGATCAACAGAAACCGCACAAGCTCGCCCCGGCTTGGGAAGTCCCCTTCACCATCACCAAAGTCCTCCACAATGGAGCATACCATCTTTATAGTGTTGAGCATCAGAAAGACGAGCCACAGGCTTGGAACGTGGAGCTGCTCCGCCCCTTTTATACTTAAGCACTCATTTAAATAAAATGTAATAAGAAGTACCTTTGTAATTTGTTCGTCAAAGACAAGATCTTTTCAGTCTTCTCGCATGATTGTTGTTGCTTTTATTTACCTCTAAAATCCCCCAGTGGGTGGGCTTAGCCGCGAATCCGTTTCGCCTAAGTTCGAAAGAAAATCCTACCGAGTGGTGAGCAATCCTCCCACTCGGGGGCTTTGCTGCAGTCCAGTACTCGCCTAAGTTCTCTCACTCGGAGACTTAGCTGCAGTCCGGTACTCGCCTAAGTTTGAAAAAATCCTACCAAGTGGTGAGCAATCCTCCCACTCGGGGTCTTAGCTGCAATCCAGTACTCGCCTAAGTTCTCTCACTCGGAGTATTAGCTGCAGTCCGGAACTCGCCTAAGTTTGAAAAAATCCTACCGAGTGGAGAGCAATCCTCCCACTCGGGGGCTTAGCTGCAGTCCAGTACTCGCCTAAGTTCTCTCACTTGGAGACTTAGCTGCAGTCCGGTACTCGCCTAAGTTTGAAAAAATCCCACCGAGTGGAGAGCAATCCTCCCACTCGGGGGCTTAGTTGCAGTCCAGTATTCGCCTAAGTTCTCTCACTTGGAAACTTAGCTGCAGTCCGGTACTCGCCTAAGTTTGAAACAATCCCATCGAGTGGAGAGCAATCCTCCCACTCGGGGGCTTAGCTGCAGTCCAGTATTCGCCTAAGTTCTCTCACTTGGAAACTTAGCTGCAGTCTCGTACTCGCCTAAGTTTGAAAAAATCCCACTGAGTGGAGAGCAATCCTCCCACTCGGGGGCTTAGCTGCAGTCCAGTATTCGCCTAAGTTCTCTCACTTGGAAACTTAGCTGCAGTCAGGTACTCACCTAAGTTTGAAAAAATCCCACCGAGTGGAGAGCAATCCTCCCACTCGGGGGCTTAGCTGCAGTCCAGTACTCACCTAAGTTTGAAAAAATCCCACCGAGTGGAGAGCAATCCTCCCACTCGGGGGCTTAGCTGCAGTCCAGTACTCGCCTAAGTTTAAAAAAATCCTACCGAGTGGAGAGCAACTCTCCCACTCGGGAGCTTAGCTGCAGTCCAGTACTCGCCTAAGTTTAAAAATCCTACCGAGTGGAGAGCAACCCTCCCACTCGGGGGCTTAGCTGTAGTCTGGTACTCGCCTAGGCTCTCCCACTCGAGGGCTTAGCTGCAGTCCAGTACCCGCGTTTAAAAAATCCTACCGAGTGGAGAGCAACCCTCCCACTCGGGGGCTTAGCTGTAGTCTAGTACTCACCTAAGCCCTCCCACTCGGAGGCTTAGCTACAGTCCGGTACTCGCCTAAGTTTAAAAAATCCTACCCCACTCGGGGGCTTAGCTGCAGTCTAGTACTCGCCTAAGCTCTCCCACTCGGAGGCTTAGCTGCAGTCCAGTACTCGCCTAAGTTTGTAAAATCCTACCGAGTGGGAAGCGACCCTCCCACCCAGAGGTTCGGACCTACGACACAAGTACAACGTGCGCTCCATCCCTATCCGCAAGGACGACGAGGTGCAGGTGGACTGCAGCCTTCTCCTTCAGAGCTACGACACAAGTACAATGTGCGCTCCATCCCTATCCACAAGGACGACGAGGTGCAGGTCGACTGCAACCTTCTCCTTCGGAGCTACGGCACAAGTACAACATGCGCTCCATCCCTATCCACAATGACAACGAGGTGCAGGTCGACTGCAACCTTCTCCTTCAGAGCTACGGCACAAATACAACATGCGCTCCATCCCTATCTGCAAGGACGACGAGGTGCAGGTCGACTGCAACCTTCTCCTTCGGAGCTACGCCACAAGTACAATGTGCGTTCCATCCCTATCCGCAAGGATGATGAAGCGCAGGTCGACTGGAGCCACCACTTCAGAGCTGGATCTCCAGCGCAAGGACTATTCCGAGGAGTTAACAAAGTCCATTCGAAGGCAAAATGCAAGCGTATTCGGAGATAAACCAAATTCGGATAAAATCCTAAAGTTCCAAGCAGCAAACCAAAAGTATTCGAGCATCAAGCCCAAAGGAGTTTAACAGTTACAGCAACCACTCGGCATTCCGAGGCAAATTTAAAGCAGATTCAAGTATCATAAGTTTGTTCACTCGGCAGGAGGAGGGCTGGCAAGTTCGACGAATTCGTCCAGGTCGATCCCATCCGCGATCCGAGTAGCAGTAGCGATGAAAGTTTCCATGAAGGACTGGAAGTCATGCTTTTTGGTGTTAGCGACCTTGATCGCAGCCAGCTTGTCTTCACGAGCCTCCTTGCAGTGGACTCGCACCAAAGATAGCGCCACGTCAGCACCACATCGGGCGGAGGACTTCTTCCATTCTTGCACTCGGTCAGGGATCTCGTTCAGTCGAGCCATTAGGGATTCCAGGTCATTTTGAAGCGTCGCCCTTGGCCAAAGCGATGAGTCGATTCGGGAGACTACCTCCTTCAGGCGCACGAGGTAGTTTGTGGTGCTGGCGATACGGGACTCTAGTCGGAGCATGTTCATTGCAATTTCGTCGCAAACTGGAGAAGCGATAGGGTCCAGACCCGTCTCGACCTTTCCAGTTTCCTCGTCAAAGTCTTGGCAGAATTCTGCAGCCAAAAATTAGTGAGTCGACCGAGCAGGATCCGTTCGCAAGCATCAACACAGTCGGTTTAAAAGAAATACCTTCCAGCGTGAGATAGAGCTTCTTGGCAAGAGTCCTCAGATAAGCTTCCTTGTCATTCCTCTTGCGGATCGCGGACTCTAGCTTTTCATTCAGGGCAACCTTGTCCTTCTTCAGACTAGTCACTTCACGGTTAGATTCATTGAGGCAAGATTTCAGCCTGTTCACCTCCCCTTCCAGCGCTCCGACTGAAGCCAGCTTCTGGTCTGCGAGAGCAGTTTTATCTTGGGCTGCTTTTTGCGCGGCGGCGAGGTCCGAGTCCTTCTTCTCCAGAGCCAACTTCATTTTCTCTGCAAAAGAAGCAATCGAATCAAACAAGAGATCGAAGAAATATATTGAAAGACAGTCGACAGGCAGTTACCTTCCATACCAGCAGCTTCGTCTTGAGCTTTCTTCAGATTCTGCTGGGCCAATTCCAAGTCGAGGTTGAGTTGCCTCTGCTTCTCCTCAAGTTCAGCAAACTTGGAAATAAGAGTACAAGACTTCTGCAGAAGGCAAAAGACGGGTCAGTCGACAAGATCAAAGGTTGTTTACTTCCGAGTGAATAAAACCTAAAGAAGTCACTTGAGATCCCAGCCGACTGCACACAGTCGACTGTAGTCTCGGGGACTACACCCAGCGGGTGCACTTGGCGTGCCCCCGCTGATTAAAACCCAACTCGACCGGTCTGCCTGAATCATGTCAAAAAAAAGACCCCAGTCGACTGCCAGCAGTCGACTGCGGTCTCGGGGACTACACCCAGTGGGTGCACTTGGCGTGCCCCCACCGGTTCAGATCCTACTCGACTGGTCCGCCTGAGTCGAGTAGAAGAAAAGAAAGGAAGGTAGAACTCAGACCCCAGTCGACTGCCAGCAGTCGACCGCGGTCTCGGGGACTACACCCAGTGGGTGCACTTAGCGTGCCCCCACCGGTTCAGATCGTACTCGCCCAGACCGAGTGGAAGAACGCAACTACCAAAGACAACAAAACACCCAGTGGGTGCACTGATTCGATGCAAACAAAAGGAGATTGTGTAGAAAAAAAATTCGGGTAGCATATCCTGATAGAACAAGAGCAGTCGAAAAGTCTACTTACCTGGACATTGGCCCGAAGAGCAGCGCTGGCGTTGTAGGCAGCCTGGCTATTCTCATGCACCGTCTTCATCCGCTCCATCATCACGTCAGCCTGTCGGATGGCTTCCGCAGCCGCTTCCGACTGGTTGTCCGGGATGGGGTAGCTGGTGAAGAAGAGAGCAGACGACCCAGGTGTGGCAGCTTGGAGCTTCGTGTCGTGGAGTTGGACGATTGAAGGAATCACCGGTGCAGTCGACGGTACGGGGTGCTCACTCGACAAGGGTGCAGCGAAGGTTACAGAGGCCCTGCCCGCGTCTTCAGGTTGACGGACGGGTGGTGTTGTTGTTGGCCCTTGCCGAGACATCTTGCCAGCTGCTACCTTCTTGCTCTTCCTGGGCTTAAGAGCCACATCTTCATCGTCATCTGGAAGATCGATGATGTTGGGTGGAGCTGCAAGACAAATCATTCGGCCCCAAGTGAACCGCTAGAATGCAATTGACTAAGGAATCAAGAACAAGATCATAAGAGTTTCTACCTGGGTTAGAGGTAACCGCGTCTTCCATCTCCTCGTCTCGATACTAGAGAGAAGAGGTTCCCGATGTAGCAGCTCTGCAAGTGTTCGTACTCAGTCGGTTACGATCTGTTTCTCGAGTCGATGAAAAGAACAAGTCAGATGATTACCTGGAGATGGTAGGGACGGTCACTTTGATCCTGGGCAAAGCCTTGGGCAGTTTGGAGGAGGTGGCCTTCGGTGCTTTTGGAGCTGGAGGCGGCACAACCTTGGGCTGCTTTGGGGCCTTCTCAATCGGCGCTGGAGAAGACGTCCGGGGGCGCTTCGAAGACTGCCCAGTCGGCGCGGTCGCCAGGTCCGGGGTGCTCGCCGGGTCATGTGCGTGCTTGGATCTCCTCTCTCTGTGAGGAGGCGAGTCGACTTCTTCGTCATCGCTCGAGTCGTCACTCTCCTCGTCCTCCTTTGCATCCGAGTGCCACTCGCTGCTCTCACCCCCGCTCGCTCCTTCCTCGATGTCTTGCTCCTGCACTCCGTTGGGCATCGAGTACATGTCAATGAGAGCCCGAAAGAACAACGAGCAAAAGGAGTACAATCGACTGTCAACAAGGTGTCACACAGTGAATCGGGAAGATACTTGATAAAACAGAAACATACCTTCTCCAGCTGACGCGAGTGGTCGAATGGAATCACCCTCCTAGACCCCCGAGGGTTGTCTTTGTTGCTGGTGATTCCCATCAGCCACTTCTCCAAGATGTCCTCGCTGACGTCCTCCGGGTGGATCTGAGTGGAGTCCTCGAGCCTAGAGTACATCCACATTGGATGATCACGTGCCTGAAGTGGTTGGATGCGTCGACCGAGAAAGACCTCCAGCGGGTCCATCCCAGTCACCCCGTCGCGGACGAGTTGGACGACCCGCTTGACCAGCACCTTGACATGTGCCTTCTCTTCTGGGACCACCTTCAGGGAGGAGGGCTTCTCCACTCGAGCCAAAGAAAAGGGAGGAAGTCCAGTCGACTGACCCGGGGTCGACTGGTCCTTACAGTAAAACCAAGTCGACTACCAACCCCGGACCAAGTCGGGAAGGATCATTGCTGGGATGGTGCTCTTGTTCCTCATCTAGATCCCCAAGCCCCCGCACATCTGGATCACATGCGTCCTCTCATCACTCGGATTGGCCTTTTTGACCGACTGGGAGCGGCAGGTGAAGATGTGTTTGAAAAGACCCCAGTGCGGTCGACAACCCAAGAAATTTTCACACATTGACACAAAAGCAGCCAGATAGACTATGGTGTTTGGAGTGAAATGGTGGAGCTGAGCCCCAAAGAAGTTCAAAAAGCCCCGAGAGAAAGGATGGGGAGGCAGTGAGAATCCGCGATCTACGTGGGTGGCGAGGAGAACGCACTCACCCTCCCTTGGCTGCGGCTCGGTCTCGTTCCCCGGGAGCCGCGCCGACTTGTGGGGGATCAGTCCCCCCTCCACCAGGTCGTCGAGGTCATCTTGGCTGATCGTCGAGCGGATCCAGTCGCCCTGGATCCAGCCTGACAGTAGGCCGAATCTCGATGAGGATCTGCCCCGGCTGGTCCGCTTGCCCTTCGCCTTCGCGGTCGCCTTCTTCGTGTGCTCCAGCGCCACCTTCTTCTCTTTCCCCATGGCGGCGGGTGAGTTCGAGCGAGGGTTCGCCGACAAGGGCAGGAGCGAGCGTGACGGGGAGGTCAAAGGAAGAAGAAAAGATAACGGGAGCGCACGGGGCAGAGGCCTGGTCCGGTGCCTTTTATAAGGTTGTTCCCCGAGTGACTGACTGGTGGACCCGGACGATCTAAACAAATCCCACAACAGTCGCGCGCGCAGTACTTGGCGAAAAAGGTGGTGCAGAGATCGAGGAGACTTGCCTAATCTGTCCCAATTACCACGGTCTCGCCCGTCTGGCGCGCTTCCCGAAATTCGAATCCCGAGAAATCCGCGGAGAGCAGAGCAACTTGCTAGACTGGAAACGCCCTCTACATTATCATTCGGAATTCTACTGTGAAAATTCACTCGACAAAAAAACCAAGAATGGACCAAGGCGACTGAAAAAGGAGTTGACGTCGTCTCCTCAGTTCATTGTTCCAGAACAAGGTATACTCATAGCACAAAGAATGAGTCGGAAGTGTTCCCAACTCCTTCCCCACTCAAAACCTGATCCATTCGGGGGCTAATGATGAAGCTATGTACCTAGGGTAGGGTCATGGATCTGTCCAACATACCCTCCCCAAGGACATCTCTACAAAGAACCAGAAGCAGTTGAAGAAAAACCATCATCCACTCGACCATGAAGATGTGTTCACTCGACCACCTTGAAGACACTCGACCATGCTAACAACCACTCGACCACCAGAAGATGTGAAGCCATTCACTCCGCAATGGTCGGGGTTTAAGTCATAGCTTTATGGACATTTATAGCACTTTACTTCGGACGTTACCAGTAACGCTCCTACTTTATGAACATTGAACCTTGTGTAACGGAGGGGAGCTGGGGCCCTGGCGCACTCTATATAAGCCACCCCCCTCCTCTAGGACAAGGGTTCACACCTTCTATAATTCACACGCATATATCCAGTCAACCACCTCCGGGCTCCGAGACGTAGGGCTTTTACTTCCTCCGAGAAGGGCCTAAACTCGTAAAACTCGTGTGTACAACTCCTCCATAGCTAGGATCTTGCCTCTACATTCCTACCCCCCTATTCTACTGGCAGTCCTAGAACCACGACAGTATGCATGCGAAGCGGTACGAGTGGTGGCGCCCCTGGGATTTACGCCTTCGACGTCACCCGCCCCCTCCCAGTCTTTTTAATTTATTCAAATTCATTTGAATTTACAGAACACTTCAAACTGTTATAACTTTTTAACCAAAAGTCCAAATGAATTGATTCTTTTTGCATTATGTTCTTTGAAAGAAAATCTAACAGCTCACCAAAGATGAGATTTTTCTGAGCTGTTTAGAATTTCTGGTGAATTTCAGAAGTGTTCTTGATATTTTCTTTTTGTGTTTAAAATTATTTTCAGAAGGTGAGGCTTGTCTTGAGGATCACCAGGAGGCTTGTGAACCTCATCTGCACTAAGGCAAGCCACAGCAACATTTTTATGATGCCATTTCAATATTTGTGATTTTCTCACTTGAATGAAATGATTAATCCATGCATTTAAATAATTATTGAGTGATTTGTATTTTGTTAAATGTTGGATAGTTGTTATGCCTGATTTACAGAATAGTTGAAACTAGTTTAGTGGATAAAGCAAGTTAAGATTTATTTGAGGTGATGGTAGAAATAATTTTGTTATGCATGGTAGTTATTTTAGCTATATTTTTGCCTTCCTGAAATTGATAAAAATTTGTTAGAAAATATTCTGTTAAATATTCTGTTAGATCATATTACTTGTTTTACAGAAAGTTTGAACTTAATTTAGTGATAAATAAAGTAAGAATTGTTGATAGTAAAATCTTTTGTTATGCATATGAAAAAGTTATCGAAGTTGCTTTCTTGCGTAAGAAATTAATGAAACTTGTTGCAAAGTATTTTGGTTCAGTTGTGAGTCATTTTGAGCTAGTAGAGTAATGTGAGTTGTTGACGGTTATGCTTGGTGTACAGATGACATCGGTCATTTTTTATGATGCATGTGTTGTTTTGCATTTCATGGCATGCTATGACACTGGTCATTGTTAGTTTAAAGTTGAAACTGAAAATAACTCAACTTGAATACACCGTTGACTGGGTCATGGTGCCGCTGAATTGAGTTCTTTCTAGTGCAACCACATTTGCCTTTATGGGGGGCCTTGATTCGGTCCATTGACACGGCCTCTGGTCAATGCCTCCATCTTGGGAAGGTTATGTCGTGTTTGTCCTGGCTCGGCAAGCAGACATAATCTTGTGTGCTCATTGATGATATTATGGTACCGAGTCCCTGAGTGGGAGTGTCCCCGAGTGGGAGTTTGACCACGACGGTGGTCGGGGTGTCTTTGGTAGACACGGGGCCACCCAAGACCATCCCGTTGGGGATTTGTGTCGGAGTGGCCGGGAGAGTGCTGTGGCAATGGAGGGGTTTCGTCGGAATGCCGTTCGTCCACCCGAATGGGAGTACGAGGCCATGGGTTCCGTGGTGTGGGTACAGTGTGCTACCTCTGCAGAGTGTATAATCTATCGATAGCCGCGTCCATAGTTACGGACACCTCGTAGTAGGTCCCACCATGAGTCAACGAATAATAAAAATTGCACACTAAGCTGTAAAACTTTGAATTGTCGAGGATGGTAGAAAGGCCATCGAGGAATTTGGGACCAGATATTGGTCGTGGTTGTGATCGCCATAAGGATCACGAGTCGTGTTGTTAAAGACCATGTTGGTGGTGTGTTTTACCATGTTGGTGGTGTGTCTGTGATCTGAGGATGATCACAGTTGGTAAGTTGTCCCAAGGGACGGTCAAGCATGATCACAGCATGTTGACATATAGTGTTGCATTTTAATTGGTTAAATATCATGATATTGTTTGTCATTATGATTATGCTTGTTGTGAGCTTGCAAGTACATTCAATGTACTGACCTGGCGTGTCATGCCAGATTTCAGGAAAGTCCCGTTGGAAAGGAGCGATGTTCGAGTCTAGATCGTGTCCATATCGGTGTCCCTGTGATATGGAGCTTCCGCTAAGACATTATTCTGTTGCCACGTAGTTGTTTGGATCGAGTCCCCTTTATGTTCACTAAATAATGTACATATTGTTCAGTCGCACTGAGTGTGCCGCTTGGCCTCGACCGCTGTTGTAATATGAACTTTGTTCCGCTAGCATCAATAAAGCAGTTGTTTTCTGTACCAATATGTTGTGTGTTGCCAGAAGACACGGTCACTGGGCTGGCAATGCAGGGTAAACCGGTCGCTCTGAGCCGGGGTGCCACACTCACCGCCATGCGTGAGTAATTCCATCATAGGCTTGCTGGACGGTGATGGGTTGGATGAGATTTATCATGTAATCGAGTTAGTTTTGTTAGGGTTTGATCCCTAGTATCCACTATGTTCTGAGATTGATGTTGCTATGACTTTGCTATGCTTAATGCTTGTCACTAGGGCCCGAATGCCATGACTTCAGATATGAACCTATTATTTTTTTCATGAATATATGTGAGTTCTTGATCCTATCTTGCAAGTCTATAGTCACCTATTATGTTTTATTGTCCGTTAACCCCGAAGTGACAATAATCGGGATACTTACCGGTGATGACCGTAGTTTCAGGAGTTCATGTATTCACTAAGTGTTAATGCTTTGGTCCGGTACTCTATTAAAAGGAGGCCTTAATATCCCTTAGTTTCCAGTAGGACCCCGCTGCCACGGGAGGCTAGGACAAAAGATGGCATGCAAGTTCTTTTCCATAAGCATGTATGACTATATTCGGAATACATGCCTACATTACATTGATGAACTAGAGCTAGTTCTGTGTCACCCTATGTTATAACTGTTACATGATCGATCGCATCCGACAAAATTCTCCATCACCTATCCAATGCCTATGATCTTTTCATATATTGTTCTTCTCTTATTTACTTTTTCCGTTGCTAATGTTACAATCACTATAAAACCAAAAATATTACTTTTGCTACCGTTACCACTACTATGATATTACTTTGCTACTAAATACTTTGCTGTAGATATTAAGTTTCCAGGTGTGGTTGAATTGACAACTCAGCTGCTAATACTTGAGAATATTCTTTGGCTCCCCTTGTGTCGAATCAATAAATTTGGGTTGAATACTCTACCCTCAAAAACGGTTGCGATCCCCTATACTTGTGGGTTATCAACTGTCAACTACTGATCATCATTACGCAGTAGATGTTAACACGTCAACAATGGAGTGGGACAAGCATACGGGTTGGATGAAGAAGAAGAACCTGTATCGACAAGAGAAGCTTCTCGAGTTACTAGGTTGGTATTGTCGTCGTATGAAAGATTACCCATCTTTATCATATCTACGAGCATGTGCTCCTTCAGTTAGATGTACACACCATGAAGAACTGAATGAATGTGGCAATGATAGCGAGCAAAAATACGCGCATCCGGTCAGTAGTAAAGATGTACATGTCAGTGTTATAGGAAATTCTTCATCTATGGTTATAATATGTCTACTTTCTATGTAATGTGTCACATAGTGTAAATTGTGCAATATAATATAATGTCTTTAACTACATTATGGCAGGAATATTATCGTCGTCAACTAGACTCGGTTACTAAGGGTCTACATGTGCTGCTTCAAGAGTTCAAATAGCTCATGTCTCTAAATGCATGTGTATTACCAAGCTCAAGCAAATCAAAGTGAAAGTGGGTTACTTGGTGAGTAGGCCAACTCTTTTGTGTAAACACTTCCTTACTTTTGACCTTTGTTCACCAATGTAACTGTATATTGCGACAGATGCATCTACAGCTTCTGGAATTCTCCCATATGATGTAACTTGCATGTTTTTTGTAGGGAAAGTTAGGACGCTCAAATGATGGCCTTACTACAGGTCATTTTCTCGAGAAACAACAATCTGAACTAGTCATCAGTCCACTAGCAGTGCAGCAGGAAGAACTAGTAGCGGTCAAGCACGGCGTGACAAACCAGCATGACAAACTAGATGCTATGAAGAAGGCACTGTCATGGAAGACGCTAGAACTTCAAGCTGTCAAGAAGGCCTGGCAGAGCAATAACAAGAACGTGAAGTTGTGAAGCGTCTCCTACCAAATGTGGAACGTCAACTTGAATCTGTCAACAATACCATTCTGGAGCAGCAAAAAGTACTTGAAAATGTCAAGAATGCCCGACCAGAGCAACATGATGACATTGAGGACCTGAAATTGGGGGTGCTTGACCAGTATAACTATATTCGATCTATCAGAAAAACTTGCAGTCATCAAGAATGCGAATGAAGAGAAAACTACGGCTATCGAAAAGAGACTTGATGAACTTGTTTCCCTAACTAGGTACACCGTCAGGGTTGTGGCGCCAGGATCTCATGAAACTGCGTCATGTTTCTAATTTTATATTGCAGTTTTTTACCATGGATGGTTATTGTAATGTCTGAGAGAGTCTGTTTGACAATTGTCAAGTTTGCGGTTTAATAAAAGCAGCGACATCTCAATTTGCATTCAAATTTAAATTTTGCATAAATTCGTACCAAAATGCTCAAATATGCCCACCAATTTTTGCAATATAAAACAAATTGACCGCGCGTACAAACTGTGATAGTTATGGACGTCATCACTGGCATATGGTTCCACATGTAAGAAGCCACGTCACCCATGTATGGACCCGCCTGCCAGCATCCATGGCACAACAAATGATGTTTGGTACAACTTGTAAGCAGCCATGTTAGCATCTTCTGGGCCCATATGTCAGCAGCTTTGACGATCAAAACTGACGCCCATTACTAACGGGACCGACGGAAATAAAACCCACGACGGACCCACATGGAAGAAGTTGTTGGGGAACATGGTAATTTCAAAAAAATTCCTACGCACACACAGGATCATGGTAATGCATAGCAACGAGAGGGGAGAGTGTCTCCATGTACCCTCGTAGACTAAAAGTGGAAGCGTTAGCAGAACGTGGTTGATGTAGTTGTACGTCTTCACGATCCGACCGATCCAAGTACCAAACGCACGGCACCTCCGAGTTCAGCACACGTTCAGCTCGATGACGTCCCACGAACTCCGATCCAGCAGACCTTCACGGGAGAGTTTTGTCAGCACGAAGGCGTGATGACGATGATGATGATGCTACCGACGCAGAGCTTTGCCTAAGCACCGCTACGATATGATCGAGGTGGATTATGGTGGAGGGGGCACCGCACACGGCTGGAAGAGATCAACAGATCAACTTGTGTGTCTAGAGGTGCCCCCCTGCCCCCGTATATAAAGGAGCAAGGGGGAGGACGGCTGGCCCCTGTAGGCGCGCCAGGAGGAGGAGTCCTCCTAGTAGGAGTAGGACTCCCCTCTTTCCTACTCCTACTAGGAGGGGGAAAGGAAGGGGAAGAGGGAGAAGGAAAGGGGGGTGCCGCCCCCCCCCCCTCTCCTAGTCCAATTCGGACCAGAGGGGGAGGGGCGCGCGGCCTGCCCTAGGCCAGCCCTCTCTCTCTCCACTAAGGCCCATAAGGCCCACTATTTCTCCCGGGGGTTTCTGGTAACCCTCCTGCACTCGGGTTTTCTTCGAAACCACCCGGAACACTTCCGGTGTCCGAATATAGTCGTCCAATATATCGATCTTTATGTCTCGACCATTTCGAGACTCCTCGTCATGTCCGTGATCATATCCGGGACTCCGAACTACCTTCGGTACATCAAAACAAAAAATTCATAATGCCGATCGTCACCGAACTTTAAGCGTGTGGACCCTACGGGTTCGAGAACTATGTAGACATGACCGAGACACATCTCCGGCCAATAACCAATAGCGAAACCTAGATGCTCATATTGGCTCCCACATATTCTAGAAGATCTTTATCGGTCAAACCACATAACAATATACATTGTTCCCTTTGTCATCGGTATGTTACTTGCCCAAGATTCGATCGTCGGTATCTCAATACCTAGTTCAATCTCATTACCGGCAAGTCTCTTTACTCGTTCTATAATACATCATCTCGCAACTAACTCATTAGTTACAATGCTTGCAAGGCTTATAGTGATGTGCATTACCGAGTGGGCCCAGAGATACCTCTCCGACAATTGGAGTGACAAATCCTAATCTTGATCTATGCCAACTCAACAAGTACCATCGGAGACACCTATAGAGCACCTTTAGAATCACCTAGTTACGTTGTGACGTTTGGTAGCACACAAAGTGTTCCTCCGGTAATCGGGAGTTGCATAACCTCATAGTCATAGGAACCTGTATGAGTCATGAAGAAAGCAATAGCAGTAAACTAAACGATTAAGTGCTAAGCTAATGGAATGGGTCAAGTCAATCACATCATTCTCCTAATGATGTGATCCCGTTAATCAAATGACAACTCATGTCTATGGTTAGGAAACTTAACCATCTTTGATTAATGAGCTAGTCAAGTAGCGGCATACTAGTGACACCCTGTTTGTCTATGTATTCACACATGTACTAAGTTTCAGGTTAATACAATTCTAGCATGAATAATAAACATTTATCATGATATAAGGAAATAAATAATAACTTTATTATTGCCTCTAGGGCATATTTTCTTCAGTCTCCCACTTGCACTAGAGTCAATAATCTAGATTACTGCTACCTCTTGAGCACTGCGTTGGTTTTCCCTTGAAGAGGAAAGGGTGATGCAGCAAAGTAGCGTAAGTATTTCCCTCAGTTTTTGAGAACCAAGGTATCAATCCAGTAGGAGGCTACGCGCGAGTCCCTCACACCTGCACAAAACAAATAAATCCTCACAACCAACGCGATAAGGGGTTGTCAATCCCTACACGGCCACTTACGAGAGTGAGATCTGATAGATATGATAAGATAATATTTTTGGTACTTTTATGATAAAGATGCAAAGTAAAATAAAAGCAAAGGAAATTACTAAGTATTGGAAGATTAATATGATGAAGATAGACCCAGGGGCCATAGGTTTCACTAGTGGCTTCTCTCAAGAGCATAGGTATTTTACGGTGGGTGAACGAATTACTGTTGAGCAATTGACAGAATTGAGCATAGTTATGAGAATATCTAGGTATGATCATGTATATAGGCATCACATCCGAGACAAGTAAACCGACTCCTGCCTGCATCTACTACTATTACTCCACTCATCGACCGCTATCCAGCATGCATCTAGAGTATTAATTTCATGAAAATAGAGTAACGCCTTAAGCAAGATGACATGATGTAGAGGGATAAACTCAAGCAATATGATGCAAAACCCCATCTTGTTATCCTCGATGGCAACAATACAATACGTGCCTTGCTGCCCCTACTGTCACTGGGAAAGGACACCGCAAGATTGAACCCAAAGCTAAGCACTTCTCTGATTGCAAGAAAGATCAATCTAGTAGGCCAAACCAAACTGATAATTCGAAGAGACTTGCAAAGATAACCAATCATACATAAAAGAATTCAGAGAAGATTCAAATATTGTTCATAGATAGACTTGATCATAAACCCACAATTCATCGATCTCAACAAACATACTGCAGAAAGAAGATTACATCGAATAGATCTCCACAAGAGAGGGGGAGAACATTGTATTGAGATCCAAAAAGAGAGAAGAAGCCATCTAGCTAATAACTATGGACCCGTAGGTCTGAGGTTAACTACTAACACTTCATCAGAGGGGCTATGGTGATGATGTAGAAGCCCTATGTGATGGATACCCCCTCCGGCGGAGCTCCGAAACAGGCCCCAAGATGGGATCTCGTGGATACAGAAAGTTGCGGCAGTGGAATTAGGGTTTTGGCTCCGTATCTGATCATTTGGGGGTACGTAGGTATATATAGGAGGAAGGAGTACGTCGGTGGAGTAATAGGGGGCCCACGAGGGTGGAGGGCGCGCCTGGGGGGTAGGCGCGCCCCTACATCGTGGCCTCCTCCTTTGTTTCTTGACGTAGGGTCCAAGTCTCCTGGATCATGTTTGGTGAGAAAATCACGTTCCCGAAGGTTTCATTCTGTTTGGACTCCGTTTGATATTCCTTTTCTTCGAAGCACTAAAATAGGAAAAAAAACAGCAATTCTGAGTTGGGCCTCCGGTTAATAGGTTAGTCCCAAAAATAATATAAAAGTGGATAATAAAGCCCAATAATGTCCAAAACAGTAGATAATATAGAATGGAGCAATCAAAAATTATAGATACGTTGGAGACATATCAAGCATCCCCGAGCTTAATTCCTGCTCGTCATCGAGTAGGTAAATGATAAAAACAGAATTTTTGATGCAGAGTGCTACTTGGCATAATTTTAATGTAATTCTTCTTAATTGTGGTATGAATATTCAGATCCAAAAGATTCAAGATAAAAGTTCATATTGACATAAAAATAATAATACTTCAAGCATACTAACTAAGCAATTATGTCTTCTCAAAATAACATGGCCAAATAAAGTTCATCCCTACAAAATCATATAGTTTAGTCATCCTCCATTTTCGTCACACAAGAATGCTCTCATCATGCACAACCCCGATGACAAGCCAAGCAATTGTTTCATACTTTAGTAATCTCAAACCTATAAACTTTCACGCAATATATGAGCGCGGGCCATGGATATAGCACTATGGATGGAATAGAATATGATGATGGGGTTTATGTGGAGAAGACAAAAAAGGAGAAAGTCTCACATCAACGAGGCTAATCAATGGGCTATGGAGATGCCCATCGATTGATGTTAATGCAAGGAGTAGGGATTGCCATGCAACGGATGCACTAGAGCTATAAATGTATGAAAGCTCAACAAAAGAAACTAAGTGGGTGTGCATCCAACTTGCTTGCTCAGGAAGACCTAGGACACTTGAGGAGGCCCATTGTTGGAATATACAAGCCAAGTTCTATAATGAAAATTTCCCGCTAGTATATGAAAGTGACAAAACAAAAGACTCTCTATCATGAAGATTATGGTGCTACTTTGAAGCACAAGTGTGGCAAAGGATAGTAGAATTGTCCCTTTTATATTATTATTTTTTGGCCTTTCCTCTTTTTTTATTTGGCCTTTCTCTTTTTTTGGAACAATGCTCTATGAATGATGGTCATCACACTTCTATTTACTTACAACTCAAGAATTACAACTCGATACTTAGAACAAGATATGACTCTATATGAATGCCTCCGGGGGTGTACCGGGATATGCAATGATCCAAGAGTGACATGTATGAAAGAATTATGAATGGTGGCTTTGCCACAAATACTATGCCAACTACATGATTGAGGGAGTCCTGGATTAGGGGGTCTCCGGACAGCCGGACTATATCCTTTGGTCGGACTGTTGGACTATGAAGATACGAGATTGAAGACTTTGTCCCGCGTCCGGATGGGACTCTATTTGGTGTGGAAGGCAAGCTAGGCAATACGGATATGCATACCTCCTCCTTTGTAACCGACCTTGTGTAACCCTAGCCCCCTCCGGTGTCTATATAAACCAGAGGGTTTTAGTCCGTAGGACAACATACAATCATACCATAGGCTAGCTTCTAGGGTTTAGCCTCTCTGATCTCGTGGTAGATCAACTCTTGTACTACTCATATTATCAAGAATAATCAAGCAGGACGTAGGGTTTTACCTCCATCAAGAGGACCCAAACCTGGGTAAAACACCGTGTCCCCTGCCTCCTGTTACCATCCGCCTTAGACGCACAGTTCGGGACCCCCTACCCGAGATGCGCCGGTTTTGACACCGACATTGGTGCTTTCATTGAGAGTTCCTCTGTGTCTTCACCGTTAGGCTTGATGGCTCCTTCGATCGTTGATAGCGATGCAGTCCAGGGTGACACTTTTCTCCCTGGACAGATCTTTGTATTTGGCGGCTTCGCACTGCGGGCCAACTCGCTTGGCCATCTGGAGCAGATCGAGAGTTACGCCCTTGGCCACCAGGTCAGATTTGGAAGCTTAAACTACACGGCCGACATCCGCGGAGACTTGATCTTCGACGGATTCGAGCCCCGGCCGAGTGCGCCGCACGGTCACGATGAGCATGATTTAGCTCTACCATCGGACAGTGTTCAGGAGACCGCATCGGCAACCGCTCCGACCCTCAAATCGGAGCCAATTGCGCCATCCATGGACGGGTGGATAGACCCTACCACGGAGGTCGTATTCTCAGCGGTGATCGAGCCGAATATTGACCTTACCCTTCACGGGAGCCATGACGCCGAACTACCGGATTCTTCCCCGGCCACGGACTCCGAACCGCCTGCGCCCGTGCCTGTCAAATCCGACTGGGCGCCGATCATGGAGTTCACCTCCGCGGATATCTTTTAGCACTCGCCTTTCGGTGACATACTGAACTCATTAAGGTCTCTCTCCCTATCAGGAGAGTCCTGGCCGAACTATGTTCGGCAGGATTGGGATGCGGATGACGAAGAAATTCGCTGCCCACCCACCACCCACTTAGTAGCCACTGTCGACGATTTGACCGACATGCTCGACTTCGACTCCGAAGACATCGACGGTATGGACGATGATGCAGGAGACGAACAGGAACCACTGCCCACAGAGCACTGGACGCCCACTTCATCATATGATGTATACATGGTGGACACACCCAAAGAAAACGACGACGAGGAACGAAAGGACGCAGCGAAGGGTTGTTCCCTCGAGAAGCAGTCAAAGCGGCGGTGTAAGCGCCGCTCCAAATCCCGCCTCGGCAGAAACAATGATCACATAGACCCAGCGATAGAGCAGGGTGAACCATCGCCCGACCACGGCAACACGCAGAATCAAACCGAACAACCCAACTCCGTCGAAGATAATAGTCCGGACGACATCACACCGGACAGTCGCCCAGAGCAACAGAATTCCCATCAAAGGCTTATTGCCACTGCGAGGAGTCTGAAAAAGCAGAAGCAAAGGCTCGGGGCTGCACAAGACACACTCAGAATCTGATGGAGTGAAGTACTCAACACTTCAGCGAAGTACGGTGGTAATCGCCACACCAAGAGCTACCCGAAGCGAAAGTTGCTACCTGAATTCGATGAGGAGGCATTAGATCCCCCGCAATTGAAAAACAACACGGCCATCCGGTCGGATAGACGACCTCGTGGCCAACATAGAGCGGCAAACGACGCCGCAAATAAGCCAGTACGTGATCCACGCGAGGGCTCGCATCAAAAGGACGGCGCAACCAGATCCATATACGGGCCATGCAAGCGCGCTCCAGCATGCAATGCAATACAACAAACATCCGAACACCAGGGTACACCCAAATACAGGGGTGCCGCACACCCCCTATGTTTCACCGATGAGGTGCTGGACCATGAATTTCCAGAGGGATTCAAACCTGTAAACATAGAGGCGTACGACGGAATCATAGACCCTGGGGTCTGGATTGAGGACTACATCCTCCATATCCACGTGGCTCGAGGATACGATCTCCACGCCATCAAGTACTTACCCCTCAAGTTCAAAGGGCCAGCTCGGCATTGGCTTAAAAGCCTCCCCAAAAACTTCATTGGAAGCTGGGAAGAGCTCGAAGACGCTTTTCGGGCAAATTTTCAAGGGACCTATGTCCGACCACCGGATGCAGAGGATTTAAGTCATATAACTCAACAGCCCGGAGAGTCAGCCCGAAAGCTTTGGAACAGGTTCCTCACTAAAAAGAACCAAATAGTCGACTGTCCGGACGCCGAAGCCTTAGCAGCTTTCAAGCACAGCATTCGAGACGAATGGCTTGCCAGACACCCCGGCCAAGAAAAGGCGAGAACAATGGCAGCGTTAACAAGCCTCATGACCCGCTTTTGCGCGGGCGAGGACAGCTGGTTAGCCCGATGCAGCACCAGTGGCCCAAGTACATCCGAAGTCAGGGACGGAAACGGGAAATCATACGCAGCAAAAACAAGCGCCGAAATAAAGAAGACAGCCCGAAGAGCACGGCGGTAAACGCCGGATTCAAAAGCTCTCGGTCAGGTCAGCAAAAGCCGCCCCCAAAGGCAACAAAGACGAACTGTCCAGCCTAAACAAGATTCTGGACCAAATATGTCAAATCCATAGCACCCCGATAAACCTGCAAACCATACCCATAGAGAATGTTGGGTCTTCAAGCAGTCCGGCAAGCTCAACGTCGAACATGAGGGGCAGGATACACCAAGCGAAGACGAGGACGAGCCTCGCAAGCAAAGCACTGGGGAACAGAAGAAATTCCCACCAGAAGTCAAAACAGTAAACGTGTTACACGTGACAAAGGGGAGAAACAAAGCGGCACTCCTAGAGACACATGCCCCAGGGCCTATCACCGCGAAGTTCTGCCACTTGTCGTTCCAACCGATCACCTTTGACCATCGGGATTACTCGGCAAGTATCCGGCGTGCAGGATGGACTGCCTTGGTATTAGACCCAATAATTGATGGATACCACTTCACACAAGTCCTGATGGACAGCGGCAGCAGTTTAAACCTGATATACCAAGACATAGTCCGCAACATGGGGATAGACCCAGCAAAAAGTAGCCATAGCAATACTACCTTTAAAGGAGTAACGCCAGGCCCAGAAGCCCATTCCATGGGCTCCCTGCTACTAGAGGTTATATTCGGCTTTCCCGATAACTTCCGCAGTGAAAAGTTAACCTTCCACATCGCTCCGTTCCAAAGTGGCTATCAAGCACTATTCGGACGTGAAGCTTTCGCTCGCTTTAACGCAATAACGCATTATGCTTCTCTCATGCTTAAGATGCCCGGTCCACGTGGCATCATTACAGTAAATGGAAATATTGAGCGCTCCTTGCGCGCGGAAGACCATGCGGCTGCCTTGGCAGCCGCACACTAAACGGCCTCACCAACTAATGCATCTGTCAGGTCGTTAAGACCACGGATGCGGTTAGACGAGTCCGGTGCAGCTATATGTACTTGATACAGGTTTGATGGATATACCCCTATTACAATAAAAGGGGCTCAACGCACGCAAACAAGTGGCAATTAGGCTCAACTTTACTCATCTTGAACTGTATATAGTTTATTTAGTATAACCTACCTTTTTGCACGACAACTTTTTAACTAAGTTCCTCTCTTTTACAGATGACCATCGTGCTACACCCGTCCAGGACACGGCACAATGGAGATACAAGCGCAGACGTGCAGCAGGGACCCGTTCCACGGATTCTTTTTAGATTAAGACCCTGCGTAAACCTTTTTTACTGTCTCTTGTTGATACACATCCCTCGGATTCTCAGTACAATTGAGAAGGATGCTGACGTATTGGCATGTGGCCACGTCAGAATATTGCACGTACCTGGACACCAGGGGCTTGTTACCAAGGGCACTATTTAGGCCCGGTTTACATCATAATTAAAGACTGAATACCTTAGGGAGTGTTCGGCGTTGCGAGTTTGGCCTTATATGCATCAGCTCCGAATCATGTATTTGGTCAAATGTTGGGTTTGCCCGGCTTCTGTGTTTTGCTGCCTTACGTTCCGCTCTATCGGCTAAGGCAGTACAGGAGAACTACTGCGATTGTGCCCTAGTTCATCCGGACGAGCACCTTAGTAGAGAAAGCCGAAAACTGACTGTCATGATATAGCGTGAGACTGGTCAGCCACTCGATGACCTAGCAGAATCTTCAGGATTCCTTCGCCTTAACGAAGGGCCGTTTCCCGGCCAGGCATGTATGCGCCCCGAATTCGGATGAGCACGGAGCCACCAGGGGCTATATAGTAGCCCCACTGTCAAACTCCTCTGGCTAAGTGAAAGTGTTAAAGCATTATAGTCTGGTTGCCTAGTTCGCTATGCTATCACCTCCTTAATGGACCAAGACGTTGGATCAAGTGTGAACATGCGTCTACTGTGAACACCCCCGCATTATATGCGTGGGGGCTGAAGCCGACGACTGCCATCTTTCAGGTTATATACATATATACATAAACGGCCGCACAAGAGGCATCATAGTACTTTCGGGCAAAAGTATAAATATAGCCTTGATAAATTCAATAAAACATTGTTTTTACAATGGGAATACATGTCACTCAAACATAATATTCTTCGAGCACTGAGCCTCTATCGAACGAGCGCCTTCAAGAACTTCTTCAAAGTAGTGCTCGGCAGCCACTCGGCCTATAGCCGAACCCTATGCTGCAATAGTGGCGGCATTCATCTCCGCCCAGTATGTTTTGACACGGGCAAGGGCCGAGCACCTTCTATGCACCCTGATCTCTTTACAGCATCGATGTGTGGCACAGCGCCAAGGAATTGTTGCACTAAGCTAAAGTAGCTATTCGGCCTTGGCCCTCCTGGCCACAAATGATCCACAACGGACCTCATGGCCAATCCGGATAATCTATGGAGCTCGGCCCAACCGGTCAATCGCTCATTTAGCAACAGTGAACGGACTGGAGCGTGAAACTGTGACCAGAACAGCTTCTCCACTTCAGGACCTTCTTGATCCTTGAAGTACTCGGTCGCATCCGCAGCGCTTGCAGCCAAATCCATGTACCCGTCCGCAGTACTCCATAGCCGGTCCGGAGGTGCATACTTCGGATCTCCGAACTTAGTATGCAACAAGAAGGGCTTCCCAGACACGATATCGGCAGCTTGATTCAGCTCCTCCTTCGTCGCTCTAATTTTGGAGCGGGCTTCCTTGGTAGCCACCCGGGCCTTCTCCAGGTCCGTCGCCTTCGCCCGGTTCTCCTCTTCAAGAAGCCGGTAACGGTCAGGAGCATCTTTTAACTCCATGGCCATCTTGGCAATTTTTTCTTTGCTCCCGCAATGTGCGGCCTGTTCAGCCCTTAACTCTTCGGCCGCCTTTAAAGCGACCGCATTGCTACTCCTTGCTTGCTCCTTGGCTCGGGCAAGCTCCGCCCGAAGGGTCTCCACGGTGGCAGCTCCATCTGCAGTCACAACATATTAAAGATACTAGCATCATGCTGCTCTTATTATGTGACGATCACCAGGAAAAATCACTCACCCTGTACCTCGTCAAGCCGCTTGTTGACAAGCACGATGTCGGCATCTGCCGCATCTAGCTATCGCTTTAGTTTGGCAAACCCATCAGTCCGGCTAGCCACCGGAGCTTCAACCACCTGCACATACAGGCGGTCTGGTTATTACCTGGGACTATGATCCTCTGTTTGCCGCCGTTCTTGACGACAACCAGAGTCTCAGGGGCTACTATCTGCATGGGCATACCTAATGTATGCAGTACAATTAAAGGTATACATTATTTTACGTAACGCAAAGCCTTTCAGCAGACTCATAAAAGCTTCGTCCAAACCGCTTTCGGCGGATGAAATCCTTTCAATTACCGTACCCATTAGTGTACGATGCGCTTCCAAGACGACAACTTTCCCCAGAAGATCCTTCAGCACGTCCGACCACACACAGTACGGACCCTTGCTGTCGCTCTCCTCAGGAGCCGGATACTGGGGATGCCGGACAGCCAAAGGGTTATCCTCTGGCGATATTGGATCCAGAGATACCCTTCGCGACGACACTTCAAGGTCGCCCGCTTCTTGAGCTGGGGAGTCCGGGGGAGGCGTTTCGCTCTCCATCATCTCCGGAAGAAGATCCCCCGAAGATGAACTCTATCGAGAAGGGCTGCGATCCGGGCTACAATTTACAAGCATCGGTTATTGTCTTCGGAAGTAAGGTAGTATATCTTCACTATGAAGTACTTTTTGATTACTTACAGCTCGGTAGAGGGCTGATCCCCGCACGGACACTGTGCGGCAAGAATACCCTCCGAGGCAGGACCCTCTGGCGGAGATTTCTTCTCCCGTTTGGAAACCTTAGTTTCTAGATCTTCAGAGGTAGTCCTCTTCCTTCCCCGGGGAGAGAGAATGTCAGATTCTTCCCCTTGGTTATCCTCCCTCGCGGAGGCGCTCATTCCCTCGATTGGAATAGGTAGTGATGGAGGCCCGCTTTCGCCCTCTTTATTCCCCCCTTCATCTTCCTTTGAGGGCACTAGACAAGGTGCTATCTCAAGCATCTTTTCCAACACCGGATTGTCCAAGCCTTCAGGAAGGGGGGCCGAACACCGGATCATCTTCGCCTTTGTTATCCAGTCCTGGTCAAAGAGCGATTCTTCAGAATGATGTCATGATAAATAAAAGGACAGTGTGTTCGGCCATGGGATTACTTACTTGGGCAGCGGTGCGGTTGCTGCTCAGGCCCACGTCCTCGGTAGTGTCCGGACACTCTATTTGGGGTCCGAAGAACGATTTGTACATCTCCTCGTGCGTCATGCCGAGGAAATTCTGAATAGTGTTCGGTCCTTCTGGGTTGAATTCCCACATGCGGAGGGGCCGGCGTTTGCAAGGCTGGACCCGACGAACCAACATAACTTGCATTACCATAACCAGACTGAAATCTCCCTCGAAGAGATCTCGGATACGGCTCTGCAGTATTGGCACGTCCTTGGCTGGACCCCAGCTCAGCCCCCTGCTGATCCATGACATCAGTTGTGGTGGAGGGCCCGAGCGAAAGGTGGGGGCAGCTACCCACTTGGCACTTCGGGGACCTGTGACGTAAAACCACTCCTATTGCCACAATCTGGACACATCTGGAAAGGAACCCTTTGGCCATGGAGCGTTAGCAATTTTTGCTTATTAGAGCACCTCCGCACGCTGCGTACTGCCCCTCGACCATCTTCGGCTTCACATCGAAGGTCTTGAGCCACAGGCCGAAGTGAGGGGTAATGCGGAGGAAGGCCTCACAAACGACAATAAATGACGAGATGTGAAGAAGGGAATCCGGGGCCAGATCGTGAAAATCCAGCCCGTAATAGAACATAAGACCCCAGACAAAGGGATCCAGAGCGAGGCCTAGTCCTCGGAGGAAGTGGGAGACGAACACAATGCTCTCGTTGGGTTCGGGAGTAGGGATGACCTGCCCTCCGGCGGGCATCCTATGCGAAATTTCGGCGGTCAGATATCTGGCCTCCCTCAACTTCTTGATGTCCTCCTCCGTGATGGACGAAGACATCCACCGGCCTTGAAGGCTGGATCCGTACTTGATTGAAGGTCCGAAGCACCTGACCTGGGCTTTGGGTGTTAGAACTTGAGGCGGGGGAAGGATTCGATTGAGCACGGGAGGGAAAAAAGTAAAAGCCTTGTCCCTTTATAAAGAGGGCGAATATCAAGCATCCTCCTCGTGGCCGTTTGGGACTTGCCTAAGATCTAGGAGTCCTAGGTACGGTTGGGTTACCCACGTCCGTATTAATGAGAATCCCTTAATAAAGGGAACACGATCTCTGCTTTGACAAGACGTGTCAAGAAACCGCCTAGCGTTATGTGCGGGGCTGGTTAAAGAAAAATGGTTCAAATAATTACCGGGCCATGGCGTGATGTCATGCAGCCAAAACGTGTCAGCGGATTAGATTTGTGGAAATATTATTCTCTCTACGGTGGTATGTGGAACTTATTTTGCAGGGTGGGACACTATCCTTGTATTCAAACTCTTTCGCGGTGGATTCGGAGGAGGAACCCGCCTTACAATGTCGAAGACAACACTGCGCGCCGGACTCATCGTCATTGAAGCCTGGTTCAGGGGCTACTAAGGGGGTCCTGGATTAGGGGGTCTCCAGACAGCCAGACTATATCCTTTGGCCGGACTGTTGGACTATGAAGATACGAGATTGAAGACTTCGTCCCGTGTCCGGATGGAACTCTACTTGGCGTGGAAGGCAAGCTAGGCAATACGATATGCATACCTCCTCCTTTGTAACCGACCTTGTGTAACCCTAGCCCCCTCCGGTGTCTATATAAACCGGAGGGTTTTAGTCCGTAGGACAACATACAATCATACCATAGGCTAGCTTCTAGGGTTTAGCCTCTCCGATCTCGTGGTAGATCAACTCTTGTACTACTCATATTATCAAGAATAATCAAGCAGGACGTAGGGTTTTACCTCCATCAAGAGGGACCAAACCTGTGTAAAACACCGTGTCCCCTGCCTCATGTTACCATCCGCCTTAGACGCACAGTTCGGGACCCCCTACCTGAGATCCGCCGGTTTTGACACCGACAATGATCATGCTAAGCAATATGACAATGATGAATGTGTCATGATAAACGGAATGGTGGAAAGTTGCATGGCAATATATCTCGGAATGGCTATGGAAATGCCATAATAGGTAGGTATGGTGGCTGTTTTGAGGAAGATATAAGGAGGTTTATGTGTGAAAGAGCGTATCATATCACGGGGTTTGGATGCACCGGCGAAGTTTGCACCAACTCTCAATATGAGAAAGGGCTATGCACGGTACCGAAGAGGCTAGCAATGATGGAAGGGTGAGAGTGCGTATAATCCATGGACTCAACATTAGTCATAAAGAACTCACATACTTATTGCAAAAATCTACAAGTCATCAAAAACCAAGAACTACGCGCATGCTCCTAGGGGGATAGATTGGTAGGAAAAGACCATCGCTCGTCCCCAACCGCCACTCATAAGGAAGACAATCAAATAACACCTCATGTTTCAAATTTGTTACATAATGTTTACCATACGTGCATGCTACAGGACTTGCAAACTTCAACACAAGCATTTCTCAAATTCACAACTACTCAACTAGCACGACTTTGATATTATTACCTCCATATCTCAAAACAATCATCAAGCATCAAACTTCTCTTAGTATTCAAAACACTCATAAGAAATTTTTTACTAATCTTGAATACCTAGCATATTAGGATTACTTAAGCAAATTACCATGATATTTAAGACTCTCAAAATAATCTAAGTGAATCATGAGAGATCAATAGTTTCTATAAAACAAATCCAGCACCGTGCTCTAAAAGATATAAGTGAAGTACTAGAGCAAAACTATATAACTCAAAAAGATATAAGCAAAGCACATAGAGTATTCTAACAAATTCCAAATCATGTATGGCTCTCTCAAAAGGTGTGTACAGCAAGGATGATTGTGGTAAACTAAAAAGCAAAGACTCAAATCATACAAGACGCTCCAAGCAAAACACATATCATGTGGTGAATAAAAATATAGCTCCAAGTAAAGTTATCGATAGAAGTAGACGAAAAGAGGGGATGCCTTCCAGGGCATCCCCAAGCTTTGGCTTTTAGGTGTCCTTAGATTATCTTGGGGGTGCCATGGGCATCCCCAAGCTTAGGCTCTTGCCACTCCTTGTTCCATATTCCATCAAATCTTTACCCAAAACTTGAAAACTTCACAACACAAAACTGAAAGTAGAAAATCTCGTGAGCTCCATTAGCAAAAGAAAACAAAATACCACTTCAAGGTACTATAATGAACTCATACTTTATTTATATTGGTATTAAACCTACTGTATTACAACTTCTCTATGGTTTATAAACTATTTTACTAGCCATAGATTCATCAAAATAAGCAAACAACACACGAAAAACAGAATCTGTCAAAAACAGAACAGTCTGTAGTAATCTGTAGCTAGCGCAAGATCTGGAACCCCAAAAATTCTAAAATAAATTTCTGGATGTGAGGAATTTATCTATTAGTCATCTGAAAAAATAATTAACTAAATATCACTTTCCAAATAAAAATGGCAGCAGTTCTCGTGAGCGCTAAAGTTTCTGTTTTTTACAGCAAGATATCAAGACTTTCCCCAAGTCTTCCCAGCAGTTCTACTTGGCACAAACACTAATTAAACACAAAAACACAACCTAAACAGAGGCTAGATAAATTATTTATTACTAAACAGGAGCAAAAAGCAAGGAATAAAAATAAAATTGGGTTGCCTCCCAACAAGCGCTATCGTTTAACGCCCCTAGCTAGGCATAAAAAGCAAGGATAGATCTAGGTATTGCCATCTTTGGTAGGCAATCCATAAGTGGATCTCATAATAGATTCATAAGGTAATTTAATTTTCTGTCTAGGAAAGTGTTCCATGCCTTTCCTTAACGGAAATTGGAATCTAATATTTCCTTCCTTCATATCAATAATTGCACTAATCGTTCTAAGGAAAGGTCTACCAAGAATAATAGGACATGAAGGATTGCAATCTATGTCAAGAACAATAAAATCTACAGGCACATAATTCCTATTTTCAACAATAAGAACATCATTAATTCTTCCCATAGGTTTCTTAATAGTGGAATCCGCAAGGTGCAAGTTTAGAGAGCAATCATCAAAATCACGGAAACCTAACAAATCACACAAAGTCTTTGGAATCGTGGAAACACTAGCACCCAAATCACACAAAGCATAGAACGCATGATCTTTAATCTTAATTTTAATAGTTGGTTCCCACTCATCATAAAGTTTTCTAAGGATAGAAACTTCCAACTCAAGTTTTTCTTCATAAGATTGCATCAAGGCATCAACGATATGTTTAGTGAACGCTTTATTTTGACTATAAGCGTGAGGAGAATTTAGCACGGATTGCAACAAGGAAATACAATCAATCAAAGAGCAATTTTCATAATTAAATTCCTTGAAATCCAAAATAGTGGGTTTAGCAACATCTAGGGTTTTAATTTCTTCGATCCCACTTTCTTCAATTTTAGCATCAAGATCTAAAAACTCTGAATTCTTGGAACGCCTTCTAGGTAAAGGTGGATCATATTCAGTCCCATCATTATTAAGATTCATCTTTCAAAACAAAGATTTAATAGGGGACACATCAATAACTTTTAGATCTTCATCTTTATTTTCATAGGAACTAGAAGAACACGCTCTTATAAAGGCATCTTTCTTAGCACGCATCCTAGCGGTTCTTTCTTTGCACTCATCAATGGAAATTATCATGGCTTTGAGAGACTCATTGATATCATGCTTAGGTGGAATAGATCTAAGTTTCAAAGAATCAACATCAAGAGAAATTCTATCAACATTCCTAGCCAACTCATCAATCTTAAGCAATTTTTCTTCAATCAAAGCATTGAAATTCTTTTGCGAAGTAATAAATTCTTTAATATTAGATTCAAAACCAGAGGGCATCTTATTATAATTTCCATAAGAATTGTTATAGTAATTACCATAATTATTAGAGGGATTACTAGGATAAGGCCTAGGATTAAAATTTCCTCTATACGTGTTGTTACCAAAATTGTTCCTACCAACAAAATTCACATCCATAGATTCATTATTATTCTCAATTAAAGTAGACAAGGGCATATAATTAGGATCAGAAGAAACACTTTTACTAGAAAATAATTTCATAAGTTCATCCATCTTTCCACTCAAAACATTAATTTCTTCTATCGCATGCACCTTTTTATTAGTAGATCTTTCAGTATGCCATTGAGAATAATTAACCATAATATTATATAGGAGTTTAGTAGATTCTACCGAAGTGATTTCCATAAAAGTGCCTCCCACGGCCGAATCTAAAAGATTTCTAGAAGCAAAATTCAATCCGGCATAAAAAATTTGTATAATCATCCACAAATTCAAACCATGAGTAGAGCAATTATGTATCATTAATTTCATCCTCTCCCAAGCTTGTGCGACATGTTCATAGTCAAGTTGCTTAAAATTCATAATATCGTTTCTAAGGGAGATGATCTTAGCGGGAGGAAAATACTTAGAGATAAAAGCATCTTCGCACTTATTACATGAATCAATACTATTTTTAGGCAAAGACGAAAACCAAGCTTTAGCACGATCTCTAAGCGAAAAAGGAAATAGCTTCAATTTAACAATATCGTTATCCACATCTTTCTTCTTTTGCATATCACACAAATCAACGAAGCTATTTAGATGGGTAGCGGCATCTTCACTAGGAAGGCCGGAAAATGGATCTTTCATGACAAGATTCAGCAAGGCAGCATTAATTTCACAAGATTCAGCATCGGTAAGAGGAGCAATCAGAGTTCTAATAAAATCATTATTGTTGGTATTGGTAAAGTCACACAATTTAGTGTTATCTTGAGCCATCGTGACAAGCAAGCAATCCAACACACAAGCAAACAAAAAGCAAGCGGGCGAAAAGAGGCAAATAGAGAAAGAGGGGGAGGATAGAGAGAGAGGGGGCGAATAAAACGGCAAGGGTGAAGTGGGGGAGAGGAAAACGAGAGGCAAATGGCAAATAATGTAATGCGGGAGATAAGGATTGTGATGGGTACTTGGTATATTGACTTTTGCATAGACTCCCCGGCAACGGCGCCAGAAATGGCTCATTGTCGGGAGTCAAATCTTGACTTGCGCGAACCTCCCCGGCAACGGCACCAGAAATCCTTCTTGCTACCTCTTGAGCACTGCGTTGGTTTTTCCTTGAAGAGGAAAGGGTGATGCAGCAAAGTAGCGCAAGTATTTCCCTCCGTTTTTGAGAACCAAGGTATCAATCCAGTAGTAGGCTACGCACAAGTCCCTCGCACCTGCACAAAACAAATAAATCCTAGCAACCAACGCGATAAGGGGTTGGCAATCCCTACACGGCCACTTACGAGAGTGAGATCTGATAGATATGATAAGATAATATTTTTGGTATTTTTATGATAAATATGCAAAGTAAAATAAAAGCAAAGTAAAAAGCAAAGGAAATTACTAAGTATTGGAAGATTAATATGATGAAGATAGACCTGGGGGCCATAGGTTTCACTAGTGGCTTCTCTCAAGAGCATAGGTATTTTACGGTGGGTGAACGAATTACTGTTGAGCAATTGACAGAATTGAGCATAGTTATGATAATATCTAGGTATGATCATGTATATAGGCATCATGTCCGAGACAAGTAGACCGACTCCTGCCTGCATCTACTACTATTACTCCACTCATCGACCGCTATCCAGCATGCATCTAGAGTATTAAGTTCAAGAAAACAGAGTAACGCCTTAAGCAAGATGACATGATGTAGAGGGATAAACTCAAGCAATATGATGAAAACCCCATCTTGTTATCCTCGATGGCAACAATACAATACGTGCCTTGCTGCCCCTACTGTCATTGGGAAAGGACACCGCAAGATTGAACCCAAAGCTAAGCACTTCTCCCATTGCAAGAAAGATCAATCTAGTAGGCCAAACCAAACTGATAATTCGAAGAGACTTGCAAAGATAACCAATCATACATAAAAGAATTTAGAGAAGATTCAAATATTGTTCATAGATAGACTTGATCATAAACCAACAATTCATCGGTCTCAACAAACACACCGCAAAAAGAAGATTACATCGAATAGATCTCCACAAGAGAGGGGGAGAACATTGTATTGAGATCCAAAAAGAGAGAAGAAGCCATCTAGCTAATAACTATGACCCGTAGGTCTAAGGTAAACTACTCACACTTCATCGGAGGGGCTATGGTGATGATGTAGAAGCCCTCCGTGATGGATACCCCCTCCGGGGGAGCTCCGAAACAGGCCCCAAGATGGGATCTCATGGATACAGAAAGTTGCGGCGGTGGAATTAGGGTTTTGGCTCCGTATCTGATCGTTTGGGGTACGTAGGTATATATAGGAGGAAGGAGTACGTCGTTGGAGCAACAGGGGGCCCATGAGGGTGGAGGGCGCGCCTGGGGGGTAGGCGCGCCCCCTACCTCGTGGCCCCCTCCTTTGTTTCTTGACGTAGGGTCCAAGTCTCCTGGATCATGTTCGGTGAGAAAATCACGTTTTTGAAGGTTTCATTCCATTTGGACTCCGTTTGATATTCCTTTTCTTCGAAACCCTAAAATAGGCAAAAAAACAGCAATTCTGGGTTGGGCCTCCGGTTAATAGGTTAGTCCTAAAAGCAATATAAAAGTAGATAATAAAGCCCAATAATGTCCAAAACAGTAGATAATATAGCATGGAGCAATCAAAAATTATAGATACGTTGGAAACGTCATGGGGGTATTTTTCACGACGAAAAAGGGTTCTACGTGACACAAGTGAAACGTCACAAAATAGATAAAAATTTGTAGTGTACTTCGTCGCCCACCCCCTTCGTCTAGCACTATCTCATCGCCAGCGTCGTTGTCATCTTCCCGAGCCACTTCATCTACTCCGACAACCGCAGTCAACGTCGGCACCTTCTATCCCACATCGACTAGCGCCGCAACCGTCATCATGTTCTTCTCTGCTAGCTCCCTAAACATGGCGTACAGCTCATGCTGGTCCCCGTCTATGCATGCCCGATGCAGAAAACACCGACGCATGCCTTCGTCCATGACGTGTCCCGGGGCCTAGCATGCCTAGTGTGATGCCTGTCAACATCAACTTCATCCATCTACTCATGTCAGTGCCAGTAGCACCGACTCATGCCTTCGTCCACGACGTGTCCCCGGGCTTGGCAAACCAGGCGCGATGCCTCGTCGACACCTTCTTCTTCCCGACACACCACTTCCGAGTCCCCATGACCGACTCGGTGCCTCCTTGCGCCCGTGGCTCCATCGCGACTACCTCGACACTAGCCACCCCGACTCAACATTGACCAGGACATCCTCTCACGGCTACCTTGACCAAGGCTACACCACCCTACGCTCTAGGCTACCTCGATAACGTCACAAAGGGCTACCACCTTGTTTGAGCAAACTTGTTGGTTTTCACTCCAGCCACGATTTCCGTGATGCATCGATAGTTACGACTGTGGGGGGATGTTCGTCGGCTTACAACCTTGGGATTCTTCTCTAGTCTCATCGTCTGCGTCACTACCGTTGTGACTGTGGGGGGATGTTGAGTATAGTGATTATTTAGGAAGTATAGGATAGCGTGGGATTTATTCTATTTTGTCTTGTACTTCAAGAAGGTCATGTACTCCTATATATATGCCCATGAGGCTCAAGCAATACATCATCAATCCCACCATTCTTCCTCTCTATTCCTCTACAAGTGGAGCTACTCTACTAAGACAATTCAGAAACATGGGAAGCGGAGGGCGGCTAGGACATCTCACCGAGTTGGGGCTCCCGAGCTCGAAACGGCAGCGGGGAGACAAAATACATCTGCTCTGCCGCCAAAACCGAACCCGACCACGATGGCGAAACAAAATCCATTGGGGGCACTAAGCTCTGCCGCCAAATCCGAGCCCGACCACGATGGCAAAGACCGTATCTTCCCACGCGCAGATTCTCCTTCCTCCAGGAGGGGTGGAGCTCTCGGGTGTCAGACTCTCAGGGAGCGGGCACAGTCGCGGCGTGGCGTGCGCCTAGAGGCAGGGTAGTGAGGGGTGGGATTCAACCATAGTTTAAAAAAGCGTACCTATTTTTATTATATATTTTTTGTGCGGAGACCTAATTTTACATAATTCTATGGCTTAAAACGCATTAAATGAATTGATGAACCGGCGGTCCGACCAGTAAAAACCTGAACTGACGGCATCATCGGTTCGATCGCTGGTCCGGTTTTTAAAACTATGGATTCAATGATGATGGTGTGTAGTTTTCTCGGGCGTGCGAGGATATTTTAGCTGGAGTGACTTGCTATGATTTGGGACGATGGTGACGGCGCAGGCGTGGAGTAGAGAGCTGGCAGTGCATGGCAGGTGTGACGTGACAACAAGGACGACACCGAGGGCTCGTGACTGACTGACTATGGCGGCTGCAGTTTTTTAGACGATCCACGATGAGGACTGCGTGTGCTTACTTCTGACTTTCTGAGTCTAGAAGGAAATCATTGGCATGATTTCAGGAACACGAATGCCTCATCGGATCGTGGGGGACGGGCAGCGATCCACACGGTGGTAGTCCACGGCAGAACATCGAAGCTAAGCCGTTAGATGACATAGCAGACCATCAAAGTAAGATAGACTCTTAAACTTTATTAGGTGGGAATGATCTGAGGGTATTTGAATTTTTCTTTTTGAAATTCTGAGGGTATTTGGTTGATGGTTTTATAAAGAACTCTACTCCCTCTGTCCTATAATAATATAGTATTAAAAACGCTTTTATATTATAGGATGGAGGGAGTAATTTGCAAGTAGCGAAGACTCCTAACATAGCAATGGTTCTTGAACGTTAATAGTAGTAAAAGGTTACACGTCGGCCCGCGAATAACTAGAAAACATCCGCCACGTAACTGCTCGTTGGATGGACGTGAGGATGGCTACCCGATCTACTCGTCCACGTGCGTGACCTTCCTTACAATAAGAGCGGTGTTGCAGAAACATTTATAACAATAGCCGTCTGATCTACCGTCCCAGCTAGTTGATGATCTTTACAACAACTACCTTGTTGCGCTTAGGGGGTTTGCAACAAGACCTTGTTGCAAAGGTCCACCGAGACAACAGGCCACGCGCCTAGGCGCCGCCGCTCGCCGGAATTGCTGCTCCTCCTCCACCTCAGCCCCGTGAGCAGCTGCTAGCTTCACTCCAGCACAACGACGACCTCTCATGTCGGGCGCTCCTCCGGCGTTTTTTACAACTGGAGCTATGTTTTTGAAACATGACTCATGTTGCAAAGTCTGGCCGCCCACTCCCTAACTATGAAGTGCTCCTATGATGCTTTCTGCAACTCGGACTATGTTTCTAAAACGAGACCCTTGTTGCAGAAAAAAAACTTCATCATCGAACTATTTTTAATCTTTGTGAAATAAGATGTCTATTGCAGAAACCTTTTGAAATAAGACCCATATTGCAGGAAAAAATAATCTTCACCACCAAATTGGTTTTTTCTCTTTTTGAAATTAGTCCCGTGTTGCATAAATCTACTGAAACAAGACTCTTATTACAGAAAAGAAAACTAGCTGCCGGACTGACTTGTGGCCAACGTGGGCGCTCAATCAGGATGGATCCAACGGCTAAGCAAGCGAAGGATGCTTTGCTTGCATCCGCCAGCTGAAGGGTAATGTTTTCCTTTTCCAAAATTCAAACTATCGAATTCCATGTCAGTCACACGATGCTCCATCTTTTCGTGCGAGTTGATCTGATGGCCTGCTTGGTAAGCTACCAACAACGGGTTTTAAACCTTTAATCGGGCGGCTCACGTTTCCTGTAAGTTGTAAGCCACAGCAGCAGACGAGGAAACGGCTGGCTCAGAGGCGAGCAGCCATGCGGCACCGGTCTCTTCTCCATCGGGGTGCAGATAGAGCGGCGTCGGTGCAGCGCCACCCAACTCAACCAGTGGACAGCAACGACCCATCCACCGGAAGTCGTCGATCGGCTGCGCGACGGACTCGTCCCCATGGCGACCCGGGCTCTGCACTCGCCGAGGCTCACGAGCCCACCGCTCACGGTCCGGCATGCGGCGGCGAGGTGCAAGTGCTCCGCCGCGCCGCTCTTCGCGAAGCGACTGCCGCTCGTCGTCGCCTTCCCTCGCTCCGTCGCCTCCTGCTGCGCCGTGCAGGAGTCATCCGCCGGCGCCACCGCCGCCGCCGCAACCACGGGTACCCCCATTCGATCACTCAGCTTAATTCACTATGTCATCAGGAGTGGTGTACGCAGTGATGATCATCCGCGCTGTTCTTGTAGCACATGAAGCTTTAGACGCTTCGGATGCTGCATGCATCGGTGTATCTGAATTTTGCCTGTTCTCAACTTCTGATGCAGTTAGCGAGACGAAGGATGCAGACGGTGACAAGAAGGAAGCCGCCGCCGCGGAGGCGAAGCCGGCAGCCAAGCCAGCGGCGGCCAAGCCGAAGAAGGCCCCGCCGAAGCCACTGCCGGAGATGATGGAGGAGGAGATCATCCCTCCTCTGAAGACCGCGCTGGAGGCCGAGGAGGACGTGTCCCAAGTCGTGCTGACTTTCCAGAACAACACGGTGAGATCAGTTGTTCATACCAACAAGCGATTGCGCCAGTCACAGGCCCAACACACCTGTGATTTGGCATCGCTACTGCACTATCACCGTGCAAGCTATGAGTAACTAGCATTAGGCATGGCACTGGCTCATTGCATATTTGCATACCAGTACGTCCTGGTGGTGTGATTTTAGCAGTTTTGGCACTTGCTTCCTCACTCTCCAGCCATCACGCAATGCTAGCAATCTTCAATGTACTTTGGTGCCATTCTGATCGATCCTTTGGGTGTCGATGGTTTGCAGTTGGAAGGTTCCTTCGTGAAGGAAGACATACCCTACTACTTCTGGGCCTTCTTTCCGCAGGGAGACCTCACAGGTAGTACAAACTAACTTTGGAACCCTTCTGTCCAATGCCGTTTCTTCCCGTGCAATGCAATGCAATGCTGGTTTACTTGCTGAGAATACTGTTGACAAGACAATCCTTCTTGACCTAGTTTGCTACTCGTTTAAACTTCTGAAAATCTCGGCGCGAATTACTGTAATCAATCACTTCATGGCCCAAAAACTACATAACGAAATCATTTCTACTACAGTACATATCAACTAATCTGAATTCTCACTTCGATGGGCTAACAACCGCAGGACCGAAGGGCTTTGCGATGACGTCCTACTCCATGGAGGTGAGCACCATCGAGCCGTTCCTGATCGACGAGAAGAGGATCACTCCACAGTACGTGGTGTTCTGGGTGTACAAGAGGCTGGCCGGCCAGGGGGTCCTCCCTGTCTGGAGGGCAGAGGACCTGAGTCCTGCTCCTGCAGAGTAGTCAGTAGTAGCAACACATGAAAGATACACAACATACAGGGTGATCATACGGGCACAAGTTACTCTGTGTATAAGATGTCCATGCCTAATTGTGAATTGAGTAAAGATGCTGCAAAAGGTTCATCTGATTCTTTTTCTTCTGATGAAGTCCAACCTTGATGATAACTGTTGCCCTGAGATGGTCGCCTCAACAAACCATATATTGTGAGCAAAGAAATGGGTTGTTGTTGAAATTGAAAAAAAGAGGGCTAATTGTGCTTGGCTGGGCCTCCATGGGCCAGACCGCCCTGGTTTCTGCCGGAAGGTTCCTGACGATCATCAGCGGGTACAATCCAAAACCCATTATTTTTCCACGGCAAGGAAGCAGACAGTAGAGCATCGCCGTTTGTCATCCGAAAGCTGTATTGTACCTATCCCAAAGTCCTTCCAGTCGCACTCCATCCCTTTCAGCATTTCGCCATTATCTGAAGCCACCACATGCATAGCCTGACTCGCCGCGTAGTGCTAGATATCTTAGTAATCGTCAGTGTAAAGATAAAAAAAAATGAAGTGAGGATCGTCGTATGCATGCATGAGCAATCTGAAGATGAACAACGAAAAGTAATTTGAATACGCCGATCCACCGAATCCAGTGATAAACCATCAAGTAAGAAAAGTTGATTTCTGCGCTCCAGGTGCAGATCACACATTTCCCTCACGTTGGTTTGAGTTGTTACCTAGATTTTGTCGAGAAGAAAGTAAGAAACCGTGCACCATGAATCCATGATGAACCTTCCTAGGTCGGCCTCGTAAAAATCCAGCGACATGTCACACACACCTGTAATGCACAGCTCTTATCCAAAACGGAACACGACAACTCTATCCTCATGGTTGATTAAATGTTGCATTTGGATGATACTCCTAGTTCAGATTGGTGCATAATATACCAATCATTATTTCTGATTAAAAGATCCATTACAAAAGTTTATATTTTTGTATAACCAATAGCACTATCTTTTTCTCGGTTCTCCTTTTTCTTCCTCCTGCACCACGCAGCAGCACTGACGAAGGTGGCAAACCTGGAGGAGTGAAGTACAGAAGGGAGAGGTGAACACACGCGCGCCCCACGGTTTACAGTTAGCCACCGCATCTCTGCCAATCGCCATGCTCGCCTACCTCCTCCACGCGCCCGCCGCCGCCGCGCCCAGCCCGCTCGCCCTCCGCGGGCCGCCGGCCGCCGCGTCCAAGACCCCCTTCCTCCCGCCCTCCATCGCCCGCCCGCACCGGCGCGCCGCCGCGGCGGGCGCCTTCTCCGCCGCCGCCGTGGGCCCCATCGCGGCCTCGCTGCTCGAGGGCCCCGTGCTGCTCTGGGCCGGCCGCCTCTGCGTCTACTACGCGCTCATCCACATCGGCCTCGCGGGATCCCCCCGCAGCCCCTTCCTCTCCCACGGTAATGACATCGCGCGCCCGCGCCGCGAATGATGCGATGATTCGCGCGGTTTGGTTCAGGAAGGGAAATGGGTTTCTGATCTCCGCGTGGTGTGTGCAGAGATTCGAGGCGAGGACGGCGCCGGGGAGAGCGACCTAGGGTTCTCCAAGTGGGCCGACAAGCTCCGTGGCGGCGCACCAGGTATCTGCGGTGTGGATTCAAATGTTCTGTCGATAATGATCTTTTGTGCACCGCTGCTCATGCTGTGTTTAGTGGAGTGGAATGTGAATGCTGTGACCTGCGAACTGTACAGTTTGGTATATCCTGGGTAGTGGGTCTGGGCTGGCTGGATTCTGGATAAGGAAGAATATATTCTTTCTAGAATCTGTTGAGTAAGCTTTCTGCTTGGTACCACGGAGCAAAGTACATGGGGGATAATCAGCCTTTTTCATCTTTGGATGAGGTTTGGTCAAACTGGGACTGATAAGGTGGAAGCATTTTGTGTGTGGGTGCTCCCAAGGAGGGTTTTGTCATGAGGAGTTTGTGGGGAAATTTTGTTTGAGATGTAGAAAAAGGCAACTGCCATGCCTCATGTTGTGGATTGCTACTATCATGGAACAGATACATCCTCATCTGCTGTTGGCATGAGAAATAATGAGAATATTGCACCTATTTGTGGATTGTTTGTAGTACTTAGATGGGTGGCCGTAAGGTGTATTTTGGTTGTCAAATTCAAGCTTTGACCAACAATTGATCCTAAAACTGATATCATTGGATTCTTATTCAGAAGTATTTTCCTTATGATTGTGGTTTTGTAACTATTGGCAAAACATCGTTAAAGAAAATTTACAGCTATAACTTGAATTTTAACAGTCAAATATGCCTTATTTATCCATACAGAGAGAGTACTGTGTAAGGAACCTCTCAAATTGGGAAGAGTTTTACATGGAGGATTTGTGAAATCTAGATACTTTTTACTTTCATCACTTTATGAATTTTCTAAGTATCTTTTGTGTGATGCGGAAGATACTGAACATCTTTTGTGTGATGCGGAAGATACTGAACATCACTTGCTTCTTTTCTAAGTATATTTTGTGATAGAGAACACATTTAGCTATTAAAAGATTGAAAAGTTGTGAAAATATTGCAGAACACGCGTAGTTCTAGTTCATTGCCCATATGGTTTCATACATGAAGCTGATGTATGCTCTTGTTATTCAGGCGACAAAGAAGGCCAGGATAAGTGGAAGCTAGTCAGTAAATGGAAACCCACAACCAAAGGCACACTGAAGAGGATGTACCGAGTTCCTTCAAAGGAAGAAGGTCGCCGAATTCTTAAAGAAATTGCTTTGGTTCTATCTGAAGATGACAATTTTGTGGATGCTTCCACTCACAAGGTGATTTCATTCTTCAGCCAGGGCAAATACATTCGTCTAGCTGCTTTGTATGCTTTGCATCTCACAAACTGAGATGTTAGGCATGTATCTTTTTATTCTTCTAAAATCAGTGCTCTTTTAACTGATTGCCTCAACTTGCACTCAGGGTTGTCAAATCAGGAGGGAAAGCGCGCATGGAGAGAGCGTATGTTGCTACAATGTAAGAGCCTTGTTTGATGAGCTCCCCGGCCCTCACCTAGTTCTGGAGATTACACCTTTTCCTGTTGGAACCCTCACTGAGAGTGACTACCGCAAGGCCGAGAGGCTTGAAATGGTGCTGAGGATGAGTGCCTCCCTTTAAACCAGAAGAGCCATTTTCCACTTCCACCTCATAACTCCTTTTTGCCCAGATTGTAAATTGTCTACCATTGGGTCTGTAAATTGATGTTGTGTCGCTAAAACCTCTCCTTTAAACCTGAGTTCTGCTCAGCATTTTGAGATATTTGAGGCCAGAACTCTTTTGTTTTTTGTACTCACCGGCCTTCCATATTGAGGGCAGAATTTCCATTTCCCAGTAACTAATATGCAAGCAATTTATTCCTAGATTTTACTCCTATTGCCAATGAAATATTTTTGTGGCAGAAGCTAGTGTGTGCTGATGAGCATTGAAATGTGAGATAGAAAGTACAATTAAGCTGTTCATCTTATTGCTCCTCATTGACTCATATAACATAAACTAGGACCATATATAATTGATCACTTTCAGGTTTGTTTGAAAGTTCATGTTTCAGAGCCCAATGTGATTTGTGTTTGTGGCAAGTCACCAAATCAAATGCAAAATGTGATACTCTACAAAGTTGCAGGTACTGAAATCAGGCAAAGCAGGTTGCAAAGTTACCAAACTGCAACATCATTCGTCAAAGCTTGAGGCTCAACCATCTCTGAGTTAAGTACCAGATACATTCACAACAGGTAAGGAAGGATAGGCCTATGGTTGCCCAACTCCGATCTCTGGGATAGTCAGGATGCGCCTTATTTGAATAAGTACACACAAAAGAAATATGATGAAGATTTCAGTCTCCACATAGTGCCGTCAGCACACCAGTGCTTTCAACTAGATGAAACTCAAAAAGGACTCATAACAATGTCTTGGTCCAACTGATATTGCAACACATTTACGGAACATCTTCATAAGCCAAGGATGAATTGCCACCGGCAGCGCACCAGAGGATGCTTTGCTTTACCTCATCATGGAAGCCCGCTGGTGCATTCCGTTCGTTGCCAGCTTCCCGTTGCCATTCAGTGCACTGAAGCTAACTGTGGGACGGAAGCCAACCGAGGGGAAGCAGGTGCGCTCCTGATTAGCCAGCATGCTGATTGTTGAAAAGCTTGACACGTTGGCCGGAGCTGATGCCGAAGGTGCGAAGGCAGGGCTATCCTGAAGGAGTGTATTCTTGCCAAGGACCTTTGTACAGCTTGCACCACCTGAAGCCTGCTTCTGCTTCTGCTCCTCGAGTTGTTTTGTGTTGAGGAACCGCCCTCCTGTTCCACGAGCTCGCTTCATGGCATGGCGGTGCCGAGATTCATGAAGGTATGGCTGCATGTAAGGGGCGATGTTAGAAAAGGTACTCCCTCCGTTCCATAATTCTTGTCGTGGTTTTAGTTCAATGCTAGGTAAAACTTATAGTTCTAAGTAGATGGGTACAAGCCTTCAGGAACTAAAATGCTGAACAAATGAATGTTGCAATTTGCAACATGGTATGTACTTAAGACTAGGAATATGCCTCTGCCAGAGGTTTTTATCAAGGTTTAGTACAAAAATGTACTGCGGGGTCAGATTAGATTTAGTCCTCTGAATATTACCAAGGTAGCCTAATAAATCTGTAGCTGAAATCTATGCATTGGTGCAGCAGTCAGCAAATACCAGAGAAAACAGAAGCATCTCTTTACAAAAAAATAGTATAGGAACAAATACAAAATTCTTCAGTATTGTATTACCTTCCGGGCTTTCACCAGCTTATTTTGGGCCTCCAGTTTAGCACGTATCTGCCTCCTCCTAAGAATTGCATGGTATTGCTTTGCATTAACAAACATTGGCTCTTCTGCTGCAGGCTCAACAGGGAGCGGCACACGAGAGTTTGTTGCAGCATTTAATTGGGGATGAACCTGGGTAAATAATACACAAATCGTTGATGCAGGACCATTAGTCTTTCTTTTGATAAATATGACAAGGGAGGGACATTTTTTTAACAATCACATGAAACTATATGCCATAAATATGACCACTATCATGTGCATTGGCAGGATCAAAATATGATTTCAGTTAATCCTATCTATTTGTTTCCATTATTTCTGAAGCGATCAATAAAGCTCAAGTCCTTAATGCGAAAACAGTGAAAGATCTGTTTGTGTACTTCTTTATCCTTTTAAGAGGACGCTTTTAGTGTGTTCTGTTGCTTCTCAACAGTAATTGAACTCAGCAATAAGGAGGTAGAAAGATTATCTTCTCGATGAGGCCAAGCCATAGCAGAATGATAAGATCTCCAAAACTCAACAAATCGTAAACGAATTTAAAGAACTCATAAATGGACCACAGAGATATAAATGAGATATGTAATCACCTTGAACTGTAAAAGATCTTACAGGATTTGGAGAGTAAAAGGATAGAGTAAACTTACAATAGCGTGCGAGGCATATCCTGGAAAGATCCCAGCATAAGCATCAGCAGTATAAGGAATATATGCCTATAACAAAAAAATAGCTGGTCAACTGAAGGCAGGATATGAGATAGAGAACAATTCCCATGATGACATGAACTTACAAATGATTGGCTACAATCAAGCATTGGTGGGGGAGCAACAGTCTCTGGGTTCCCCAAAGATAAAAGCGGCTTTACCATGTGCTGATCGGGCTTCCCATGATCATTGTCATTGTCTGAAACAAAAAGGTTATTACTGTTAGCATGAAGATATAATCGGATCAATTCACCTCATTGTAAATGGGGCTTCGGAGATGTGAACATCATCGGAGAGAAGAGCCACTAATAAAGCAAAAGACCTGTCAGAAGTTATAGTTTAAGAGATAATCTTCTCTTCATCTTTTGAGAAAATGCAAATAATGAGTTTAGGCATTGGTAAGAAGCATAGTAATAGGGGTGGCCGATAATTAAAATACAGGCACACATAATGCATACCTAAACTCAGAAACGAAACGAAACGAAAAGAATTGTTACTCCCTCTGCCTCAAAATATAAGACGTTTTTTGACACTGTTAGTACATCATAAGAGCTGAAACTGCAGAGATATGCAGATTACTAGTGTGACAGTGTGGTTAAAGATAAAGCATTACCAGATTGTGATGAGGGTCTTGAGGTGTGTTGCTCATTTAGACCACTGTCACTCGTTGCAGATGCTTCTTGTTGTGACCGGCCAGACTTGGCTGATGAGGAGTCCCGGTCGTAGTTCTTATGGACTAATTTATTCGTATGAACACCATTCCCTGACAAGAAATCCTACGCGCGCAGAAGCCAGCTGATAAGTTTGTTATTTGTGGCGTAAAACCCCCCAAAAAAACACAGGTTTGACTATAAATAGTAACTACTTACATAGTTGGAAATAGGATGGCCAGGATGATCCTCCATTTTACACATAAGTGTTAGCGTTATATTACGGTATCACTTAGCTCCAAGCAACATTTTTCTGCAGGGATTTCTAATTAGCTTAGTTGAAATGGCGCCTTATATTGCCAACATTAAATTAAACATGGTAAAAGAACAGTTGCAGCAGCGACCCCCTATCACTTTGTTTATATCATTAAGGAAGAATTTGATTTATACACAATCACTTGCAGTTCATTAGGCAATCACTATTATAGCACACCAGACAAACAGATATATTTATGAACACAGGAAATAGATAATTGGCAATATCGGAGTCACGAATGTGATAAACACTCCAGAAAAAGAAATATTCCAACAAATAAGCGGCATCCTACCACAAGTATTCATGCATACAATCAAGAGCTGCCTGAACCAAGGGAGCAATCAGGAATGTCCAGCATATGTAGAAATGGGACATATCTGGCCTAATTAGCATCATCCGAGAACCAATATAAAAAGATAGACACAACACACCAGTGCCCTTTACTTCCAAATTTAGGTATAACACATATGAAAAACAATCACTTACAGTCGTCCATTTCCAATGGAATCATCCAACATTAGAATAGACGGCATACCTAGCTTATACTACAAAGAGTAGTTCCTCTTGCAGTCAAGGAAGGCGTGTTACCTCCCATTCGGGTTCTTTCAGATTTCTGCTGAATAGTCCTACTTTCAAGAAACGTCAGTTTTCTTCCCTAAGCACTAGCTCTACTTCAGCATTAGATTTGCACCTACTGCATGCAGAACACCAACAGGAATCCTAGACTACTTTTAGTGGAGGATGCTAGGCCTGAAGTTCCAACCCCAGAATTCCCTTAAGTGTCTGCATTTTTCTTGAAATTTACCTAATCAAACACAACAAAGGCCTACTCAGACACTGTCCATATGAACTAGCATCTATTTTCCTGTCACTGTCAATCAGCAGAAATCGTCACAATTCACACAGAATTTAGCTTCACGCCAACAAATCCTGCAAAAGGGGAGTCCAATTTCCATCCACTCCACTTTCCTAAAACACCTACACGAGAGCCTGGACTTCCTATGAAACGCCAATACAGTGGCCAGAGTAAGCAGACCAACGCTGCCCCCACAAACAAGCGTACTGTCAGAAACCAAAATTATGCAACGCCAACCAAGAATCCTACAAAAGAGCCCCAAATTTCGGAGAGGCAGGCCACGAGACCAACCCAACGGGGGAAAAATCACGAGGGGTATGAATCGAACCAAACCAGCTGCGGAGTGATAGTACGGCATGCCAGAATCAAGAACCAAGAACCAAGAAGGCACTCCAGGAAATGGAAATAGATGAGAACGATTTTGGCAGGGCGGTGCATGCAAGAACACGATTGGGGATTTCTCGGATGGGGGCGGGAGAGCAGTCAGGCAGTCACCTCCCCCGTATTCTCCCTTCGAGATCCTCCCGCTGTGCCTTGTCCGGTGGAATCCTTCTTAGACCGAGAAAGATTATGGGCGGAGAAGGCGAGAAGCGGAGGCGGAAGCACGAAGGATCAAGAAGAGGAGGGGACTGTCACTCTCCTCTAGCTGCCAAATATGCGACCTACCGTTTCTTTTTCTTTTTCTTTCTTTTCTTTCTGGGAATAAATGGCCTTCTGTCCACTAGTGTCACGTCACCAACCTTAAATAATTTTCTTAACACAGTATACGCATATACACTCATCTCTATAAATGCACTCACGCATCCTAACCTATGATCATTTTGAGATTGACAAAATCGACACGCACCTAGTCGACGAGAACGTCTCCTCAAATATTGTTGGGTACACCAAGATCCACATAATCACTAGGTTGACACATCCTTTATGTAGCACGTCTATGTGGTTTTATGGGTATTTTCAAGCTAAAAGAGTTCTAATTGTTATCATTACTAAATATGCAAACAAAAGATCCTGAATTCGAATAACACGCTAACCATTACAATATCTCCAGGGATGTGCTAGGCCCCGGTCGACCGAAGCAAAGGTTCGACAGTCGCCTGCTAGACACACAGTCTGACCTATCTCAGTCGTCTATCTCTCTCCTTCGGTCCTTCTTACTCACACCTCTCGTCTTTCCCCCTGACAAAAGATTTTGTCGTCCTGAGCGCCTAGCAACACGCCACATGCGTCTCGTCTAGCAACAGGCCCGTTCCCTCGATCTCCTTCCATCGCCAGCAAGCCAAGCACCCTCATGTAGCAGCAGGGACGCCCCTCCCTCTCCTTCCCTAACCGTGGTGACCATGACAGATGCAAAACACCGACGACGGGTCACGACTCCACCGCTCGGTCGTGAACTGGTTCCAGCACAACAAAACGATGGTGTGCTACTCCTGTATGAGTTGTTGGATTCCTCGAAGAGGAAAGGAGATGTAGCATAGCAGCAAAAAGTATTTTCCTCGGTTAAGAAACCAATGTTTATCGAACCAGTAGGAGGCACCACACTAACATCTTTAGCAGCACCTGCACACAAACAAAACAATTGCTTGCACCCAACAAAGACAAGGGGGTTGTCACTTCTCTTGTTCTTTCTAGCCACGAGATTAAAAGCAGATAGTGATGTTGGGAAACGCAGTAATTTCAAAAAAATTCCTACACACACGCAAGATCATGGTGATGCATAGCAACGAGAGAGGAGAGTGTTGTCTACGTACCCTCGTAGACCGTAAGCGGAAGTGTTATGACAACGCGGTTGATGTAGTCGTACGTCTTCACAATTGACTGATCCTAGTACCGAAAGTACGACACCTCCGCGATCTGCACACGTTCGGCTCGGTGACGTCCCATAAACTCACGATCCAGCAGAGTGTCGAGGGAGAGCTTCGTCAGCACGACGGCCTGATGACGGTGATGATGATGCTACCCGAACAGGGTTTCGCCTAAGCACCGCTACGATATGACCGAGGTGGATTATGGTGGATGGGGGCACCGCACATGGCTGGAAACAATCAACTTGTGTGTTCTAGGGTGCCCCTGCCCCCGTATATAAAGGAGCAAGGGGGAGGCCGGCCAGCCTTGGGGCGTGCCAAGGAGGGGGAGGAGTCCTCCTCCTAGTAGGAGTAGGACTCCCCCTTTCCTAGTCCAACTAGGAGGAGGGAGCGGAACGAAGGAGAGGGAGAGACGGAGGGAAAGAGGGGGCGCCCCCTCCTTGTCCAATTCGGACTCCCAAGGGGGGCAGCCCTATGGCCCCTCCTCTCTGTCTCAGAAGGCCCATGTTGGCCCATTAGTTCCCCCGGGGGTTCCGATAACCCCCCGGCACTCCGATAATTATCCGGTGACCCCCGAAACTCATCCGGTGTCAGAATATAGTCATCCAATATATCAATCTTTATGTCTCGACCATTTTGAGACTCCTCGTCATGTCCGTGATCACATCCAAGACTCTAAACTCCCTTCGGTACATCAAAGCACATACACTCATAATACCGATCGTCACCGAACGTTAAGCGTGCGGACCCTACGGGTTCGAGAACTATGTAGACATGACCGAGACACGTCTCCGGTCAATAACCAATAGCGGAACATGGATGTTCATATTGGCTCCCACATATTCTGCGAAGATCTTTATTGGTCAAACCGCATAACGATATACGTTGTTCCCTTTATCATCGGTATGTTACTTGCCCGAGATTCGATCGTCGGTATCTCAATACCTAGTTCAATCTTGTTACCGACAAGTCTCTTTACTCGTTCCGTAATGCATCATCCCTCAACTAACTCATTAGTCACATTGCTTGCAAGGCTTATAGTGATGTGCATTACCGAGAGGGCCCAGAGATACCTCTCCGGTACTCGGAGTGACAAATCCTAATCTCGATCTATGCCAACTCAACAAACACCATCGGAGACACCTGTAGAGCATCTTTATAGTCACCCAGTTACATTGTGACATTTGATAGCACACTAAGTGTTCCTCCGGTATTCGGGAGTTGCATGATCTCATAGTCATAGGAACATGTATAAGTTATGGAGAAAGTAGTAGCAACAAACTAAACGATCATCGTGCTAAGCTAACGGATGGGTCGAGTCAATCACATCATTATCTAATGATGTGATCCCGTTAATCAAATGACAACTCATGTCTATGGTTAGGAAACATAACCATCATTGATTCAACGAGCTAGTCAAGTAGAGGCATACTAGTGACACTCTGTTTGTCTATGTATTCACACATGTACTAAGTTTCCGGTTAATACAATTCTAGCATGAATAATAAACATTTATCATGATATAAGGAAATATAAATAACAACTTTATTATTGCCTCTAGGGCATATTTCCTTCAGTATCCCACTTGCACTAGAGTCAATAATCTAGATTACATTGTAATGATTCTAACACCCATGGAGTCTTGGTGCTGATCATGTTTTGCTCGTGAGAGAGGCTTAGTCAACGGGTCTGCAACATTCAGATCCGTATGTATCTTGCAAATCTCTATGTCTCCCTCCTTGACTTGATCGCAGATGGAATTGAAGCGTCTCTTGATGTGCTTGGTTCTCTTGTGAAATCTGGATTCCTTTGCCAAGGCAATTGCACCAGTATTGTCACAAAAGATTTTCATTGGACCCTATGCACTAGGTATGACACCTAGATCAGATATGAACTCCTCCATTTGATGCTTCCGAAGCAGCTATGTACCTCGCTTCACATGTAGATCCCGCCATGACGCTCTTCTTGGAACTGCACCAACTGACAGCTCCACAATTTAATAAAAACATGTATCCGGTTTGTGACTTAGAGTCATCCGGATCAGTGTCAAAGCTTGCATCAACGTAACCGTTTACGACGAGCTCTTTGTCACCTCCATATACGATAAACATATCCTTAGTCCTTTTTAGGTATTTCAGGATGTTCTTGACCGTTGTCCAGTGATCCACTCCTGGATTACTTTGGTACCTCCCTGCTAAACTGATAGCAAGGCACACATCAGGTCTGGTCCACAGCATTGCATACATGATAGAGCCTATGGCTGAAGCATAGGGAACAACTTTCATTTTCTCTCTATCTTCTGCAGTGGTCGGGCATTGAGTCTGACTCAACTTCACACCTTGTAACACATGCAAGAACCCTTTCTTTGCTTGATCCATTTTGAACTTCTTCAAAACTTCATCAAGGTATGTGCTTTGTGAAAGTCCAATTAAGCGTCTTGATCTATCTCTATAGATCTTGATGCCCAACATATAAGCAGCTTCACTGAGGTCTTTCATTGAAAAAATCTTATTCAAGTATCCTTTTATGCTATTCAGAAATTCAGTATCATTTTCGATCAACAATATGTCATCTACATATAATATCAAAAATGATACAGAGCTCCCACTCACTTTCTTGTAAATACAGGCTTCTCCAAAAGTATGTATAAAACCATATGCTTTGATCACACTATCAAAGCGTATATTCCAACTCCGAGAGGCTTGCACCAGTCCATAGATGGATCGCTGGAGCTTGCACACTTTGTTAGCACCTTTTGGATCGACAAAACCTTTTGGTTGCATCATATACAACTCTTATTTAAGATATCCATTAAGGAATGCAGTTTTAACATCCATTTGCCAAATTTCATAATCATAAAATGCGGTAATTGCTAACATGATTCGGACGGACTTAAGCATCGCTACTGGTGAGAAGGTCTCATCATAGTCAACTCCTTGAACTTGTCGAAAACCTTTTGCAACAAGTCGAGCTTTGTAGACAGTAATATTACCGTCAGCGTCAGTCTTCTTCTTGAAGATCCATTTATTATCTATGGTTTGCCGATCATCGGGCAAGTCAACCAAAGTCCACACTTTGTTCTCATACATGGATCCCATCTCAGATTTCATGGCCTCAAGCCATTTTGCGGAATCTGGGCTCATCATCGCTTCCTCATAGTTTGTAGGTTCGTCATGGTCAAGTAACATGACTTCTAGAACAGGATTACTGTACTACTCTGGTGCGGGTCTTACTCTGGTTGACCTACGAGGTTCGGTAGTAACTTGATCAGAAGTTTCATAATCATCATCATTAGCTTCCTCACTTACTAGTGTAGGAATCACTAGAACTGATTTCAGTGATGAACTACTTTCCAATAAGGGAGAAGGTACAATTACCTCATCAAGTTCTACTTTCCTCCCACTCATTTCTTTCGAGAGAAACTCCTTCTCTAGAAAGGATCAATTTTTAGCAACAAATATCTTGCCTTCGGATCTGTGATAGAAGATGTACCCAACAGTCTCCTTTGGGTATCCTATGAAGACACATTTCTCCGATTTGGGTTCAAGCTTATCAGGTTGAAGCTTTTTCACATAAGCATCACAACCCCAAACTTTAAGAAACGACAACTTGGGTTTCTTGCCAAACCAAAGTTCATAAGGTGTCGTCTTAACAGATTTAGATCGTTCCCTATTTAATGTGAATGCAGCCGTCTCTAAAGCATAACCCCAAAACGATAGCGGTAAATCAGTGAGAGACATCATAGATCGCACCATATCTAATAAAGTGCGGTTACGATGTTCGGACACACCATTACGTTGTGGTGTTCCAGGTGGCGTGAGTTGTGAAGCTATTCCGCATTGTTTCAAATGAAGTCCAAACTCATAACTCAAATATTCACCTCCACGATCAGATTGCAGAAACTTGATTTTCTTGTTACGATGATTTTCCACTTCACTCTGAAATTCTTTGAACTTTTCAAATGTTTCAGACTTATGTTTCATTAAGTAGATATACCCATATCTGCTCAAATCATCTGTGAAGGTGAGAAAATAACGATATTCGCCGCAAGCTTCAATGTTCATTCGACCACATACATCAGTATGTATGATTCCCAATAACTCCGTTGCTCTCTCCATTGTTCCGGAGAACGTAGTTTTAGTCATCTTGCCCATGAGGCATGGTTCGCAAGTACCAAGTGATTCATAATCAAGTGATTCCAGAAGTCCATCAGAATGGAGTTTCTTCATGCGCTTTACACCAATATGACCTAAACGGCAATGCCACAAATAAGTTACACTATCATTATCAACTCTGCATCTTTTGGCTTCAATACTATGAACATGTGTATCACTACTATCAAGATTTAGTAAAAATAGACCACTCTTCAAGGGTGCATGACCATAAAAGATATTACTCATATAAATAGAACAACCATTATTCTCAGATTTAAATGAATAACCGTCTCACATCAAACAAGATCCAGATATAATGTTCATGCTTAACGTTGGCACTAAATAACAATTATTCAGGTCTAAAATTAATCCCAAAGGTACATGTAGAGGTAGCGTGCCGACGACGATCACATCGACTTTGGAACCATTTCCCACATGCATCGTCACCTCGTCCTTAGCTAATCTTCGCTCAATCTGTAGTCCCTGTTTCGAGTTGCAAATATTAGCAACAGAACCAGTATCAAATACCCAGGCACTACTACGAGCATTAGTAAGGTACACATCAATAACATGTATATCAAATATACCTTTCACTTTGCCATCCTTCTTCTCCGCCAAATACTTGGGGCAATTCCGCTTCCAGTGACCAGTCCCTTTGCAGTAGAAGCACTCAGTCTTAGGTTTAGGTCCAGACTTGGGTTTCTTCACTTGAGCAACAACTGGCTTGCTGTTCTTCTTGAAGTTCCCCTTCTTCCTTTACCCTTTTTCTTGAAACTGGTGGTCTTGTTGACCATCAACACTTGATGCTCCTTCTTGATTTCTACCTCTGCAGCCTTTAGCATTGCGAAGAGCTCAGGAATCGTCCTATCCATCCCTTGCATATTATAGTTCATCATGAAGCTCTTGTAGCTTGGTGGCAGTGATTGATGAACTCTGTCAATGACACTATAATCAGGAAGATTAACTCCCAGCCGAGTCAAGTGGTTATGGTACCCAGACATTCTGAGTATGTGTTCACTTACAGAACTATTCTCCTCTATTTTGCAGCTGTAGAATTTATTGGAGACTTCATATCTCTCAATCCAGGCATTTGCTTGAAATATTAACTTCAACTCCTGGAACATCTCATATGCTCCATGACGTTCAAAACGTTGTTGAAGTCCCGGTTCTAAGCCATAAAGCATGGCACACTGAACTATCGAGTAGTCATTAGCTTTGCTCTGCCAGGTGTTCACAACATCTGGCGTTGCTCCTGTAGCGGATTTGTCACCTAACGGTGCTTCCAGGATGTAATTCTTCTGTGCAGCAATGAGGATAATCCTCAAGTTATGGACCCAATCCGTGTAATCTTTCAACTTTGCTTTCTCTAGGAACGCATTAAAATTCAACGGAACAACAACACGAGCCATCTATCTACAACAACATAGACATGCAAAATACTATCAGGTACTAAGTTCATGATAAATTGAAGTTCAATTAATCAAATTACTTAAGAACTCCCACTTAGATAGATATCTCTCTAATCATCTAAGTGATCAAGTGATCCATATCAACTAAACCATGTCCGATCATCACGTGAGATGGAGTAGTTTTCAATGGTGAACATCACTATGTTGATCATATCTACTATATGATTCACGCTTGACCTTTCGGTCTCAGTGTTCCGAGGCCATATCTGCATATGCTAGGCTCGTCAAGTTTAACCTTAGTATTCTGCGTGTGCAAAACTGGCTTGCACCCGTTGTATGTGAACGTAGAGCTTATCACACCCGATCATCACGTGGTGTCTCGGCACGACGAACTGTAGCAACGGTGCATACTCAGGGAGAACACTTATACCTTGAAATTTAGTGAGAGATCATCATATAATGCTACCGCTGAACTAAGCAAACTAAGATGCATAAAAGGATAAACATCACATGCAATCAATATAAGTGATATGATATGGCCATCATCATTTTGTTCCTTTGATCTCCATCTCCAAAGCACCGTCATGATCACCATCATCACCGGCATAACACCTTGATCTCCACCGAAGCATCGTTGTCGTCTCGCCAACTATTGCTTCTATGACTATCGCTACCGCTTAGTGATAAAGTAAAGCAATTACATGGCGGTCGCATTTCATACAATAAAGCGACAACCATATGGCTCCTGCCAGTTGCCGATAACTCCGTTACAAAACATGATCATCTCATACAATAAAATTTAGCATCATGTCTTGACCATATCACACCACAACATGCCCTGCAAAAACAAGTTAGACGTTCTCTACTTTGTTGTTGCAAGTTTTACGTGGCTGCTACGGGCTGAGCAAGAACCGTTCTTACCTACGCATCAGAAACCACAACGCTGTATAGTGATTGCTTTTTGATGTTCAGAAATAACCCTGTTCATTGAATCCGATTCAAGTAAAGTTGGAGAAACTGACACCCACCGGCCACCTATGTGCGAAGCACGTTGGTAGAACTAGTCTCGCGTAAGCATACGCGTAATGTCGGTCTGCGCCGCTTCATCCAACAATACCGCTGAATCAAGAATCAACTAGTGACGATAAGCAATATGTATATACCCACACCCACAACTCCTTTGTGTTCTACTCATGCATATAACATCTACGCATAGACCTGGCTCTGATACCACTGTTGGGAAACGTAGTAATTTCAAAAAAATTCCTACACACACGCAAGATCATGGTGATGCATAGCAACGAGAGGGGAGAATGTTGTCTACGTACCCTTGTAGACCATAAGCGGAAGCATTATGACAACGCGGTTGATGTAGTTGTACGTCTTCACGATTGACCGATCCTAGTATCGAAAGTACGACACCTCCGTGATCTGCACACGTTCAGCTTAGTGACGTCCCACGAACTCATGATCCAGCAGAGTGTCGAGGGAGAGCTTCTTCAGCACGACGGCCTGATGACGGTGATGATGATGCTACCGGAACAGGGCTTCGCCTAAGCACCACTACGATATGACCGAGGTGGATTATGGTGGAGGGGGGCACTGCACACGGCTGGAAACAATCAACTTGTGTGTTCTAGGGTGCCCCTGCCCCCGTATATAAAGTAACAAGGGGGAGGCCGGCCGGCCTTGGGGCGTGCCAAGGAGGGGGAGGAGTCCTCCTATTAGGAGTAGGGCTCCCCGTTTCCTAGTCCAACAAGGAGGAGGGAGCGGAAGGAAGGAGAGGGAGAGAGGGAGGGAAAGAGGGGGCGCCCCCCTCCTTGTCCAATTCGGACTCCCAAGGGAGGGGTGCGCGGCCATCCCTATGGCCCCTCCTCTCTCTCTCACAAGGCCCATGTTGGCCCATTAGTTCCCCCGGGGGTTCCGATAACCCCCCAGCACTCTGATAATATCCGATGACCCCCGAAACTCATCCGGTGTCCGAATATAGTCATCCAATATATCAATCTTTATGTCTCGACCATTTCGAGACTCCTCGCCATGTTCGTGATCACATCCAGGACTTCAAACTACCTTCGGTACATCAAAACACATGAACTCATAATACCGATCGTCACCGAACGTTAAGCGTGCGGACCCTACGTGTTCGAGAACTATGTAGACATTACCGAGACACGTCTCCAGTCAATAACCAATAGCGGAACCTAGATGTTCATATTGGCTCCCACATATTCTACGAAGATCTTTATCGATCAAACCGCATAACAATATACGTTGTTCCCTTTGTCATCGGTATGTTACTTGCCCGAGATTCGATCGTCGGTATCTCAATACCTAGTTCAATCTTGTTACCAGCAAGTCTCTTTACTTGTTCCATAATGCACCGTCCCGCAACTAACTCATTAGTCACATTGCTTGCAAGGCTTATAGTGATGTGCATTACCGAGAGGGCCCAGAGATACCTCTCCGGTACTCAGAGTGACAAATCCTAATCTCGATCTATGCCAACTCAACAAACACCATCGGAGACACCTGTAGAGCATCTTTATAGTCACCCAGTTACATTCTGACATTTTATAGCACACTAAGTGTTCCTCTGGTATTCAGGAGTTGCATGATCTCATAGTCATAGGAACATGTATAAGTTATGGAGAAAGCAATAGCAACAAACTAAACGATCATCGTGCTAAGCTAACAGATGGGTCAAGTCAATCACATCATTCTCTAATGATGTGATCCCGTTAATCAAATGACAACTCATGTCTATGGTTAAGAAACATAACCATGATTGATTCAACGAGCTAGTCAAGTAGAGACATACTAGTGACACTCTGTTTGTCTATGTATTCACACATGTACTAAGTTTCCGGTTAATACAATTCTAGCATGAATAATAAACATTTATCATGATATAAGGAAATATAAATAACAACTTTATTATTGCCTCTAGGGCATATTTCCTTCAAGTGATATGCAAAGTAACAAAAAGTAAAAGAGCAAATAGAGAGCAATGGTAGAAGCTTTTGTATGATGGAAAATAGACCCGGTGAACATAGGTTAACTAGTGGCATCTCTATCGAAAGCATAGCAATGGTATGGTAGACAAACTATTGTTGGCAATTGACAGAACTCAGCATAGTTATAACTGTGATCATTCAAGGCATAATCTCACATAGGCATTACGTTTGTGAGAAGTAGATCGTTAATCCAGCTGCATCTATTACTATTACTCCACTCCAAGACTGCTATCCATCATGCATCTCGAAGTATTAAGTTCATTATAAATGGAGTAACGCAATAAGAATGATGACATAATGTGACAAAATAAGTCAATCAATATGACCAAACCCCATCATTTTATCCTTAGTGGCAGTAACACAATACGTGCTTTCGCCCCTCCCGTCACATGGTAAGATCACCGCAAGATTAAACCCACTACCATGCACCACTCTCTTTGAAGATCTACTCATCTAATTGGCCAAAGAAGACTCGTAGATCGAAAAGCATACATAGCTATAAAATTACATAAGAGAAAATTTAGTGTGCTATAATTCATCACATTTCTTACTGACGAATAAAGTGACATAGTTTAAAATTGCATTAACACAATATGGTATTGTTCAGGTCAAGACATGGCAGGAAATGACATTGTGAAGGAGTTGGCAGCTTCACGACACCACTGGATTACAGATCAAGAACTCATAAGTATCAATGGTTAGTGTGCTGTCAATTTATACCATTTCAGATTGGAAAATAAAGAGATGGTTTAAATAATAGTAGAATGATATGACATTGTTCATAGTTAAGACATTGCAGAATATGACATTGTGCTGTAGCGGGTAGGTTCACCACACCACTGGATTACGGATGAAGAACAGAAGCATACATGAAGTGCAAAAGAAGATCACTTGCTCTGTATAGTTTAATTTACATGGTATGAAGAAGGAACTTGGTTGTACAACTGAAAAATTAAATTGAGAAAGGACAAACTTTTGTTTATGAACTACATAATAAACTTTAAACAAGCAATTTGATGCAAACACCAAAAATAAACAGCTGTTGCTGTCATGCCTAACCAAATATATACAACAAAGTTTGAAGGCTTGAGATGGACAAACTTACATTATTGGTGAAGACAGGCTCTATAAAGGCCTTGTCCATGCTGATGGGGGGGGGGGGCAATTCAAGAAGTTTACGACATAATATTCTTCAAAAGCATTGCCTTTATTCTACATTTTGTTAAGAGTAAATATAGATGTGATAATATACGAAAAAATGGAGAATATTTAAGATAAGATGAAGAGTGATGCTACATAACCAAGTAGCTATAAATGTAAGTGCAACGATACAGGCAAAAGGTACAGCCAAGAGCAATGCACAGCTAAACTTCTTCAGTACCAACCTTATGGTAAGAGTAAATATAGATCTGATGTGTAGAAAATGGAGGGCAAAGGAAAATAAGCTGCATAGTGATGGTACATGAACAACTTCCTGTCATTATAAGTACACTGATAAAGGACAACATGTACTTACAAGAACAATGCAGAGCTAAAAAACATTGGCATTAGATATATTCTACACTAATGTAACCATTCATACAGATCAGATAATTTGGAGCGAACAATTCATAAGCAAGCTATCATGCATACTGTTGTCACATAATGAACCGGGTATGTATGCAAGTATAGTGATACAGGATAACAGGTACTAACAAGAGCAAAGCAGCGGGTAGCATATTTGCGATATCCTGTCGTTCTTGTCAAACCGGAATTCTTCTTCGAGCAGATTTCCTACAAAAAAGATCCGTAAGGCACATGCGGAAAAGTAGAAGTTCAAATTGTCATGTGATTTCATAGACAATACCTCATCCTCAGAACGAGACCAGTGCATAACAAGGTTTTTCCATTCAATGTCTTCTAAATTTAGCATAGGAGACTTCACCAGAAATTCGTTTATAGACTTGCCATCAAAGTGTGATTTCCTCAGGTAACACCGATACTGCTGCAATGCTTCCTTGAAAAGCACAAGCAAGCTTTGCTCATCATGACTATCCTGATTGACCCTCGCCTAGTTACAACAATGTAATGTAAATCATTGATGTGTTCAATCAGCAGAAAACAGGAAAATAATAACCATGAATAATAGCACTTACACATAAGTTGGACAGGAAGATGTGAAAATGGTGTTTGTCTTCACAATAATCTTCCCATGATGGGAATATATGCACGTAGTCCCTAACAACATTGAAAGAATTGTCTTTTAAACTGGGAATAAATGGAATGGGGTTCCAATCTGCAGGAATTGGTCGTCTCTGCAGTTGGGATAGGTCTTCGGCCGGTGGACTTGCTGTACTTTTTGCTGGAGTGGGATTTTTCTGTGGTATAGCTGGTGCTATGGCAAATGAAATCGGTATACCTTTTGCTGGAGTGCAGGTCCTGTGTGGTGGGGCTAGTGGTGTGGCCAGTGAAGTATGGGTACAGTCTGCTGGAGTCGGTCCAATGTTTTGTGTCACTGGTTGTACAGCCAATATAAGTCTGATTTCTCCGGCACCACCATGTTTTTCAAGGACTTTGTTGGTGCTCCTTCAGGTTTGGCAATCACCCTCTTCCTTTTTGATGTCTGATGCACAAGAACATCATTTGAGTGAAAAAACATGGTATGATGACAGATGGAATATGTATTGATAATGGATGGGCATGGCATCTTGACATATATGATGAGTAAACTAAGCAGATGGCGGTGCAACAAAGTAGAAGAAATGCAAGACAACATATGCAAGATACCCACAATCAATAAAACATTGCCAAATTTGAACAGGCACCTTGATGGGTGAACAGGACAGGCCATATGCCTTTGACTCCTCGAGGTTAGAATAGTCATTAGGATCATATTCTGAACAAGAATCAACAGGTGGGGAGCGTATGAGTTTCATTGCATCCAGAATGGCACTCAATGCCTTGGTGCCAATTTTGTAAGTCATTGCAGTGTTTAGCTTCGGGAGTGGACTGCTGCTAGTGCGACACAAAGCAGCTACACAGATCATAGTGTAGATATAACGGGAAAACCTTAAGCATCAGAGTAAAATCAGCAAAGTGGAACTTGCTGGAATATATGTGCTAGTATTGCCGGTATGACTAGAAAGGCTTTGGATACCATCTCTCTTCAAGTGAAGGTGCGGTATTGTTAATACCAGTGTAACTCTCAAAGGCGACACAACTCCCCGCATTTCCTTGCTATTCTTATAGGATTCAAGTGGGCAGGCCACTACAAATCCTATTCCTATGTTTACAAGATCCTACGAATCAAAGAGGCTCAAAGTGTCCATCACAACCGACCGTATAGACCTCTACACTTCAAATGTCCCTGCTCATCTTCAGTACAAGGAACATACTGTACTACTATCATACTCCCTCCGTTCCAAAATATAAGTCTTGGTAGAGATTTCCACTATGGATCACATACAGATGTATCCAGATACATTTTAGAGTGTAGATTCACTCATTTTGCTCCATATGTAGTCCATGGTGGAATCTATACAAAGACTTGTATTTAGGAACGGAGAGAGTACATATTAAAGAAGAACGGAAGAGGAACATGGTAAAGAAGAGCAAGCGGATTTTGGACAATAAAATGTTGGTTGCGCAGTGCCCACACATGATGAACCAGAGCGCATTAAGAATGCAACTCCCAGTTGTCTCTCGACCATTTCAGGCGGTTGGATGAAGATCCTACGTCTCCTAACCCTTCTTCTTCCTCGTCTCTGATTCTTCCCATACAGAACACCGCACGGGCCGCCGGCAGGACCACCGGCCCCCACCGCCTGTGTTCCTCCGCCACCCCCACCCCCACCCGCATCGAGTTTTCTTTGTTCCACGAGGCCCCACAACCACCCGAGCCCCTTCGATCGCACCGGCGAACTCTGGCGAGCTCTGAAAAATCGACCGACCCAATTTTGAAATTTAGTCTACTATGATTTAACTAGTGTGGAATATAAAAGGGGAAAACCATAAGCATTGGGAGTATAGTGTTGAGTGTGCCATGGCGGATCTGAAGGTGCAAACCAGACAAAGGCAACTTCGCAACCAAGACAAGAAATCAGAGTAAAGCAGTGGCGATCTATTTTCTTGCTGCGATAAATAAGTTGAGCAGATACGAAAGAGTACCGCCTCTGGTGCGGCGTCGTGTATGCATCTGCTGAGAATTTGACGGTGTTGCGGTAGCGATGGCTGTCGGCGGCGTGGAAGCAGATCTAGGAGGGTAGACAGTGGCGGCGGGGCGCGGTGGACGAGACGGTGGTAGGAGCGGCGCCGGCAAGGTGGACGACGGCGGGGATGAAGCGAGAGGACGGGATGCAAGGATCCCGGTCCGAAGCCGTGGATGAGAGAGGTCGATCTCTTGTAATGGACGGCGGCGTCGGGGTATCAGCTCCGGCATGGTGGAGGAGGACGGCGGTGGATGGGGTGTCAGACGGTGGTGGGCGGAGGAGGGTGGGGTGGAGAGGATGTTTTGGCGCCCACGGAGTACGAATGGGGAAAAGGGATGTAGAGAGGAAGGGGGGAACCATGTATTCAGGGCACACTTGTCTCAAATGCAAGGAAATTTACAAACTTAGCCCCCGTTTCAAATTTCTACTACATCATAGCAACATTAGTCGGTTGGGGATAGGATGGTAATCTCGCATACACCGAATATTTGCCGACGAGAGTTTGTTTTTGGCGCCCACCGTGTATGAATATGAATCGGGGAGGGAGTCGATTTCGGCCGAGGACACACTGTGTTTTGGTGCCCACCGTGTATGAATCCGGGTGAGAGGCGGTTACGTCACGTTTGGGTGAAATTACAAACCTACCCCTATCGAAACCTATAGAAATCCAGCAGATAGGCTTTGCGTGGCAGGGATAGGCAGTAGTGATTTCCATCTCGCAGATTTTGGTTTCGGGCGGTTACTGCGACTTTCCCCGCTTCGTTCAAATTTTGCAGAGTGCACGTTTACTGTGCCAACTCAATTCGAATCCCGTTTGTATTCTATTTTTTCGGGCGGGATCCATTTTCAATTGGAATTACATTCTATATACATCATTTTTTATATATACTTTCAAAAGCACAACAAAGAATTCTGCTCCTTTATATGTATAATATGATTTACAAATACAACGATCTCGAAATCTTAAGGTTGAATTCAAAAAATTTAACCAAATTATGTTCTACTAAAATGTATGGATCAGTAATATCTACATATTAAATAACATAGATGTGCGTGAATTCATATGAGTATGCATGTTTGATAGATCAATTTTGGTTCGAGTATGGATTACATGTATCATCATCTCGAATTCAAATATTTGAATCCCTTTTTTGTTCACTCCTTTCACGCCCATCTCTCTCGCATGCATGCTCCTTCAGGTAGCTGTCACTCTATTTTCTCCAGCTCACCCGCATGCTCACTTCATGTTTCTCCTATCCTCACAAACATGGTCTCTCGACGTCTCCCTTGAGAAGTGTCACACTCTCCCTATCATTATACATTACACGGTTTTCATTATCTCTCACGTCTCTACTGTTCTCTGGTATCACTCGGTACCTAAGCTTTCTTTTTCACCGCCACACACACAGTCTCCACTTGTCTTTCACTTTGTCTTTCTCTCTATGGGATTCTCTCACACACCCTATATGTCTCTACATATGACTCATACCACTAAAATTACTCTCTCTCTCTCTCCTGTAGACACAACATTTGTTGCGGTCTCCTTTTCGTCTCCATCCTAGACTGACATTATTCATTTGTTTACCGACCAGACAACCTAGACTACCGTCTCCTCTCTCTCTCTCTCTCGCACACACACACAACTCCTTCTTCCACTCCCCTTCCCGACCACCGTCTCTCTCTCTCTCTCACAAAACTCTTGCTTTCGCACCCCGACTCATATTTATCTCACAAACATTTATCGACTAGCTAGCCTCTAGATAGGCTTATACACCCGCACACTTGTGCTTCCACCATCGCATACATGTCTCTCTCCCGCTCCTTGTATCTATGTAGATTTTTCTTCCCTTCTTGAGACACGCCCTCTCGATCGTGCACACACACACACTATCACCTCATTTTAAGCTGATACCTATCACACACACACTCCTTGTGTCTTTGTCACACATGCACTCCGTCCTCCTCCACTCTCCCTCTCTCTCTCACACACATGGGCTTTTTGCAACAACTAGCAAGATGCCCATGCGTTGCACGGAACATCAAGATGCATTTGTATGAGTAGTTTATCTTGTGGGGGAAAAGGATGAACGAGGGAAGGCCTTATTTGCAAATGTGGAGAGGGGTGTGGGTATCTTTTTGCAAAATTGCCATAGTTTCCTTCCTATCCGTCAGATATAGATCGGACGGCCTATATTGCAGGATGGCAGGCACACGATCATCACCGACAATGCTTTTTATAAGAGTAGGGATAAAAAATAGAGTTGGTGATGATGGTGGGCCTGCCATCCTGCAATGTAGGTCGTCCGATTTATATCTGACGGATAGGAAGGAAAATATGGCAATTTACCCGCACTCTTCACCACATTTGCAGATAAGGCCTTCCCTCGTTCATCCTTTTCTCCCACAAGATCTTGATGTTCCGTGCAACACACGGGCATCTTGCTAGTAAGAGTAGAAATTAGACATATACCACTTCTCGAATCTTGAAACCAACAACATTCCTCCCTTATCTCATCAAAACCGCCAAAGGAATATATTTTGAGTGAAACATAACATATTTTTAGTGATATACGTATTTCAAAACTAGACTTTTTTTCTATCAAATCGGTGAATATGTATTAATCTACTTTAATCGTGTGGCAACGCATTGGCACATTGTTAGTAGTTATTATAATTTTTTGGACACCAGACAAACGGTGGAGTACATATACGAAGAGAAGAGGCACACACACGCAGTCAGCCTCTCGCTGGCTCGCACACATGAGTGTTACATAAAGGCGACGTTAACAAATAAACCCTAAAACCCTAGGTGCACGATTGATGCATTCGCGGGTACCGGGTACGTGGTGGTTCACCTTTGTAGGAATAGTCAGCTCGCGTGATAATTTGATCCGTAGAAGTTGATGGTCGGGACCATAGGTGAACGACTTGGAGCGCGATGGCTCGCCAGTTACCATAGATCGAGTAGCCACATTTAAAATATCGTTTTTTTAGCGAGGTTAAGAGTTCCGATTTTCAATGGCGCATTATAAGTAGTAAGTAGTTTTTAGAACGATTGGTATGGAGCGAAAATGGAATTCATAGTACTACGTACCTCCTTGGCATTTGGTTGTATGGTTTTTTTGTGATGGAGGTTGTATGGGTTTATGTTGCGAGATGTTGAACCTGATAGTTCTAGGGAAAATACTATAGATTTAGATGCTGGTTTTCAGTAATGAAAATCAGAAGGGGAAACCCTTCTTTGATTAAAAAAACTACTACCTCCATTCTGGTTTACTAGTCCCCATCATACTTTGGGTCAAAGTTTGTCCACGAATTTTATTTGTAAAATGTGAATGTAAAACGAGATTTTGTTATACCCAAACAAAAAAGGACTAGAGGGAGTGATTGCTCTGACATGGACGCGACCTCTCATAGCATAGGCATTGAACCGGCGCGTCGGCCAAGAGGGCCGCACTCGCTGCAGGCCCAACTGAGCACGCCTCCTCACCGCGTGCAACCAGCTTAAGATTGCCCCGCCTGCCTTCATTGAATCTGCGCGTGTGCCGGCAACACGTCCTTCCGCGAGCCGGCAGGCATTTTAGAACCAAAAAATGACTAAAATATAATTAATTTACGCATGGTCTTTGACTTGTTGTGCTCGCACGGGTAGCAGGAACTAGTAGAGGATTTTCTTTATTTATAACTCTCCTCACATTTTTTTGGCTTTGAAGTGAATCATGGTTGTGGACATTATGTATGAATGTGTAGATATCTATGAACATGAGTTTGATGTGGAAGTTGAACTTGGAATGACGGGCTTGCACGTGAACTATACCATGTCCAATGCTTCATCTATTATTGTTTGGAAAGTAATTGTTGTTATTACATGACCCGAAAAAAACATTTTGTGCCACATCAGTAGATGCACGGACATCACAACAGGCATGCTGACTAGATAAACATTTGAACCTAGCTATTATGAAGGAAATTTTGTATTGACAACAGTTTTAGATAGCAGGAGACGCCTAGCCTGCTCTGCCTCTGCTAGCTTATTTCTGGCTTCTTCCATCTCTTCTTTGGCTTGGGTGAAGAGAGCATCTGATTGCTCTTTTCGCTTCTTCAGGAACTCAGCTACATTCTCAAGGGCTGCTGCACGCTTTCTTTCAGCCTTTACTAATGCCACGAGGACACGAACAGCTGACGACTCCACCTGGCTTGTGTGTAATCCAGCATCATCTGGGAATTTGCACCTTGTGTCTAATCCAGCATCATTAGGGAACTGGCACCTTGTGTGTAATCCAGCCTCATTTTGGAAACATGATCTCGAGGTTGACCATACTTCCCTCCTCGCAGGAACTGCATCCTGACATGAAGTTACTTCTTTTTTAGATCAATACTCAGAGCAACCTAGATCCATTTAGTAGAAGCCAGATAAACAGAACTCGGAGAAGTGAATTCAAAAGGAAAAAAATAAAACAGACTACAAGGTGAGAACACCCACTTCCTACATCAAGCTAAAAACGAAAGCATTAGGACGATTAAGACTCTTCTTATTACACATCGAAGAACACCACGCTTAAGAGAAACAGAAACTACAACATATACACATCGAAGAACACGAGGCTACACGAAAGTAATTGAAAGGGTGTTACTTACCAAAGCTCGTTTTACAGGTTCGGTGCAGCTCCTCTTTAACTTGCCACGCTCCTTGAAGATGTCCCGAATATCCCGTGTTTGGTCTTCATTGCTCCTCTGCATGTTCGCACTCGTGGTTTTAAAATCTCAACATGGCAAGAAAAATATACTACTAGTAATACTCGCGCATCTTGTGGGCAACATTAAAGCACTCGTCTGCCATGTTAGAGCATCTCCAACAGAATCGCAACGCGCGGCGCTTTAAAAATCTCAACATGCTATCTCTACTCTCTTCTCTACTGTTATATTTATTTTATTTTATTTAATATTTATCTCTACTTCCTTTACTGTCTACTTTTTTCTCTATACTTTTTTTCTTGCAATATAGGCCGTCCGATTTATATCTGACAGATAGGAAGGAAACAAATGGGAATTTTGCAAAAAGATACCCATACCCCTCTCCAGATTTGCAAATAAGGCCTTCCCTCGTTCATCCTTTTCTCCCACAAGATAAACTACTCATACAAATGCATCTTGATGCGTGCAACGCATGGGCATCTTGCTAGTTCTAAAAACCTTTCCATCATTTGCCACACTACTGGTTGCAGATGAAAAACCTACCCAAGCACAGCGCGATACAGGAGCGACGCACAATTACAAGCTGATATTCTGTTGGACAATGGAGGCTATAACCAATTACTTTTACGGGAACAATAGCACCCAGGAAATTTGAAGGGTAGGTATGAACAAAATTGGAACTGCACATGTACTGCTAAGTGATTCAATACACACATTACCAATCGAGGAGGAGAACGATGGTCGCGGCGGCCTCTGTGAGTCATGGTCGGCAACGGGAGTCAGTTCATTGTCCACGATGGTGGTACTTCTGCGCTTGGCGTCGGCTTCCGGGAAGCAGATCCGAGACCGTGGAAGACGATGCCGGGGAAGAGGCTCCGTGTACGACGACGACGGTGGACCGGCTCCAGTGCGGCGTACGAGGTCGTCGATGAGGCAGATGCGCTGCGGTGGACGAGTGCGCCGATGTAAAGGGGAGGAGCACGAAGGCTGCGGTGCCGTGGAGAAGTCTATTTTGCGGTGGGGATAGAAAATGGGGAGTATTCAGGTGTACTACTCTGGGTGCCGGGGTGGGGTTGGCTGGGTAGGGTGAACCTGAAGTTACGAAAACAGCCCCCTACCAAGCGTCATCCGTAGGCCTGTTCCGAAGGCTATGATGGTAACTTCCCACTGCTCGAATCAGGGTCGCGGGAGATTTTCCCGCCGACCTCAAAATTTTGTGACACTGGACTCCCCGTGTGGCGTGTTGAGTGATTCGGCTAAGCAACTAGCGAGTAGTAGTAGTAAACTCTGCATATTAGGTTTGACCGAAGTCAAACTTCCTAAAGTTTGACCAAGTTTATAGAAAAATATAAACATTTACCATAACAAATATGTATGATGTGAAAGTACATTCAATAATGAATCTAATGGTATTTATTTGTTATTGTATATGTTAATATTTTTTGTTATAAGCTTTCTGAGAGTTTACAAAACTTGACTTTGACCAATGCTAATACGCGGACTTAAATAAAAACGGAGGGAGTACACATTTGTTTTCTTAGTTTGTAGTGAACTAATCATTTGTTGAAATTGTGAAATAAATATATTAGGCTATTGACTTCGAATGTAATGGTCTATACAATTCAATAGTTACAATCATTGTCGAATCCCAAGATGTATACAAGGTCTATAGTATTTCACAACATGCTCAAACTCACATAATCCCAGTCAAATGAGAATCTAAATGCATTTCATAGTTATTACTTTGTAGGATGCAACAAAAACAACCATAACTCTACATCAGCCATTATAGAAGCAACATTTTGACATATCCCAATGTGTGAATGAAACATGCAGAGAGAGCTTTTGAAGATGGAGCAGATAGCGCGGGAAAGATTATATGTATGTGGACGAGAGAGTAGGAGACAAACCTAACGAGATAGAGAGAGAAAGAGAGAGGAAGAAGTTAGGTCTGTGAGAAAGATGCATACATGTAATATACATGAGATGCGTGTGCATCTGGATTCTGTATATGTGGAAGGAGAAGAGACAACATGTTTGATGAGAGAGCTGGAAAAACATGGACGAGAGGGGAAGGATCTCGTGGGTTGAGGGATTGACAATTTTGTGCGGGGGAGAGAGGGATTGGTAATTTTGTGCAAGAGAGAGAGAGGGTGGGGGAGGAGTCAGTCAGCCGTCGTCACATCACCCTGCTTCCAAATGACCCCGCATTCTCTAGCGCGGTGTGGTCGCCGTCTTCGATCTGCTCGATGCCCTCTTTGAAGATTGAGGTGTTGTGCATGTTGGGGTGCAAAGAAGCACAAGCGGGAGTGGTCACCGTATAACCTTGGATGGGGATGAATTGTGTGCTCGGGGGAGTGTGTGTGTGTGTGTGTGTTGTGCGGCGTGTGTCTTTCTCTCTCTCTGTGTGTGTGTGTGTGTGTCAGATATTGAGAGAAAACAAACCTAAGGAGAGAAATGGGTATTCACGAAGAGATTGTGCTGGCCTTGAGGTGGGCAGGGGCCGGGTGAGGGTGTCAAAATGTGTGCGTTGATGCATGTGTTGCATGCGACCGTGCGAGGGACAGACGAATCGAGAGAGATGGTTGTTGTGTTACGGATGCTCCTCTCTCTGTCTCTCTCTCTCCCTTTCTCTCTCTCTCTCTCACACACACACACACACACACATGTAAACTAGAAGACCGTTCTCTCATGTATACACAACGTATCGGCATCTGTCTATGTCTCACTCATGCATGATCATTTGCACATTCACACCTCTCTATGTCTGTGTCACACGCACACCGTCTCCACATTGCCCTTCCACCACAACACACATATGGACACATACACACGTTCTCTCTCAGTCACACACACAAAATCAGTATTAAAAAAACTAGGGCGCACCTAAAATGTCCAAATCCAGATAAACACGAACTGGAGCTAAATTCAAATATATGGAAGTATTGCAGCGTCAAGAACTTTCACAGGAAAAAAAGTTGAGTAATATTCGAGGATTGTTTTCACACACACAAAAAGGTTCGGTGGATGTCCTTCGAGCACGACACGGTGACGCACCGTTCGATCGACCGCGCGGCCGCGATTCACGCGCTTGCACAGGATTCCATATCATGGCTTTGGTACTAACTAATAAAACCGCTGCCTAAGTGTAATGTTTACGTGTACTAGTACGGTTTTCTTTTCAGTTTGACCAACCTTATATATAAAATTAAAGTAAGCTCCCACACGTGCACTCATCAATATGCCGCCGACGCCGTTGCGCATGCCGACGCCCGTCTGCTCCGACCAACAATTTCTCACCCATCACCGCCATGTCGCCGCCATCCCTGTGCCATGAAGCCTAATGCTCGCCCGCTCACGTCATCTGCAGTCCCTCCTCGCGATGCCGCCGCGCTACCAAGCACGCGAGCAGCTGGTGGACCCGCGTCTATGCACGCAGCATACGAAGAGGAGGACGAGCGCGTGCTCCAGCACGCCGGCGAGGAGGAACTAGCGTGTCATTATCGTCTCCGCCCGCGCGGAGGAGGCGCGCATGGTGGCTGTTGCGGCGGAAGCCAGTCGCGTGTGCTTCGAGCCCGCAAACCGGGTGCGGATGCGGAATCTACCTTCGAGACCTTGAATGCCACGTGGATCCTGCAATCTGAAGGAGCAATTTGGGTCAGTCGACTCATGTGAGCCGTTTGATGCAACATGGATGGATAGAAGGGCTTCTTCCACCTCTTCTGCCGTCTTCTTCCTTTGCTTCGTCGAACTTCTTTCACAAATCGACTGACCAAATTATACTACTAGTACGAACATATTAAGTACAGTAGGAACACAAAGATACGAGTAGTAGTACCAACTGCGAGAAGAACAATAGTAAGACATAGTACTAGTACTACTGTACGTACTAAAGAGTTCAAATAACGAGAAAGAACATAAACATAGTTCTGCTGGGGCCTCAGCACAACACACCCTTGAAAATAAACTAAGCAACTAGTCTGGTTGACACTGCAGTAGAACCAGCATGAGCGACGGCACTGCCACCTACTCGGAGTCCGAGTCCACGTCCTCGACTTCGTCCTTGTCCCTCTTCCTCTTCCTCTTCGCCAATGCTTCTTTGCTTGAACCGGACAATGGGCTCTGCTTCTTCATCCAACCCTTGTAGATATTTAAACAAAGGTAGGCATCCATTGCTGCGTATAGGATGTGATCTTCACCTAATGTCTTCGACTCCCATACATGATGAAACTTGTGATGAGGTTTCTTTAGTTTAGCGTACGAAGGATCAATCATGGCTGCCGCCAGGGTCAACATTGAAGGTTGAGAGGAGGACACCGGGCTTGCCTTCTGGAGATCAAAGGGTTGGCCTACAACGAGACCTATCCGACGCAAGACATCCCTATCGTTCTTAAAGCCTACAGTAACGAATTTCACTCTTTTGTCCTTGTGGAAGTTCTTAAAATCCTGGCACTCAACGTCGGCATGGCATATGTGGTAGACCAAGCAAACGTTGTGTACGCAAACCTGGATCACGATGGGCTTCTTCCTCTCTTTTTCCTTTAGATCCTTCTCTCGTCCCAGGACTGTGGTGTACTCAACATCTAGCCCAGCGACCCACTCATCCGTTGAACTGTTGAACATGCGTAGGAAGCGAGCAAGCCATGCTTTCACCGTCTCGGATCCACGTGTGTAGATGACGATGAACTGATCACTGGTGATGGCTCTAACCTGGTACTCAGCGGCAACCATGGAGATTTGGGAGGCCATGGATTTTGGAGGAGGGTTAGGAGAAGTTGAACTGTTGTACCCCACAAAAAAACTGGGAGCGAACTAATGTGAAAGGACGGGACGACTGGGAGCGAACTGTTGTAAGGTAGAAGATGGGGACGAGTAGGGCATGCGAACGGCGTGGGGTTGCTGGCTTGCCCGGTGGATAAACGACTGCAAGCCCCCAAAGAGTTCTCGAGAACTATGCGGGACCCACTAGATGTCATGTCTACTAGACCCATACCGTAGGCCTGACAGTATAGCTTCTGCCTATTTGCACGCCATGCCGGCGTGTGGATGTAACTTCACTTAATTCCGTCAAACGTCGCGCCTCCCACGACCTTCGCCTCCCTCGCGCGGTCGTGCCCTTTGAGACTTCGACCGGCTATAAATGGGCAAATTTTTTGCCTTTTTTTAGATAAGCAATTTTTTTGCCTACTCTGCATGCATGATACTCCCTCTCGTCCTTTTTACTCCCGTCAACCGTTTGCAAAGTGTTTGACCAAATTTATACTTTTTTTGAACACTACCTTATATTAATTAACCAGCCACACCAGTACACTCATTCGATACAATATTCACCACATAGGGTGGTACATTATTTACAAGAATACCATCTAATCTATTGTCAAAGCTATACTTAGTGATTAAGAGTGCCACCTTATTGGCCGAACAACTAATCTTTGACAATTGAAGATTGTTGATCAAATTCGATATCCTCAACGCTTTCATCTTCAGGTCACGCATAGCAGACCTGTCATAGTCCCCGATGCAAGAGACGCTACCACAAAAGCGCAACCAGTCTCTAAAATTACAGGATTATGAAGAGAAATACCTATTGTAGCGACCAGACCTCAAACAGTCTGATCTCTGTGCTTTAGTGTCATCCCTGGATCAGTAATGCTGACACGCACAATACTTGAAGGATTTATAACAGAGTAGCAATCACACACTTATTACAACGAGTGTCTCAAAAGAGAACTTATTACAAATAATATGGCTTAAGGCCATCTAATAACGATAACAGCGGAAGGCTTGGAAGATAGGTGAGTCCATCAACTCCAACGACATCACTGAGTATAGAACCACGACCTAAAGGCACCTTACTCGTCGTCTGAAAAGTCTGCAACATGAACGTTGCAGCCCGAAAATGGGTCAGCACATGGAATATGCTGGCAATGTAACACATAGAGAGTAATGAACAGAAATAGGCTATACTACATGCATAAATGGCTGGTGGAAAGCTCTATGGTTACAGTTTTGCGTAAAGCCAGTTTTTCCCTCCTTCAAAGGAATAAATTTTATTTAACTATCATGGTGGTTGTTAAACATTGAGAGCGTAGACACCCTCTCAATCGCAATTAAACATCATCATTAACACCCAACAAAATTAATTAAAGTCACATGATGAGATTCACATGATAATCCAAGTACTAGATACTCAAGACGTCCATAACCGGGGACACGGCTAATCATGATTAGTTTATACACTTTGCAGAGGTTTGCACACTTTTCCCCACAAGACTCGGTCTCCTCCTTTAGGATTCTCGTACTACATGGTGTTTGAGAACCGGATGACCGAGGCATAGTCTTTCAGAAGCGCTAGCACCTTACGATCGGGTAGACCATTACACCTACTTTCCCCTACATCTGCTAGTCTACCACTGTAAGAGTTCGCATGACTTAATCAACTATGCTAGAGCCCATAGTAGCTTGTGGCTACACATGGAAGCTTCTAGTATGAATAATCTCATGATCCCTTTGAGCCTGGGTGGCAGTCCATAAACAAAAACAGGCAATCGCTAGAATACCCAGGTGCCTCAGTCCACCCAGATGTGTATTTTAAAGTTGCCACCTTAAATAAACCATTAATTAACAATCTCACATCTGTCATGGATACACTCACCCAATCCACGTCTACTAGCATAGCATGGCAATATAAGCAAACGTAGAAGTAACTCCCAAGGGTTTGATAATAAAACAGATAATAGGTACTACCTCATCTATTTTCCCCAAACCCCCAATTTAATTAGATCCTAATCATGCAATGTTTGAGAATTGATCTAATGCAATAAAACTGGGTAGTAAGAGGTATGATCAAAGTGTTACTTGACTTGCTGATGATCCGTGAAACCTAGAGATTCGAAGTAGCAAGCGGCGCACTCTGGGTACTCTATCGCAAACAAACAAGCACACAATAAGCACTCATCTAATGCACAGGTAAAACTCAAATAAGAGATATAACCAGAAAGTTCAACTTAAGAACTCTGGTTTGCAAAAAAGAATCAAATCAAACGAAGCAACGAAAGTCAAACGGCGAAAGAAATAAGCTTTTTTTACTAATCTGGATCTAAGTCAAATTTTACAAAAGCAAAAACTTGTTTGAGTTGGTTAAACGGAAAGATGGTTTCGAGATGAAACTCTAGGCGCTTGAATCGCCTGATTCCGATAAACGAGCGAAAAGTTAAACTAAAACGAAAATCGGATCAGAAATCGCGATAAAAAATAATCGCAGAAAATCTGAGAAAAAGAAAAAATGACGAACAGGCTAACGAACGAACGTTCGCTGTGTGCGGCTAAACGACGAAAACCATTCGTTAAAACGAACATACGGACGAACGTCCGCTAAACAGACTAAACCAGGAAAAAAAATAAACCGAGCTAAAAAAAGAAAATGACCGCGGTATTTATAAAAAAACCGGGCGGTTGACCGGTGAAGACCGGCGGCGGTGAACTCCGGCGAGGCGGCGGCGGCGGCAGCTGGCAGCGGCACCGGCGACGGCGGCGGCGTCTAGGGTTTGGGCAGGACTGGGCGGCTCGAGGCTGGGCTTCCCCGGCTTATAAAGGCCAGCCGGGCTAGAGTCCTGGTAGCGTACGACCCGGCTAGGTCGGTTCGTTTTCTTTAATAGTTTCGTGCAGAAAAATAAATAAAAGAAATACTAAACGGAGTCCAAAAATCTCGAAATAAATTTTCCCCGACTTCTAAAATCAAGACGGATAATGTGGACATTTATTTGGGGCCTAAATGCAATTTTGAAAAATGCACATTTTTCCTAAATTCAAATAAAACAGCGAAAAACTCCAAAATAAAATCTTATTTGATTTTTTAATTAAATCCTCAATATTCCTTTAATTTGGGAAAGTCATTTTATTCCCTCTCACTTATTTTTATAATTGGAATTCTTGAAGATAAAATAATTAAATCAAATGATCCTATTTTCAAAATTTGAGAAAACCCCAAATATGGAAATAACGAAATCCCCAACTCTCTCCATGGGTCCTTGAGTTTCATAGGATTTCTAGTATCAAGCCAAAATGCAAATAAAATATGATATGAAATGATGATCTATGTATAATATTCCAAATTGAAAATCTGGGATGTTACAAACCTACCCCCCTTAAGATGAATCTCGCCCTCGAGATTCGGGTTGGCTAGAAAATAGGTGAGGGTGGTCCTTCAGCAGATCTTCCTCTCGCTCCCAGGTGGCTTCATCCTCGGTGTGGTGGCTCCACTGAACTTTACAAAACCTGATAACCTTGCTGCGGGTGACTCGGCTGGCATATTCGAGAATCTTGACTGGTTTCTCCTCGTAGGTCAAATCACTATCCAACTCAATCGCTTCCAGCGGCACTGTATCTCTTAGTGGTGTATCAGCCATCTCTGTGTGGCACTTTTTCAACTGGGAAACATGGAACACATCATGAACTCCTGACAATCCTTCGGGTAACTCCAACTTGTAAGCAACTTCTCCCATACGCTCCAAAACTTTGTATGGTCCCACAGAACGTGGCGCTAATTTTCCCTTAACTCCAAAGCGCTTAACTCCTCGAAGCGGGGATACACGGAGATAAACTCTGTCTCCGACTTCGTAAACTGTCTCCTTGCATTTAGAATCTGCATAGCTCTTTTCTCTGGACTGGGCTACCTTGAGCCTATCGGGAATCAACTTCACTTTCTGTTCAGACTCCTTAATCAAATCTGTTCCAAACAACTGGCGGTCTCCAACTTCATCCCACAACAATGGTGTTCTGCACTGTCTTCCGTACAAGGCTTCAAAAGGGGCCATCTTCAAACTGGATTGATAACTGTTGTTGTAAGAGAACTCTGCATATGGCAAGTTGTCATCCCAACTAGATCCATAATCTAGCGCACAACCTCTCAGCATATCCTCCAAAATCTGATTGACTCTCTCGGTCTGTCCATCGGTCTGTGGATGAAAAGTTGTACTGAACTCTAGCCTGGTACCCAAAGTTTCATGCAATTGATTCCAGAACTTTGAGGTAAACTGGGTTCCTCTATCTGATACAATGCTCCTCGGAACTCCATGCAGACATACGATCCTGGTCATGTATATCTTTGCCAACTTAGCACTGGTGTAAGTGGTCTTTACTGGGATGAAATGAGCTACCTTTGTCAAGCGATCGACTACAACCCATATCGAGTCATAGCCTGAATGGGTCCTGGGTAATCCCGTGATAAAATCCATGCCTAGCTTATCCCACTTCCATTCGGGTATCGGCGATGGCTGTAGCAATCCTGCTGGCTTCTGATGCTCTGCCTTTACTCTTTGACATACATCACAAACTGCTATATACTCTGCAATATCCTTCTTCATTCCGGTCCACCAAAAAGTGTCTTTCAAATCCAAATACATCTTGGTATTTCCTGGGTGAATCGAGTATGGTGAATCATGGGCCTCTTGCAAAATTAACTTCCTGATCTCTGGGTCATTGGGCACATAAACGCGGTCCTCAAACCATAAGGTATCGTGTTCATCCTCACGAAATCCTTTAGCTTTTCCCTTGCTCATTTTCTCTTTAATAGAGGCAATCTCCTTGTCGGTCTTCTGAGCTTCTCTGATCTTATCCATCAGAGTAGACTGAATCTCCAATGCTGCTACATAGCCTCTCGGAACTATCTCCAAACATAGCTCACGAAGATCCTTGGCTAACTCCTTTGGTAACTCTCCGGTCATTAGTGTGTTGACATGGCTCTTGCGGCTGAACGCATCGGCTACTACATTAGCCTTTCCGGGGTGATAATGCAATCTCATGTCATAATCCTTGATGAGCTCCAACCATCTTATTTTCCTGAGATTCAACTCCTTCTGCGTGAAGATGTACTTCAAACTCTTGTGATCCGTGTACACCTCACAATGGTTTCCAGTGAGAAAATGTCTCCAAGTCTTCAATGCGTGCACTACGGCTGCTAACTCCAAATCATGTGTAGCATAATTCAACTCATGGGGCTTAAGCTGTCGTGAAGCATACGAAACAACTCTTCTCTCCTGCATAAGCACTGCTCCTAGTCCTCGACGTGAAGCGTCGCAATACACCTCATAATCCTTGCGCTGATCTGGCAGAATCAACACTGGCGAGGTAACCAAACGTTTCTTCAACTCCTGAAAACTGGCCTCACATTCCTCAGTCCAATTGAACTTGGTATCCTTCTTCAACAAGTCCGTCATAGGTTTTGCAATCTTCGAGAAATTTTCAATGAATCTCCGGTAGTATCCTGCGAGTCCAAGAAAACTCCGGATCTCTCCAACTGTTGTTGGAGCTTCCCAATTTGTCACAGTGACAACTTTGGTGGGATCTACTGCTATTCCCTCTCCAGATATAACATGTCCGAGGAATCCAACTTCCTTCAACCAAAACTCACATTTGCTGAACTTGGCGTATAACTGATGTTCTCTGAGCTTACCAAGTACCAAACACAAATGTTCTTTATGTTCTTCTTCATTCTTCGAGTAAACCATAATATCATCAATGAATACTATGACAAACTTATCCAAAAACTCCATAAACACTTTGTTCATCATGTTCATAAAATAAGCAGGTGCGTTAGTCAGACCACATGACATAACGGTATACTCATACAGCCCATACCTTGTGGTAAAAGCTGTCTTAGGTATGTCCTGCTCTCGAATCTTCAACTGGTGATAACCTGATCGTAGATCGATCTTGCAAAACACCTTAGCTCCTTGCAGCTGATCAAACAAATCATTGATCATCGGCAGTGGGTACTTGTTCTTGATCGTTACTTCATTTAATCCACGATAATCAACAACCATCCTTAATGATCCATCCTTCTTTTCCACTAGAAGTACTGGTGATCCCCAAGGTGACGAACTTGGGCGAATATATCCCTTATCCAGTAACTCCTTAATATACTTCTTAATCTCCTCCAAATCCTTTGCAGGCATTCTATACGGTCTCTTAGATATTGGTCCTGTGCCTAGCAAAAGCTCAATCAAAAACTCAATGTCTCTATCCGGTGGCATGCCTGGCAACTCTTCTGGAAATACATCTGGAAAATCCTTTACCACCGGTACTTCCTCCTGTACAACTCCTGATAGGGAATTTACTTGTGTCCTCTTCGGCTCATGGCGTGGCACATACTTGATCCTTCTTCCTTCTGGGGTGGTAAGCAAAATCGACTTACTGGCGTGCGCGATGTTTCCTCCATACATCGATAGCTAATCCATACCCAGAATCACATCCAAACCTTGCGATTCCAAAATGATTTAAATCCGAGGGAAACACATGTCTACCTATACTCAATGGCACTTGAAAACATCCTTTACTGGCCATATACTCCGCTCCTGGTGAGCTTACTAACATAGGTGTTCTAAGAACCTTGGTGGGTAGTTTATATTTATCCACGAATCCCCTTGATATGTATGAATGCGACGCACCAATATCAAAAAGAACGATTGCAGTAAATGACTTAACCAAAAACTTACATATTACTGCATCTGGCTGGGCTTCAACCTCCTCCACGTTAACATGGTTCACCTGTCCCCTGTTGAAAGGGTTCGGGTTCTTGCCAGAGCTTCCATTGCCATTTCCATTCTGGGCTTCAGGACATTCATTGGCATAATGTCCGGTCTTCTGACACTTATAACAAGTGACTTGGTTCAGGTCTCTCTTGGCTGGGGTTGATGGGTTGGTACGGTTCTGGCCGTTGCTTCCCCCATTCCCATTACCGTTCTTGGGGCCATTATGATTATGCGAACTTCCTCCTCCATGGGTATGCTGAAAATGTCCTCCCAATTTCGGGGTAAAACGTGGCTTCTGCCGAGCTCCTGAATTGTACTTCCCTTGTCCATACTTCCTCTTGCGGTTCTCAATCTGCTGCTGCTTCCCTTCAATCATAAGAGCATGATCTACCAGTTCCTGGTAGTTGTTGAAAGTTGCTACCATCAACTACATGCTCAACTCATCATTCAGTCCTTCCAGAAACTTCTCCTGCTTAGCTGCATCTGTAGCAACGTCATCCGGGGCATAACGTGCTAACTTACTAAAGTCATCCACGTATTGGCCAACTGTCCGTCCTCCTTGGCGCAACTTGTGAAACTCACGCTTCTTCATAGCCATAGCTCCTGCTGAAACATGGGCTGTACGGAAAGCCTGCTGAAATTGGTCCCATGTCACCGTGGCTATAGGGTAGGTGACATTGTAATTCTCCCACCATGATGCTGCTGGTCCATCCAACTGATGTGCAGCAAAACGCACCTTCTCAGCGTCAGTACATCCTGTAGTGGTTAACTCCCTTCCAATCTTGCGGAGCCAATCATCTGCTACTATAGGCTCGGTACCACTGGAGAACACCAGCGGATTCAGTCTAAGGAAACGGGTTAAGTGATCAACAGGTGGTGGTGGTGGGTTGTTGTTGTTGTTGTTGTTCCCCTAATTCTGATTCTGGACTAGCAACTGCATCAACACATTTTGCTGCTGGATCAACTGAGTGAGCTATGGTGGAAATGCAAATCCATTGTCACGTCTCGGAGGCATCTGATGGGTTTAGAGGGGAGAGATTATAATAGAATGAGGTCTAATGAGAAAGCACTACCCATATGCACATGAGAAAAACACAAACATATCACTCAATCAATCAAACAAGGGCATACAGTTGGTCTAACTATCGCAAAAGTCCTTGGACAACTCTATTTACATGGTGGAATACTACTACTGCTGTGGTGGTCTACTAGAAATATTCCTCGGTTGCAGACTCCATGATATCTGCTCCAGCTTCGTCTTCAAAGTCATCATCGCTCAGGTCAGAGTCGGTGTCGTCGATGATGATGTAGTCTTCCGGGCGAATCTCCTTGGGTTCTTCGTCTTCTTCTACTGGTGTGGGGTCTCCCATGAATATTCTGATCTTCTTAATCAGGTCGTCATTCTTCTCCACTAGTACGACGATTTCCTCCTCATAATCTTCACGTGTAGCCTTGAGTTCTTCCCCCAGTTCCGTGATTCGTGTCATCACCTTCTTCAGATCTATCATGCCTGCGCACATCTGGTTCTCCTGACGTCGAATGTGCTAGTTTAACTCCTGGATAATAGCTGCGATTGATCTATCCTTCTTGGTGCTGATCATTTCCTAGTGCTCATCTCGGTGCCCACAAATCTGGTAGATAGTATCCTTGAGATCATTGCGGTAAACTTCTCCAATACATCCCATGGTGATGTGGGCTGCCATGCTCTTTCCTAGACTCCAGGTTGGTGCATCAAAGGAAAACTCTATGGGCTCGGTGACTGGCGCTAACGTCCTTCCTGGAACTTGAACTTGAATCATCCAGCGCTCCTCTTCGGGTAAAGTGGCATTGTAGGTCCCGGTGAAGCTTGGTACTCCGATGTTCAGGTACTTAGTGACTTCCTTCAGGTGGCGTCCAAAGGGTGTATCTTCATCCGGTTGCATGAACTTGTTCCTTGCATCCTCCATCCTAAAAGAGTAGAAAAGATGAGGAGTCAGAAATGAGAAGAGTGAGTAGTGATCTAGGGCTTTAGCTTAGTGGTCGTGTCCTACAGTCAGCATGTGCTCTGATACCATCTTGTAGCGACCAGACCTCAAACAATCTTATCTCTGTGCTTCAGTGTCATCCCTGGATCATTAATGCTGACACACACAGTACTTGAAGGATTTATAACAGAGTAGAAATCACACACTTATTACAACGAGTGTCTCAAAACAGAACTTATTACAAATAATATGGCTTAAGGCCATCTAATAACGATAACAGCGGAAGGCTTGGAAGATAAGTGAGTCCATCAACTCCAACGGCATCACTGAGTATAGAACCACGACCTAAAGGCACCTTACTCGTCGTCTGAAAAGTCTGCAACATGAACATTGCAGCCCGAAAACGGGTCAGCACATGGAATATGCTGGCAATGTAACACATAGAGAGTAATGAACAGAAATAGGCTATACTACATGCATATATGGCTGGTGGAAAGCTCTATGGTTACAGTTTTGCGTAAAGCTAGTTTTTCCCTACTTCAAAGGAATAAATTTTATTTAACCATCATGGTGGTTGTTAAACATTGAGAGCGTAGACACCCTCTCAATCCCAATTAAACATCATCATTAACACCCAACAAAATTAATTAAAGTCACATGATGAGATTCACATGATAATCCAAGTACTAGATACTCAAGACGTCCATAACCGGGGACACGGCTAATCATGATTAGTTTATACATTCTACAGAGGTTTGCGCACTTTTCCCCACAAGACTCGATCTCCTCCGTTGGGATTCTCGCACTACATGGTGTTTGAGAAATGAATGACCGAGACATAGTCTTTCAGATGCGCTAGCACCTTACGATCGGGTAGACCGTTACACCTACTTTCCCCTACATCTGCTAGTCTACCACCGTAAGAGTTCGCACGACTTAATCAACTATGCTAGAGCCCATAGTAGCTTGTGGCTGCACACGGAAGTTTCTAGTATGAATAATCTCATGATCCCTTTGAGCCTGGGTGGCGGTCCATAAAGAAAAACAGGCGATCGCTGGAATACCCAGGTGCCTCAATCCACCCAGATGTGTATTAAAGTTGCCACCTTAAATAAACCATTAATTAACAATCTCACATCTGTCATGGATACACTCACCAAATCCACGTCTACTAGCATAGCATGGCAATATAAGCAGACGTAGAAGTAACTCCCAAGGGTTTGATAATAAAATAGGTAATAGGTACTACCTCATCTACTTTCCCAAAACCCCAATTTAATTAGATCCTAATCATGCAATATTTAAAGATTGATCTAATGCAATAGAACTGGGTAGTAAGAGGTATGATCAAAGTGTTACTTGCCTTCCTGATGATCCGTGAAACCTAGAGATTCGAAGTAGCAAGCGGCGCACTCCGGGTATTCTATTGCAAACAAACAAGCACACAATAAGCACTCATCTAATGCACAAGTAAAACTCAAATAAGAGATCTAACCAGAAAGTTCAACTTAAGAACTCCGGTTTGCAAAAAAGAAACAAATCAAACGAAGCAATGAAAGTCAAACGGTGAAAGAAACAAGCTTCATTTACTAATCTGGATCTAAGTCAAATTTTACAGAAGCAAAAACTTGTTTGAGTTGGTTAAACGGAAAGAGGGTTTCGAGACGAAACTCTAGGCGCTTGAATCGCGTGATTCCGATAAACGAGCGAAAAGTTAAACTAAAACGAAAATCAGATCAGAAATAATTGCGGAAAATCCGAGAAAAAGAAAAAACGACGAACAGGCTAATGAACGAACGTTCGCTGTCTGCGGCTAAATGATGAAAACCGTTCGTTAAAACGAACGTACGGACAAACGTCCGCTAAATAAACTAAACCGGGAAAAAAAATAAACCGATCTAAAAAAGAAAACGATCGCGATTTTTATAAAAAAACCGGGCGGTTGACCGGTGAAGACCGGCGGCGGCGGCTACCTCTGGCGGCGGCGAACTCTGGCGGGGCGGTGGCGAGGCGGCGGCAACGACAGCGGGCAGCGGCGGCGGCGGCTCGGGGCGGCGACGTCTAGGGTTAGGGCGCGGCTGGGCGGCTTGGGGCTGGGCTTCCCCGGCTTATAAAGGCCGGCCGGGCTAGAGTTCGGGTCGGGTACGACCCAGCTAGGTCGGTTCGATTTTTATAAAAATAGTTTCGTCCAAAAAAACAAATAAAAGAAATACTAAACGGACTCCAAAAATCCCAAAATAAAATTTCACCGACTTCTAAAATCAAGTCGGACAAGGTGAACATTTATTTGGGGGCCTAAATGCAATTTTGAAAAACACGCATTTTTCCTAAATTCAAATAAAATAGCGAAAAACTCCAAAATAAAATCTTATTTGATTTTTTATTAAATCCTCAATATTCCTTTAATTTGGGAAAGTCATTTTATTCCCTCTGACTTATTTTTATAATTGGAATTCTTGAAGATAAAATAATTAAATCAAATGATCCTATTTTCAAAATTTGAGAAAACCCAAAATATGAAAATAATGAAATCCCCAACTCTCTCCATGGGTCCTTGAGTTGCATAGGATTTCTAGGATCAAGCCAAAATGCAAATAAAATATGATATGCAATGATGATCTATGTATAACATTCCAAATTGAAAATTTGGGATGTTACACCTATGTAGAGACCGGCAATGCAAGCCCTAAGCTCCGCTTCCTCCATGCTTTGACAGGCATCAATGAAATCCCACGACCAAATTTATACTAAAAATATCAATATCTACAATACTGATTATAATGAGTATAAGAACTACGTTTTATAATGAGTGTAAAAATATTGATTTGACACTGTGAATGTTGACACATTTTTCTATATGTCTGGTGAAAGTAGAGGTACATTGACTTCAGACAAAACTTAAATGCATAATGCATACTAGTTCCTCCGTCCAGGTGCGTGCCATGTCCTATCTTGTCATCACAACAAGGTTAGCTATTAGAGTACCACTACCTCCCTTCTAGTTTAAAGGGCTCGATTCAAAAATTTCACCTACTCTTAGCAAGATAGTAGATGCGGTGGAATAGTTTTTGAAGTCTGCAAAAGTACTCAACTAGTGCTGTCGTTCTTCACAAAAAATGTGTTTACCAATGCATGCATGAACACTAGTTACTCTAACCCCCTCTCTTGCCACATCAGCATGTTTTCTATTCCCGTGTGCATGATACCAGCTAAGATACCACCATTATGGCCAACCTTAATCATCACATGCAATAATTTAGTGCACCTTGAAATATGAACAGGTGTGGGGCGTGTATGTTTTTAATGACTTGAGACTATACCTAGCCTGGCATGCAAGATGACTTATTATGCACCGTTCCCTATACCTGCAGGAAGCCCGTGTGAAAAAATCTGCATGCATGACTCTCCTCCCCCCACGCTCGTCCAATTCGTTGTGACCAGAAATATTTCCACCCCTTCGCTCCCCCATAATTTACTCCAACAAATATGCCCACGTAGCTGTTACTTAACTGCAGGTGCATTGGGTCACTAACATATGGGCCCAATAGGGGTCTGGCCCACATGTCAGTGACACAACTGGACCTGCAATTAAGTCAGTGCAGCTCAGTCCATATCTTACGTAGGTGTGCCATTGCTCGCTATAAATACTGCGCCTCCCACGACATCGCTATCTCCTCCCCCTCACGTTCACGTTCATCTCTATCTCCTCCCCCTCCCTCTCACGTCGACCACCATGGCATCGCCCCTCCCAAGCCACAGGAGCCCCTCGCTGCACCGCACAGACGGTCACACATCGCCGTTCCGTTCCTCGCTGCCACTAGTCGAGGAGGACGCGTCGGTGTTCCGCTCCTCGCCGCCACTAGGCGAGGAGGATGCGTCGGCGTTCCACTCCTCGCCGCGACGCGACGTGTCGCTGTTCCGTTCCTCCCCGCCACTAGTTGAGGAGGACGCATCGACGTTCCGCTCCTCACCGCGACGCGTCGAGGTGAACGCATCAGTGTTCCCAATCTCGCCAGCATGCGCGCCGGAGGATGCCACGCCGCCCGCCGAGCCCCCCAGCCATGAGGAGCTTTGGAAAGAAATGGATGTCGCGTTGTGGGAGGCTTTGCCTCCAGCAGAGCGCGCCAAAATTGAGGCGGAGAAGAAGGCCGAGGAAGAGAAGCGCACCGCGGAACAAGCTGCCTGGGAGGCCTATGTCGCGTCCGAGAGAGTCAGGCAATTGGCTCTTTGGCAGAAGGCTCGTGCGAGGGCCGTGAGGGTGGCGGAGGACGCCCGTGCCGACGCCCTGAGTGCAGTCGGGCCCAAGCGTCTCATCTACGCTTGGCGGTACGTGGACCGGGTGCACGCTTCCAGTGAGGAGGAGTACCTGTTGTCACCGGATCACCACACTGGTGAGATCGCGCTCGCCCGCCGGCAAGCCGCCAATCAGCACTTCGCGAGTTGCAAGGCTAAGGAAGAGGCGTTGTGTTGGCGCGCTGGGAAACGACCGCGCACCAGGGCACTCGTGGCGCGCCGCAAGCGCTCCTGCGAGCGCTGTGGCTTTTAGGAGGAGTATAATTTTTGTTTCGTAAGGCGATCTCATTAGTTTTGGGATGCAAATGATAAATTCCGAACATTCAGGAATTTTTAGCATCCTTAATTAAGTATGTAAAAGGGAAAGTTTGGAAACCTTGTGTATTCGTACGCATTTTGCAAGTACGTGCATATAGCACAAACTTTACTATATGCTATCGCACTACATGACTCTCTCGATATATTCTTGCAGACTGTGCTACTCCCTCCATCTAGGTCAATAAGTCATCTTTGGTTGTGCACCGTGACCAAGAAGGAGGGAAGACTTATACACCTAGGCCGAGGGAGTACTACTATTACTTAGTACGTGCAAATGCACGTTTTAATATTATGATGCGGTTTTTGTAAAAGTAGAAAAACAACACTAGTCAAGCTTGTGAAACGATTCAATGCAAAACAAATGCAAAAATTGCTCGTTTGATTGTTTACTTTTAGCTTCCTTCTCTGTGGTTATTTCTCTGTCGTACTTTGTATGGAGTATCTCACTGGTTGGAAAGGCATGCAAATTCCCAAACCGCTTCCTACACCCTGTATCGATTTTTTTTGCCTAACAAGTTGTGCCGTGAAATTGGAATTCCAACTTGAGTACTATTACTAGTAGGATTACCAGGTGCCAGTTGTTTTAGGCTTCTAGATTAGTAATCCCATAACTACTACCTCCGTCCTGGTTTATTGGTCCCTGTCGGTGTCAAAACCGGCGGATCTCGGGTAGGGGGTCCCGAACTGTGCGTCTAGGCGGATGGTAACATGAGGCAGTGGACACAATGTTTACCCAGGTTCGGGCCCTCTTGATGGAGGTAATACCCTACGTCCTTCTTGATTGTTCTTGATAATATGAGTAGTACAAGAGTTGATCTACCACGAGATCAGAGAGGCTAAAACCCTAGAATCTAGCCTATGGTATGATTGTTGTTGTTGGTCCTACGGACTAAACCCTCCGGTTTATATAGACACCGGAGGGGGCCAGGGTTACACAGAGTCAGTTACAAGGAAGGAGATCTACATATCCGTACTGCCAAGCTTGCCTTCCACGCCAAGGAGAGTCCCATCCGGACGCGGGATGAAGTCTTCAATCTTGTATCTTCATGGTCCAACGGTCCGGCTGTCTGGATACCCCCTAATCCAGGACTCCCTTAGTAGCCCCCGAACCAGGCTTCAATGACGATGAGTCCGGCGCGTAGATTGTCTTCGGCATTCCAAGGCGGGTTCTTCTTCAAACTCTGAGTACCTGTTAAATAGTGTCCGGCTTCTCGTAAATGTTGCGCTTCTTGGCTTCTGCATCCAATAATGGCCATCCTCCACGTGTCAAGCGAATGTGAGGAGCAAGGGTGTTTTTACATTTACCACCCCATCTATGTGAATGAACTGTCTATTAAAGAGACGAGGATCCTCAAATCCAAACCACACCATCCTCCCTCAGCGAGCATTCATCGGAGCGCGCCCGAAAAAATCGATCCCAACATGGCCGGCCAGCGCAGCTCCTCCTCTCATTCCCGCAGCCCCAAGCCCGGAGACTGGGATAAGTGTTCCGTCCCGCACAACTAATTAGTGAAGCTACAGACCCAGGGATTCCTCCCTCCAGCATATATGGTCCCGGTTCGAGCCGGGCTCGCCAGCTATAATGGCGGGGAGCAAGCGGAGAGCTTTCCCAACCCCTCTAAGGGAGAGCGGGTATGCCTTGTCCCTTATTTGTTAAGGGGACTCGGATTTCCAATCCATCCATTTCTCCGAGGGCTCCTGGAGTTCTACGGCCTCCAGTTGCACAACCTCACCCCTACCTCCATACTGCACATCGCTGGTTACGTAGCCCTTTGCGAGTTGTTTCTTGGTTGCGAAGCTCATTTCGCATTGTGGAAGAAGTTGTTCTGCCTTGTGCCCCGTACACAGAGGGGATCAATATATCAAGTGGGCGGATCCAAAGTATGGCGCATCGCCGGGACCGGATACCTATCCGGTACCCCGAAGAAGACGTCCGAGGGCTGGCCTTCGGAGTGGTTTTATATGGAGGATGTTCCTCTCCCGGATCCTATCCAGATTGGTCTTCCTGAGTTCGACAACGCCCCTTTGAAGAAACGCCTAAGCTGGCGCCCACGGAGCCCACAGGAGGAAGATGATAGAGACATATTTTATCTGATGGGCCAGATAAAGTTGCTGGCCAAATCAGGACTGACCATAACCGAGGTTATGTCAATATGCATTATGCAGGGGGTGCAGCCACTTCAATATCGAGGCCACCCCATGTGGCACTTCAACGGGGAAGATGATGCCACTCGCTGCGGGCGCAAGGGACCGGACTCAGTTGCTGTTCTAGCAAAAATTCTATCCGATCTGTATAAGGGGGAAGAAGAGGAGTTCCTCCGCGTCAAGCCACGGGATGGATTCTCCATGAACAACCCTCGAAGCTGGGTGAGATTCTGCTCTTTTTACTTCCATCCTACCCTTGTTTTCGTGATAAATATTTACCTTGCTGTTTCATCGCAGGAACTGCGTAAGGCGGTAGGGGAGATCAATAGCCCACCTCCACAACCGGAGGATCCTGAACGAGTCCTCGACCCCGGCCTCAAAGAGGATCCAGACATATTCGTGGAGCTGATTGATAGGATTTTCTATCAGCTAAGCTGTGATGACGCCATGGTGGCCATTATAGACGACTACCCTGGGCTACTCCCAGCCTTGCAGGTAAATGAGACCGGAGTCCCAACCTTTGAAAAGGATTTCCTTTTATGCGCTTCACCTACCATATACAAACGGTGTTCTATAGGGAAGGCCCTCGGGACGCCATGCCGAGCCCGCGGCGACTCGCCAACAAGGGGTTTTAAAGCCGGACGGGCTAAAAAGGAAGGCGGTCCGAACGGAGACGCCGGCGCAGAGGTATGATGCAACACCTCACTCCATGGTTGTCGTCTTCAAAAACATAATAACACCCGTGTTTCCTAGAAGGAAGAATGCTCGCCGGACAATATCCGGAGAGGTCGCCGATCACGCCTCTGCCAGTCGGGCTCCAGGGCCGGACACAGAGGAGGAAGCTAACACGAGGCACATGCCGGATACTCCTTCTACAGAGGATGCGGATAAGATATCCGCTACGAATTCCGAAGTGGAGAGCGCCATGAATCACAGGCGTCGCCGAGCCGTACTCCGTGACGCTTGTTTCTCCCAAGAGGCGTTTGATGCATTCAACTCAGGAGATGCGTACATCCGTGCTGCTCAAAATGGTCTAGCCAGAGCCACGGACCAGTATGTAAAGGATGTACCGGTAAGAAAATATGATGAGTATATATATCAGTAGCCCCTGAGACTTAAAACAGTTGGCACAACTGATTTAAGAATCATTTATTGTGCAGGTTCTTACAGAGAAGAATAGTCGACTGTCACAGGAGCTGGCGGAATGCAAGACCCAACTTCAGGCCGCCGTTGCCGCATTGAAGGAACCTAAAAAGTCTCCAGCTGGTAACATTTGTTTCAAAGAATGATAGGTACCATATAGTGTGCGGCATGGCTGCAGATCTAACAATAGATATTGTAGATGACTCCAGAGAGAATCCGGAGGACCAGCATGTCGTACGACAGCTAAAGGCTGGCGAATGCGTGCTGACTAAGGTCATGCGGGAGAAAAACAATCTCCAAGACGCCAATACCAAGCTGAGCGTGGAACTGAAAGATGTTCGAGCCCAGCTTGCGGACTCCGTGAAGGAGAATAAGCGGCTTCGATGCGGCATATCCAGTAAGTGCTTGAACGAACCCTTAAAAGAGTGCGGCGAAGAAGCCGGCTAGCAGAGTTATGTCTGCAGGTATGCTGACGGGTCGTCCCGCGGAGGAGATGCCCGGGTCTGTGGGTGATCTTCTACCCGAGCTCTCACAACTGCACGAACAAGTTCGACAGGTGATGCAAGGTATTGCCCAGGCCTTGTGGCCATCCGTCTCCTTGCCAGCAGACATTGGAGAGCTTGCGGAGAAGCTGAAGGGAGCATGGCAGCGCTTCCGATTATGGAAGATATCAGCCTGCCGTCAAGGTGCCAGGGAAGCCTGGGCCATGGTGAAGACGTGCTATACCAAGGCTGACCCAAACCACATGGCCGAGGTTGGACCTATGGGGCCTGATGGGAAAGAGATCCCCGTTAGCTTAGTGTATGGGCAAGTAGAATTAGCCGCAAAGTATTACCAACAGGATTGTAGGCTAGACAGCCTGTTGGATGGTATAGAAGAGGAATTTAGTCAGTCTACATGACTATGTAATTAAAGTGACATGTATAATGCCTTCTAGCCGGATTGTAAATCATTTGTCATGGCGGACCTTTTCGCTTCAACCTCGGGACCCGATAGTCCGGAGTGTATCCGAATACCCGCTCAGTTATATAAGAACCAGGGTATGCGTGGAAACCAGGCGTAGGGGTCATTAGTGCTTGAACAGACAAGTACCCAACTAGTTATGTTATATTACATGGGTAGTAAGAAACATCTTCTAGGGAGAATAGTTCCGTTAAGGGTTCCTTTCCCTGGGTACGCATGCCCTAAAGTGCATGTCCGGACTGAGAGAGGAGACGCAGGGAAAAACATCTGGGGGCACATATGGAAAATAAATAAAAATCATCTTTTGTTCACCGACCGAATATTCCCTTAAGAATGCTAGATTTCGGCTTCACCCAGTCCGAGGTACACATCCAGCTGACCCGGCAGTAACAATCGCAGAGGTGCTCCCCTTATGCCCTAGCCGAATTATCGGGAACGTAGGGCATAAATACAAGAGCCAGGCAACCCAGCTTGGCCAAAACTTAAGTCATATTGATGCATATAATGGCGAAGAAAAGGTACATGCGGAAGAATAACACATGTGCGGGGCATGAAGCCCAGATAAATAATTAAGCTTTTGTGTAAGAAGCCCCCCAGGTATAATGAGCGCGGTTAGCGCGTCAATAGTGTGCAAGAAAGGCACAAGTTGGCCCTTGAAGGCCTTGAGAAAGAATAAAAGAAAGAAAGAGAAAAAAGAAAGATAATGTATATGCAAAAAATGGACAGAGGAAGGAGACGAACATAGAGTCTGTCACTAGGCGTAGAATCTTCGGAGCCTGGCTGCGTTCCATGGGTTCGGCTCAAGTCGATTATTCGATGCATCCCGCAGACGGTACGCTCCACCGGTCAGAACTTGGTCAATAATGAAGGGACCTTCCCATTTGGGCTCGAGCTTGGTCTTTTTCTTCTCCGACAGGCATAGAACTAGCTCGCCAACATTATAAGTTTTGGCTACTTCTCTGCTTTGGTATCTGTGAGCCTGTTGCTGATAGAATGCGGAACGGGCTTTTGCCATGTCGAGCTCCTCCTCCAGGGTGTCCAAACTGTCCTGCCGATCGAGCTCGGCTTCTCTTTCTTCGTACATGCGCACTCGAGTGAGTCATGAATTATGTCGCAGGGCAGATCCGCCTCTGCACCGTACACCATAAAGAAGGGTGTGTATCTGGTAGTACGATTTGGCGTGGTCCGTAGCCCCCAGAGTACGGAGTCGAGCTCCTCTACCCAGTGCGTGTTAGACTCCTTTAAGGACCGCACTAATCTGGGTTTGATGCCGCTCATGATAAGACCATTTGCTCGCTCAACTTGGCCGTTAGTTTGTGGGTGATAGACAGAGGCATAATCGAGCTTAATGCCCATGTTGCTGCACCAGAGTTTTACCTTATTGGCCGTGAAGTTCGTGCCGTTGTTAGTGATGATGTTGTGGGGGACGCCATAACGGTGTACAACCCCAGATATGAAGTCTATCACCGGTCCAGATTCGGCCGTTTTAACAGGTTTGGCTTCTATCCATTTGGTGAATTTATCCACCATGACCAGTAAGTATGTTTTCTTATGGGTTCCCCCTTTAAGGGGTCCAACCATGTCAAGCCCCCAGACCGCGAAGGGCCAGGTAATGGGGATTGTTTGGAGGGTGGTGGGTGGCATGTGGCTTTGGTTTGCAAAAAGCTGGCAACCGACGCATCGTTGGACCAAGTCCTGTGCATCTACCCGGGCCATCGGCCAATAAAAACCTGTACGAAAGGCCTTGCTTACAAGGGCCCGGGCTACGGCGTGGTGACCACCGAGTCCGGCGTGAATTTCTACCAAAAGCTTCCGCCTTTCCTCTTCGGAGATGCACCTTTGAAGGACTCCGGTAGTGTTTTTTTATACAGCTCTCCCTCGTGGACCCTGTAGGCTTTAGTTCGCCGCACTATGCAGTGTGCCTCATTTTGGTCCTCGAGAAGTTCCTGCCTAGTTAGGTAGGCCAGGAATGGTTCTATCGACGGGGCGATGATGGCCATTATTACATGGGCTGAAGGTGTTATTTCGGTGGCAGAGCCTCCGATTATGTTAGAGTGTTCGGTATCGGGCATTTTGGCTGGGTCCAGACTATTGTTACTGGTGTCCCCTTCCCATACCATGGATGGCTTAAACAACCTCTCCAAAAAGATGTTGGGGGGGGGGGGACCGCATCGCGTTTTGCGCCGATGCGGACGAGGATATCCGCCGCCTGATTGTTTTCCTGAGCCACATGGTGAAATTCGAGCCCCTCGAACCGAGCTGACATCTTTAGGACGACATTGTGATAGGCCGCCATCTTCGGATCCTTGGCATCGAAGTCTCCATTTATTTGGGATATTGCAAGGTTCGAATCCCCATGCACCTCCAGGCGTTGAATTCCCATGGAAACTACCATCCGAAGACCATGTAACAGGGCTTCGTATTCGGCTGCATTGTTGGAGTCTGTATACAGTATGTGTAGTACGTATTGAACTGTATCTCCGGTTGGGGATGTCAGGACGACGCCAGCCCCTAGACTAGCCAGCATTTTGGAGCCGTCGAAGTGCATGATCCAATTGGAGTATGCGCTGTACTCTTTAGGGAGTTCAGCTTCCGTCCATTCGGCGACAAAGTCGGCCAATACTTGCGATTTAATGGCTCGCCGGGGTTTGTATGTTATGTTGAACGGGAAGAGCTCAATGGCCTATTTGGCAATCCGGCCCGTGGCGTCACGGTTGTTTATAATATCATTAAGTGGCACTTCCGAGGCTACTATAATTGAACACTCTTGAAAGTAGTGTCGCAGCTTCCGGGATGCCATGAATACCGCATAGGATATCTTTTGATAATGTGGGTACCGTGATTTGCATGGAGTGAGGACAGTGGATACATAATATACCGGCTTTTAAAGGGGGAATTTATGTCCGTCCATTTCTCGTTCGATGACGAGCACTGCGCTTACAACTTGATGAGTTGCCGCAATGTACAACAACATTGGTTCGTCGATGTTTGGCGCGGCCAGGATTGGGTTGGTTGCCAGTATGGCTTTTATTTCTTCCAATCTGGCTGTGGCAGCGCCCGTCCACTCGAAGTGTCCGGTGCGCCAAAGGAGGCGATAAAGGGGTAATGCCTTTTCTCCTTAGCGGGAGATAAAGCGGCTTAGAGCCGCCACACATCCGGTTAATTTCTGAATTTGTTTGAGGTCCGTTGGGATAGACAACTATGATAGAGATCGGATTTTGGCTAGATTAGCTTCAATTCCTCTACTGGAGACAATGAAACCCAGGAGCTTTTCGGCTGGTACACTGAAAACGCATTTTTCTGGATTGAGCTTGATGTCGTATGTTCGGAGGTTGTCGATTGTGAGCCTCAAGTCGTCTATTAGAGAGTCGACGTGTTTGGTTTTGACGACCACATCATCTACGTATGCCTCTACTGTTTTGCCGATCTGTTTCTCCAGACATGTCTGAATCATGCGCTGATATGTTGCGCCGGTGTTTTTGAGCCCAAAAGGCATTGTGTTGAAACAGAAGGGGCTGTATGGTGTGATAAATGCCGTTGCGGCTTGGTCGGACTCCACCATCTTGATTTGGTGGTAGCCGGAGTATGCGTCGAGGAAACACAATGAATCGTGTCATGTAGTAGCATCGATAATTTGATCGATGCGGGGGAGGGGGAAGGGATCCTTTGGGCAAGCCTTGTTGAGGTCCTTGAAATCGACACATAGGCGCCAAGATTTGTCCTTCTTTGGTACCATCACTAGGTTTGCTAGCCAGTCCGGGTGTTTTATTACTCTAATGAATCGGGCCTCCAATAACTTGGCTAGTTCCTCTCCCATAGCTTGTCTCTTAGGTTCAGAGAAACGCCGAAGAGTCTGCTTGACCGGCTTGAATCCCTTTAGAATATTAAGGCTGTGCTCGGCCAGCCTGCGTGGGATTCCTGGCATGTCTGAGGGGTGCCAGGAGAATATGTCCCAATTCTTGCACAGGAACTCTCGTAGTGCAGCATCCACGGCGGGGTTTAACTGTGCCTCGATGGAGGCTATTTTTGTAGGGTCCGTTGGGTGGACTTGGAATTTGACTATTTCATCCGCTGGTTTAAAAGAGGTGGACTTGGATCTCTTGTCAAGTATCACGTCGTCCCTGTCCACTGTGGAGCCTAGCGCAGTTAATTCCTCGGCCGAAAGGGCTTCGGATAATGCCTCAATGGCCAATGCGGATGTTTTGTTTTCGGCGCGGAGTGCTGTGTCCGGATCACTAGTGAGAGTGACGATTCCGTTGGGCCCGGGCATTTTGAGCTTCATGTACTCGTAATGGGGTATGGCTTGGAAGATCGTGAACGCTCCCCGCCCTAAAAGGGCGTGGTATCCGCTACTGAACGGGGCCACTTGGAATGTAATTTCTTTGGACCTATAGTTCTCCGGCGTGCCGAATACCACATCTAGTGTGATTTTCCCAGTACAGCGTGCTTCCCGACTAGGGATGATTCCTCTGAAGGTTGTGCTGCTTTTCTCAATGTGGTTCCAGTCTATTTCCATTTTTGAAGAGTTTCCTCATAGATGAGGTTTAATCCACTGCCATCGTCCATGAGTACTTCGGTATGACGAAAGCCATCCACAATTGGACTGAGGACCAGTGCAGCTGGTGCTCGGGCTGTTCGGAATTTAGGTTCGTCACTGGCATTGAAGGTAATAGCCGTGTCACTCCATGGATTTATTGCTGCCACGTGGCAGATTTTGGCAAGGCTGCGGAGTGTTCGCTTGCGCCTATTATTTGATGCGAAGGTTTCAAAGACTGTTAATACCGTATTGTTATCCCCGGGATGGTGCTCTGTGGCATATGGGATGAGAAGATCCTCACCACTTTTGGCCACCTGCCGGAGTACCCAACATGCTCTAAGGCTGTGTGTTGGTATGGTATCCGCTGTACTATGAATTTTGCAGGGTCCGTTGAGCCATCCCTCCAATACGGTTCTACGCCCTATAGAGGGTTTTTGCTTCTTTGTAATTAACTCGGGTGTCTTATGATAGTGCACCCTTTTACTTCGGACTGGGTGTATATTTGGAGCCGTATTATCCCAAAATTTCGTTTCGGTTTTCAAGGCGCTTTCCATCGCACAGTACTTTCGTACTATGGACGCCAAGTCAGCGAAGCGTGATATGTCACGGCGACTTATGGCGTTAAGGATTCCCTTGTCCGTGTAATTATTGCGGAAAAATGAGACTGCATCTTCCTCGCGACAGTCCTTAACCTTGTTCATCACAAGGAGGAATCTGGCCCAATAATGATGTACTGTTTCCTGGGGCGCTTGCCTGATGTGGGAAAGATCGTTTATGTTTGGGTGGGTGGGTGGATTTGAGTCCGAACCCATACCCAATCTGAGACCCAGGGGCCGAGGAGTTTCCACTTGGAAGTTCGGGTTCCAGGATGTTGCCCGATAAGTCTGGCCCGCCGCCTGACTCTAGGTTCAGGGCTTGGGTGATGTCCTCCCGTAAATGGGTATCCAGCTCGGAGAGCTCAGGAATCCGGACATAGTTAGTCCTCAAGATAGAGGAAGAATTGCTACATTGTTCCTCCACCACCGCAATATGACGGGTGACCGGTGGAGAGTTAACCTCCCTTTGATCGGGTTTAAGCCCAATCCGATCATAGTCCGTAGCGACTCCCAAGGCGGCGATGCGATCCAAGAGCTCGTTTAGGGATGAGAGCTCCATTGGATCCATCTGCTCGGCAAATTCCGAGCTGATGTGGAGGCGGTTTTCGATGACCCAAGAAGTCATCGTCGGTGCAGCAGCCGAACGGGCGGTCATGATGAAACTACCTAGCTGGAGAGTTTGGCCGACAGCCAGGGCTCCCCCGGCGGTAATGTTGTTTTTAACAACGAGACGAGGCATCCTTCCTTACGGTGACGGCACAGTGGAACTCTCAATGAAAGCACCAATGTCGGTGTCAAAACCGGCGGATCTCGGGTAGGGGGTCCCGAACTGTGCGTCTAGGCGGATGGTAACAGGAGGCAGGGGACACGATGTTTACCCAGGTTCGGGCCCTCTTGATGGAGGTAATACCCTACGTCCTGCTTGATTGTTCTTGATAATATGAGTAGTACAAGAGTTGATCTACCACGAGATCAGAGAGGCTAAACCCTAGAAGCTAGCCTATGGTATGATTGTTGTTGTTGGACCTACGGACTAAATGCTCCGGTTTATATAGACACCGGAGGGGGCCAGGGTTACACAGAGTCAGTTACAAGGAAGGAGATCTATATATCCGTACTGCCAAGCTTGCCTTCCACGCCAAGGAGAGTCCCATCCGAACACGGGACAAAGTCTCCAATCTTGTATCTTCATGGTCCAACAGTTCGGCTGTCCGGATACCCCCTAATCCAGGACTCCCTTCGTCCCCATTGTAATCTGTGTCAAATTTTGATCATAAATTTAAATAATGAAATGTTAGTGCGTGTCACATGCACTACTCCATCCGTCTAGGTGAGTAAGTCATCTTAGGCTATGCACCGTGACCAAGGAGGAGGAGAAAACGAGAAACGTTAATGTTTATTTTATTTGCTAATTAATAGTATTGCATGCAATGAACTAACCACTGCATGTCGTGTTTGATATCTCAAGTCATTAAAAGCATGCACACTCTTTATCTCTTATTGGTTGATATGTCAAGAAACAAGAAACCAGGTAGAAGTTAATGCACCGTGCCTAAGTGTTTTGAGATTATTTGGTTTTCGTAAGATGACTTACACACCTAGACGGAGGGATTACAATGGTGAGGAATAAACCAGTTAAATCTTTGGTCAAAATTTAGCACAAATTACAATGGTGAGGAATAAACCAGGACGGAGTAGTAGTTTAGAAGCCCAAATAAATGAGTGAGGCTCCTTATTGTTACTCTCCACTGTGACTAGTCTTGTGGGAAAAGCTGGGGAAGCCGCCAAAAGAACTGGCCGTATGAGTAGTAGCTAGGGATCGAGTGTGCGAGATGAACTGCAAAAAGTAAATGTAGAGAGATGAAATGCAAAAAAGACGGAGGGATGTAATGGTTGCTTGTCCGTTTATTTTACCAGGCCACTTATTACTGGGAGTGGTTGGGTTTTGTGATATGACGGCTTTACTGCCGCGCCATGAGCAGGGTGAGAGGTGAGACTCCCGTGCAGCGCCGCCCTCTACACTTGTACTACATCGGTCGTGGTTTATTAGTCCCCCATTGAATTTGACTGAAGATTTAACTGACAAAATGTTAGTGCATGTCAACAAAAACTATATCATTGGATTTGTATTTGAACGTAGTTTTGAATGATATAATTTTAGGTGACATGCATCAACATTTATCGTACTATATATAATGTTAGTTCAATTTTTGGTCGTACTAACCTATAGTAGTAAGGTGCCCGTGCGTTGCACCGAAGAGTGAAATGCATTGATCGAGGAGTTGTTTATTTTGACAAAGGATGTGGGGGTCATCTCATGTGTAACGGGTATCAATAGGTTTCTTCGGATATTATTTCATCTCTAGAGCTCACAAACATTAGGGTGAAATAGATAAAAAGGTATCTTTTGCAAACAAAAGTGTTCAACTGTTCAACCTGCATCCAAAACTTGTGAAGAAACAACACTTATTATGCTTTGCAAGAAGTGATCTTGAAGAATTAGTTTTTGAGTATCGATTGTTATACATGTTGGCTACAGATGACATGGCACTTTCTTATAGTCAACAGTTGGCTATACTATTAAGTAATATTAACCATGCCCTTATACACCTAGACGGAGGGATTAAATCAGGATGACTTGCAAGCGGGCAGAGGAGATGTAAGAAATGGTTCATCGTAAGTCTTTCACCAGTACTGTAGTAAAAATGCATACATGGAAGATTCTAGACTAAACCATAAACGGATACACTTTTATTCATGCGCAATACTCCAATAGAGCAAGATCTTGCATGGAAGTCTCCACATGCTTAGACAACGGATTACATTGAGCAAAGACTAATGATCAACATTTAACTTGATAATGCGTATGTCCAGGTGAACCTCCTTGGAGTCCCCGTGCACCGCATCGGCGGGTAAAGGATGCCATGGGTTTTCCATGTGCACATTGGCGGGATAGTCCCAGCTCCCTAGAGTCCAAGTCCGTTCGATGAGGCCGGTGTCGCCGCCCACGTGACCCGGAGGGGTAGTAACACTGACCACGCACCCGTACATCGGCCTCGTGTCAGTGTCAGCGTCAGCGGTGTCTCCCCTGACACACATTACAGAGACGAGGCGGCGGCCTGCGCGGGCCTCGCTGGTGCCCACGATCAAGAGGAAGACGCTATCGTTCTCCTCCGAGACTAGCAGGCGGCGGTGATCCTCCAGCGACTCCGGCATGGTGAATGGGTAGCACGTCTCGTACTTGATGTTCTCCGCCAAGGGCCAGCAGTGACTGCTGCACACATCCGTGAGGTGGTGCACCATGTCCTCCGGCGAGCCACAAAGCGGCATCGGGCACTCATAGCAGTGGACGAAGGGCTCCTTGGAGGCATCGACCAGGCCGTCCATGAAACGGGAGTGGCTGTAGGGGACGTTGCGCCAGTTGAATATATGAGCAAGAGACTACGAGATTTAGTCCGAATAAGCACAAAATAAATCATGAATTCTACCAGGATTTCAAACAGGAAGGACATAAACACATACGGTGCAATGGGAGCAGCACCGTTGGCGTTGAGGTTGTTGCCCATGTCCAAACACCATGTAGACACGGTCTTTGAGCATGGTTCGTAGTCGTTCCATGCTCGGGCATTGAAGTTTGTAACTATTTTAAATTAGAATATACTACTCCTCCGGTGCTAGTAGTAGAGCAGAGTCCTACTCTACTACTCTACTCAAGCAAGTTAGGGCATAGCACTGTAGGGAGTACCAGTACTGTGATCACTCAAGCAAGTTGTCTGGCATCGACATGACCCTATGCTGCTGGTATGTGTCTCGTAAGTCAAGCGGCATGCTGTAGTCATCATCACCTGTCCACTTCCTACAGCACATATTCGCTTCTCCATCTTTGTCCGCACATAATCTCGTCCAATCTTCCATCCCCGCTAAGGCGCCTCCCCCCTCGTCCGAAACCCAAGCACTAACAATGGAAGAACCGAGCAGCGTCCGCTGAAAGAGTGGCTGGAATTCGCTCCCCATAGAGGTAATCAAGCTCATTGTTTCGCGTGTGGACAATCCCAGTACCATGCCGCTCGCCGCGTGCTCGTCGGGGCTGTACCGTTTACTCAAAGCCCTCAGGCCGGAGCTTTTTAAGCCAGATCCTTGCTTGCTGATGCCGCCTGATCTTCAGAAACGGCATGTCACGCATCATAACGATCGTAGGGTGGCGAGCATCAACCCCTTGACTGAGATCAGATCCCCGTCAGCCTCAACTACATTAACGGTATGTACTGGGTCGGCATGAACACGTCTTGGATGGTGCTCATCAACGGTCGCGACAGCTAGATGCTCGTGGAGGTCTACACCCGGCGATTGATCCCCCTTCCTTTGATTAACACTGCACTGCTTTGGCACCGTGGCCCAGAATACTTGGAATCTTACAGTAGCCAACATGATACCAAGTTTGATTTGCTCAAGGTTGTAATCTGCCAAGTGCCCACAAGATCTGCGAATTATAAAGACTTCAGGCTAATTGCGTTCTTCAACCGTGGTCTCGCCTATCTGACAGGTCACTGCGGTAAGTGGATAAATCTGCACGTCCATCGCAGGATCATACATCCTCCATGGTTCTCTGATGCCATTGAACACAAGGGCTTCATTTACGCTGTCGACTCCTTCTATGGCTGGACGTATTGCTGGCCTACTCCAGTCATCGCTACAAACGGCTGTTACAGCAGTATGTTACTTTCCTATGATATCATGATGGCTTGCTTATATTACTGTCAACATTTGCTGAAAAAATATTCATGCTCATAACATGCTGTTCTTAAGATTGACTAAATCAAGAGCCCTTTTTTATTTGACTCTAACTTGATATGATGTTGTAGGCCGCCTGGTGTCCCTACCCTTCCTAATCCCAGAACCTTTCAAAGAAAAGTGGCATGGCAGTTGCAGGTGGTTCCTGGCTCGATCAGATGACGACGAAAGATTGATGATCATTCACACGTACCAGACGTGTTATTTCGCGTAATACAATCACAGTCACTGCAAGGTCTTTGAGCAGGATCCCAGCTTCTCTGGGCCTTCAGGAATTTTTGACTGGAGGCTGGTAAGTAGCCTTGGTACACGCTCTCTGTTTGTCTGACTGAATTATCCGATTAACAAAGAGATAACCGACGCCAAGGATCATGATGGCAGCGCGGTGTCGTTCATCAGGCAAAACCGTGTGTACACAGCGTACCATGCGTCTCTACATGCACCATACCCTGATATGTGCCGCCACGCTCTGCAGCCCAAAGTAGGAGAGAGGGTCGCAAGTATCAGACTTTGACTTGCTGGCTGGAGTTTCCCTCGTCAGGCACCCATCTGGTTCAAGCCGTCAGCCAATCTCCACAGCTTAATAAATAGTAACGTCTAACTGAGCCAGTTAGTTAGATGCGCACACTTGGTGTAGTAGGATCTTTATTTAGTTTGATGCATACACTTGTTCTTTTTTGGTATCCCTTTTGTAATGATGGCTGGTGTTTGGTTTGGAAGAGGGAGCTGCGTCTTCACTCTTCTGGCCTACTTACTGCTTCTGTTGCACCCCCAGCCCTGGTTGCTGCTGCTGCTGTTTTCAATGTACAATCAGTAGTATATTTCATCTGTTGGTTGAATAAATGTGTTGTTAGAATGACAAACACAATGTTTTGGAAGTCGTTTCATGGTTCGATCCTTTAGTGCCCCGTACCGTATGTAGCGCATACTATTTTTCGTACGGAACACATTTTCCACTTGTTGATAACATGCAGCCCACTGATGAAGGCCCAATAGAGAAGCCCATAATTAACTGGAAGGGAGGCACTCACATGAATCCGGCCCAGGTACATGCTCATGGTCCCCTAAACATAAATAAGTAAATAAATAAATAAAGCTAAATGCTCATTCCCTAGTTCTTTGGGAAAATAGGTAGCCCAGTATTTCTTTTTGAAGAATACCCAAGCTAGGCCTATTTGTTTTCTCCGAATTACTGGGATGAAAATCTTTCAAGATGAGGAGGGATGCATTCCAGCCTGGCTTAAGAGTATGGTCAATGTCTGTTAAAAGTAATATCAAAAGGGGTTGAAAATTCTAAAAAATTTTATAGCAAATGGGATATAAGTTTCTTTTTTTTGTTTTTGTTCTTCACTGATATCTTATACGTATTTCATTGGATTTAACATGACATAGTACTAATTTATTTTTAAATTTGGTTTAGTATGGCTATTAATTTTTGGATTAAGAATATTTCGTTCCCCAGCAAAAATTTGCGAATTTTCAAAATTTCCCACATATTTAGTTAATTTTTTGACTCTGATACTGACCAGAAAATGGCCAGCAATTCTAAAAATGGAAAGCAGGCTGCAATAAATTCCATATGAATTAGAAAATGAGTAAAAATTATAAAAATAATAGCAAATGGGCTGTACATGCCACAGATTTCGAGGCTGACTTGTTTACGCAAGGCTTTGTCAGTGAACACACGGTTCTAGCAGCAGTCACTATTGGATGTCCATCCAGCGGCTGACGTACTTCTTCAATCTCTGATGTTCCTGCTCCAGCCGCCTAAACTAGTGCTGGCGGGACTGCCTGCTCCCTCCTCTTGTGGCCCGGTGTGATGCCGCACAGGCTTCCCCGGCCCACCCTACTCCCTCCGCTGGCCTAGCCGCACGCAATCAACTGCCTCCTTATTACGCGAAAAAATGATTCCTCCCACTGACATCTGGGGTGCACCGGTTGGGAGGCTGACCTGTGGGCCTACTAAGTTTACGCGTACGCAGGGCTTGTCAACCTAGTCAACAAACGATTCTAGCAGCAGCAACTGTTGGATTTGAATCGAACGGTCCTGCTGCTTCTTCAATCGCTGCTCTTCTTGCACCAGCCGCCCAAAACCAGCACCGGGGAGACCGCCTGCTCATGCCTCCAGTGGCCGGCTGTGCTACCGTTGAGGCCTTATCGCCCCCTACTACTCCCACCGCTAGCCAGGCCCTGCGTCGACAGCAGCCTCACACCGCAGCCGAACCAGTGAACCCTCGTACTCCTCTCTGCGTGGGCATCCACTACCTCGTCTTCCCCGACTCCGTGTCGTCCCCTTCCTAGGCCTCGCCGTCGTCCACCGCCTTGGTGCTCTCGGCGCGGCGTGGTCAACATGGTCAACGACATTCCATCGGAAGAGTACTGTACGTGGAGAGGCTGACAGCTAGGTCCACGGCCACATCCCAGTTTTTCTGTGATTTGCCAAGTAAGTCGCTTTGTCAGGCCTGTTGGGCTGCAAATCTTTCAAGACAAGGAGAGCTTTCATTCGGCTGGCCGAGAAAATGGCCCATCAGTAATGAGAAATGGGCTGTACATTTTTAAAACACATCAAACCGGCAATTAGTTTCAAATATCTTTTTTTCATTTCGGGATTTTAAATTACATTAATTTTTATGCGTGGAGAATTTGTTGGATTTTATATTCATATACATTTATTTTTAAAATCAGTTTGAATGTGAGTCGAAATTTTGGGATTAAAAATAGTTCGGACTGCACCGAAATATGCAAAATTTCGTATAATTTTTTAACTGTGGCCACAATATGGGCTGTAATGCTAACAAAAAGAATATGGGCTCAAAAGAAAACCTTAATAATTAGCAGATGGTTTGTAAATTATTAGAAATAATGGCAGATGGGCTGTATGCTGTTTTCCATAGATTTGACGCTTTCCTCAAAAAAGGTTGACGCACAAGAAGTGACTGTTGGATGGCCATCCAACGGCCGTCGTGCTTCTTCAATCTCTGATCTTCCTGCTCTAGCCGCTCAAACAAGCGCCAGCGGGACTGCCTCCTCCCTCCTCCCCGCGGCCGGCTCTGCTGCCGCGCAGGCCTCACCGCCCCACCGTACTCCCGTCGCTGCCCTAGCCATCCCTCTATCTACTCACCCACACCTGCTGTTATTCTCCGGCGACGGCAGACGTACCAGTAAACCCTCGTATAGTCATACTCCCCTCCGTGTGGGAAACAACTGCCGAGTCTTGCCTGCCTCCGTGTCGTTCCCTTGCTAGGCCTCACCGTCATCCACCGCCCTGGTGCTCATGGCGCGGCTTGGTCAACGTGGTCAATGACCGACATGCATCTGAAGTGGACTGTACGTGGAGAGGCCGACAGCTGGGTCCACGGCCACACGCAAGGAAATGCCTCCTTATTACGCGCAAAATAATGATTCCTCCACCTGACATCAGGGACCGAAAGGGCCTCTATATTTCACGAAAAAAACGTTACCGCCGCTGACAGCTCGGACCCACCAGCTATATCTTCGCACGCAAGGAAGTGCCTCCTTATTACGCACAAAAAAATGAATACTCCCCCTGTTAGCTGGGACCCAGTATAGTGGCAGGCTGACTTGTGGGCCTACTAAGTTGACGGGGACGGAGAGCTTTGTCAACTTAGTCAATATGCACGATTCTAGCTCCAGTGACCGTACGATGTCCATCCAACGGACGTAGTGCTTCTTCAACCTCTGGTCTTCTTGCTCCAGCCGCCCAAACCAGCGCCGGTCGTGCCTCGTGCTCCTGCCTCCCGTGGCCGGCTGCGATGCGGAGGAGGCCTCCCCGCCCCCTACTACTCCCACCGCTGGCCAGGCCATCCCTCTACTCACCCACACCCCCTGTTATTCTGTCGCGACGGCAGCCTCACACCGCAACGAACCAGTGAACCCTCGTACTCCTCTACGCGTGGGCATCCACTGCCGCGTCTTCCCCGGCTCCACGTCGTCCCCTTCCTAGGCCTCGCCGTCGTCCACCGCCCTGGTGCTCTCGGCATGGCATGGTCAACGTGGTCAAGGAACGGCTTCCATCGGACATGGACTGTACATGGAGAGGCTGACAGCTGGGTCCACGACCGCAGCAAGGAAATGCCTCCTTATTACGTGCAAAATAATTATTCCTCCACCTGACAGCGGGGACCCACCGGACGGGCCACCGTATCTCGCGAAAAAAATGTTTCCCCCTGACTGCTGGGACCCACCAGCTACATCTTCGCACGCAAGGAAGTGCTTGACAGCCGGGACCCACCTGGTCGAAGCGTACGTAGCGTTCTCATTCTGGTCGCGAACGTGTATGTACATATATACTGGTGGATGTAGAGGCGCGCACGTGTCGTAGTAGAGGCACGCACGTAGCATGTACATGTACGTACAACGACCAGGGTGCAAGAAAGAAAATACGGCCATGTATGTGTACACATGGGCGGGGTCTTGGACGCCTACTCGCGCATACATACGGCCATGGCTCGTGTACATGGCTGGGTCGGAACGGAGAAACAACATCGTCGTCATGTTCATGGGGAGGCAACGGAATGCGTCGTGTTCATGGGGAGGCAACGGAATGCGTTGTGTTCATCGGGAGGCAACGGAACGTGTGGGAGCCAACCGGCTGGGTCGGAATAGAATGCGTGGTCGTGTTCATCGGGAGGGCTTGGACGGAACAGGCGATGGAAACGAGGCCTGGCGTACCGCAAAACGGAGGATACAGACCTCCTACATTCGGAACGGGGTCCTGTTGATCGGGAGGGGTGTGGCGTACCGCAAAACAGAGGAAACAGACCTCCTACGGTCGAAATGGGGGTCCTGTTGATCGGGAGGGGTGTGGCGTACCGCAAAATGGACGAAACGGACCTCCTACGGTCGAAACGGGGGTCCTGTTGATCCGGAAGGGGTGTGGCGTACCGCAAAATGGACGAAACGGACCTCCTATGGTTGAAACGGGGGTCCTCTTCATCGGGAGGGGTGTGGCGTACCGCAAAACGAGACTCCACGGGATACTGTTCATCTCCACCGTCGACCTCCTCCAGCCTCCACGGGCTACCGTCGACCTCCTCCAGCCTCCACAGGCTCCTGTTCATCCAGCCTCCACCGCGCGCTACTCCATCGGCTACTGTTCAACCACCCCTCCACGGGCACCCCTCCACCGTCTACTGTTCATCCAGCCCTCCACACCACGGGGTCCTGTTCAACCACCCCTCCACGGGCACCCCTCCATCATCTACTATTCATCCAGCCTTCCACACCACGGGGTCCTGTTCATCTAGAGGCAACTCCACCGCTCACTATTCATCCACCCCCCGCAACGCTCACTGTTCATCCAATCGATTGGCTTCAGTTAGCAGCAGTAGCGAAGGAATCGCTCGATCGGGTTCAGTTAACAGGCATCGATCGATCGCTCAGGTTCAGTAATGTGTAGCCTGCAGTGCAATCGCTCGGGTTCAGTTATAGCCCAACGCCTCGCTCGGGTTCAGTTAGAGCCAACGCCTCACACACACGCGCGTATGTGTACGAGAGAAACGCGCATCGCGCATCGCTCGGCCCTCGACCTCCCACCATAACCGGGAACTCCCTGAAATTTTCCTCCCCCTCGCTTCTACCATGATTTTTTCCGTCATGGATGGCCCAAAGAATGTCATGCAGCCGCGTCTCCGGCCCGCCCAGGACGAAATGCCCATTTTCTGTCATGATTTTTTGTCATAGAAGTAGGAGCCCACCACATCTATGATGATACCGGGTTTTGTCACAATTATCGTCATAGAAGTGTCATATGTATGACAGAAAACATTTTCGTTCGGCCCAAAATGTCACGGATGTGTCTTTTTTTGTAGTGTTGCGGAAATCACAAAATTCTTTTGGGTTCGCTTCTGAGGGTTCGGGAAATCATCGATGTCATAGGCTTGGAATTATGTCAAATGGAGCTACAAGACTCCCACAAGCCCACATGGCGCGACCCTAGGAGGGGTGTGGCTTGGGCTTATGGGGACAACATCCCACTTCCGTCCACCTCTTAAAGCTTCTGGTGCTGCATATTTTCCATAAAAAATCCTCGTAAATTTTCTTTGCGTTTGGACCTTCCTAGGTATGGATTTTCTACGAAACCAAAAACATGCACACAAAAAACAGGAACTGGCGTTGGGCACTAAATTAATAGGTTAGTCCAGAAAAATAATATAAAATGACATATAAAGCATACAAAAGTAATAATATAGTAGCATTTAACGATAAAAATTACATATACGTTTGAGACGTATCATGGTGCAACTTGCCAACCGCACGACATGGGGTCGCCGCCGGCGACCTCACCGGCATGCCACAGTACCGGTGCAACCTCCCCTTCTTTTCCCCTGGCAGTAGCACATACTCTTCCAACTTCAACTGTTGTAGCATGACCGCGGGTGGGTTGCAACTTCTCCTGACAATGGTTGCATCTATATCCGTCGAGGTCCAACACGTAGTTGCCGTGGTCACAACATCGTCGAAGGCCGTGTTACAGCATCACCGAAGGCTAGTTCCAGCATTTGTTAATGCTGATTCCAGCATAACTGAAGGCCAGGTTCTAGCATCTCCGGTGACTGATTCCAGCAATTGTGAAGGCCAGTTCCAGCATCACCGACGGCTGGTTCCAACATTGCCAAAGGCCTATTCTAGCATCATCGAGGGTCAGGTTCCCAGAATCACCAACGAATGGTTCCAGCATCGTCGAAGGCCGGTTCCACAGTTGAAGCTTTTCCCACATTGCTTGAAGCTTTATCCAGCATCCGGGCATGGCGGTTGCAACATCCCACCGACCATGTGGTATCCGTCGTTGTATCAACCGTAGCATCTTCGGTGCTCGCAGGTTGCAACACTTAGTGGCACGTTTGTAGCACGAGGAAGGTGGGGATAGGGATTTGACTGTGCTGCAGAAAGGGCGGGAGAAAAAAGGAGCATTGGCGTAAAGTTGTTTGCGATGGGGAGAAGAAGAAAAAAAAGGAGCAAGCGGGAGCTGGAAGAAGCAGCAAAGGAGAGGTAGATATCGCTCGATGGGGGGAAAGTGTGGCCAGAAGCAATGCTGAAGGGATAAGGTCGCGACTCGCGAGGCCACAGACAGCATGACATGCACATGACTGATACGTCTCCAATGTATCTATAATTTTTAATTGTTCCATGCTATTATAGTATCAATCTTGGATGTTTTATACGAAATTACATATCATTTTTTGGGACTAACTTATTAACCTAGTGCCCAGTGCCAGTTGCTATTTTTGGCTTTTTAGAAAATCAATATCAAACGGAGTTCAAATGAAGAAAAGAATTGGATTAATTTTTTCTGGACCAGAAGGGACCCTAGAAGGCTCAGGAGAAGACCTGAAGGGCCACGAGGGAGCGACAAGCTCGGGAGGCGCCCCCAGGCTTGTGGGCCCCTCGTGGTACCTCTTGAACTAATTCCACCTCTATAAATTCCCAAATATTCCCAATACATCAGAGAGCCACCCAAAATACTTTTTCCATCGTCGTAAGTTTCTGTTCTTCCGTGATCCCATCTGGAGGCCTTTTTCGGTACTCCGCCGGAGGGGGAAACAATCACGGAGGGCCTCTAAATCAAGCTTGCTTCCCTTCCGATGCTGTATGAGTAGTTTACCACAAACCTATGGGTCCATAGCTAGTACCTACATGGCTTATTCTCTCTCTTTGATCTTCAATACAATGTTCTCCTCTATGTTCTTGGAGATCTATCTGATGTAATCTTCTTTTGCGGTGTGTTTGTTGGGATCCGATGAATTGTGGGTTTATGATCAGATTATTCATTAATATTATTTGAGTCTTCTCTGAACTCTTTTATGCATGATTGTTATAGCTTTGTATTTCTCCTTGATCTATCTGCTTGGTGTGGCCAACTAGATTGATTTATCTTGCAATGGGAGAGGTGCTTTGTAATGGGTTCATTCTTGCGGTGATCTATATACCAGTGACAGAAAGGGATAATACATGTATTTGTATTATTGCCATTAAGGGGAAAACGACGGGGTTTATTCATATTGCTTGGATTTCTTTGTCTACATCATGTCATCTTGCTTAAGGCATTACTCCATTCTTTATGAACTTAATACTCTAGATGCATGATGGATAGCGGTTGATGTGTGGAGTAATAGTAGTAGATGGAGGCAGGAGTTGGTCTACTTGTCTCAGATGTCACACCTATATACATGATCATTGCCTTGGATATCGTCATGATTATTTGCTTTTCTATCAATTGCCCAATAGTAATTTGGTTACCCACCATATGATATTTTCAAGAGAGAAGCCTCTAGTGAAAAATATGGCCCCCGGGTCTACTTCTTATCATATATTAAAATAAAAAATACCTTGCTGCAATTTTTCTTAACTTATTTTATTTTGTGTTTTAATTATCTATCACTACCAGATTTGATCCTTGCAATTAACCGTCAAGGGATTGACAACCCCTTGTTCGTGTTGGTGCAAGTATTTGTTATTTTGTGTGTAGGTACTACTAACGAGGTGTTGCGTGGTTCTCCTACTGGATTGATAACCTTGGTTCTTAACTGAGGAAAATACTTATCTCTACTGTACTCCTTCATCCTCTCCTCTTCGAGGAAATCCCAACACAGCTCACAAGTAGCATGGGCTAGGATAAAAAGCATATGATACATCTCCAACGTATCTATAATTTTTGATTGCTCCATGCTATATTATCTACTATTTCGGACATTATTGGGCTTTATTATCCACTTTCATATTATTTTTGGGACTGACCTATTAACCGGAGGCCCAACCCAGAATTGTTGTTTTTTGCCTGTTTTAGGGCTTCAAAGAAAAGGAATATCAAACGGAGTCCAAACGGAATGAAACCTTCGGGAATGTGATTTTCTCAACGAATAAGACCAGAGAGACTTGGACCCTATGTCAAGAAATAAAACAGGAGGCCACGTGGTAGGGGGGCGCGCCTGCCTACCCTAGGCGCGCCCTCCACCCTCGTGGGCCCCCTGTTGCTCCATCGATGTACTCCTTCCTCCTATATATATCCACGTACCCCCAAACGACCAGACATGAGCCAAAACCCTAATTCCACCGCCGTAACTTTTTGTATCCACGAGATCCCATCTTGGGGCCTGTTCCGGAGCTCCGCCGGAGGGGGCATCGATCACGGAGGGCTTCTACATCAACACCATAGCCTCTCCGATGAAGTGTGAGTAGTTTACCTCAGACCTTCGGGTCCATAGCTAGTAGCTAGATGGCTTCGTCTCTCTTTTTGGATCTCAATACAATGTCCCCCCCTCTATTGTGGAGATCTATTCATGTAATCTTCTTTTTGCGGTGTGTTTGTTGAGACCGATGAATTGTGGGTTTATGATCAAGTCTATCTATGAATAATATTTGAATCTTCTCTAAATTCTTTTATGTATGATTGGTTATCTTTGCAAGTCTCTTTGAATTATCAGTTTGGTTTGGACTACTAGATTGATCTTTCTTGCAATGGGAGAAGTGCTTAGCTTTGGGTTCAATCTTGCAGTGTCCTTTCCCGGTGACAGTAAGGGCAGCAAGGCACGTATTGCATTGTTGCCATTGATGATAACAAGATGAGGTTTTCTTCATATTGCATGAGTCTATCCCTCTACATCATGTCATCTTGCTTAAGGCGTTACTCTGTTTTTAACTTAATACTCTAGATGCATGCTGGATAGCGGTCGATGAGTGGAGTAATAGTAGTAGATGCAGGCAGGAGTCGGTCTACTTGTCTCGGACGTGATGCCTATATACATGATCATACCTAGATATTCTCATAACTATGCTCAATTCTGTCAATTTCTCAATAGTAATTTGTTCACCCACCGTAGAATACTTATGCTCTTGAGAGAAGCCACTAGTGAAACCTATGGCCCCCGGGTCTATCTTCATCATATTGATCTCTTACTACTTAGTTATTTCCTTTGCTATTTACTTTGCCTTTATTTTACTTTGCATCTTTTATCATAAAAATACCAAAAATATTATCTTATCATATCTATCAGATCTCACTCTTGTAAGTGGCCCTATAGGGATTGGCAGCCCCTATTTGCGTTGGTTGCGAGGATTTATTTGTTTTGTGCAGGTGCGAGGGACTCACGCGTAGCCTCCTACTGGATTGATACCTCGGTTCTCAAAAACTGAGGGAAATACTTACGCTACTTTGCTACATCATGCCTTCCTCTTCAGGGAAAACCAGCAGTGCTCAAGAGGTAGCAAGAAGGATTTCTGGCGCCGTTGCCGGGGAGGTCTACGCAAAAGTCAACATACCAAGTACCCATCACATACCCTTATCTCCCGCATTACATAATTTGCCATTTGCCTCTCGTTTTCCTCTCCCCCACTTCACCCTTGCCGTTTTATTCGCCCTCTCTCTATATTCTCCCTCTCTATTTGCCTCTTTTTGTTCGCTTGCTTTTTGTTTGCTTGTGTGCTAGTTTGCTTGCTTATCACGATGGCTCAAGATAATACTAAATTGTGTGACTTCACCAATACCAACAACAATGATTTTATTAGCACTCCGATTGCTCCTCTTACCGATGCTGAATCTTGTGAAATTAATACTGCTTTGCTGAATCTTGTCATGAAAGATCCGTTCTCCGGCCTTCCTAGTGAAGATGTTGCTACTCATCTAAATAGCTTCGTTGATTTGTGTGACATGCAAAAGAAGAAAGATGTGGATAATGATATAGTTAAATTGAAGCTATTTCCTTTTTCACATAGAGATCATGCTAAAGCTTGGTTTTCGTCTTTGCCTAAAAATAGTATTGATTCATGGAACAAGTGCAAAGATGCTTTTATCTCTAACTATTTTCCTCCCGCCAAGATCATCTCTCTTAGAAACAATATTATGAATTTTAAGCAACTTGATCATGAGCATGTTGCACAAGCTTGGGAGAGAATGAAATTAATGATACGTAATTTCCCTACTCATGGTTTAAATTAGTGGATGATTATACAAATTTTTTATGCCGGATTGAATTTTTCTTCTAGAAATCTTTTAGATTCGGCCGCGGGAGGCACTTTTATGGAAATCACTTTAGGAGAAGCTACTAAACTCCTAGATAATATTATGGTTAATTATTCTCAATGGCACACTGAAAGATCTACTAATAAAAAGGTGCATGCGATAGAAGAAATTAATGTTTTAAGTGGAAATGATTGCTCTCTAAACTCGCACCTTGTGGATTCCACTTTTAAGAAACCTATGTTAAGAATTAATGATGTTCTTATTGTTGAAAATAGGAATTATGTGCCCGTATATTTTATTGTTCTTGACATAGATTGCAATCCTTCATGTCCTATTATTTTTGGTAGACCTTTCCTTAGAACGATTGGTGCAATTATTGATATGAAGGAAGGAAATATTAGATTCCAATTTCCATTAAGGAAAGGCATGGAACACTTTCCTAGAAAGAATATTAAATTACCTTATGAATCTATTATGAGAGCCACTTACGGATTGCCTACCAAAGATGGCAATACCTAGATCTATTCTTGCTTGTTATGCCTAGCTAGGGGCGTTAAACGATAGCGCTTGTTGGGAGGCAACCCAATTTTATTTTTATTCCTTGCTTTTTTCTACTGTTTAATAATAAATAATTTATCTTGCCTCTGTTTTGGTTGTGTTTTTTTGTTTAATTAGTGTTTGTGCCAAGTAGAACCATTGGGAAGACTTGGGGAAAGTCTTGTTGAACTTGCTGTAAAAAATAGAAACTTTAGCGCTCACGAGAACTGCTGTAAATTTTATTTGGAAAGTGATATTTAGTTAATTATTTTTGAAGATGATTAATAGATAAATTCCTCACGTCCAGAAATTTATTTTAGAATTTTTGGAGTTCCAGATCTTGCGCTAGCTACAGATTACTACAGACTGTTCTGTTTTTGACAGATTCTGTTTTTCGTGTGTTGTTTCCTTATTTTGATGAATCTATGGCTAGTAAAATAGTTTATAAACCATACATAAGTTGGAATACAGTAGTTATAACACCAATATAAATAAAGAATGATTTAATTACAGTACCTTGAAGTGATCCTTTATTTTCTTTCGCTAACGGAGCTCACGAGATTTTCTACTTTAAGTTTTGTGTTGTGAAGTTTTCAAGTTTTGGGTAAAGATTTGATGGATTATGGAACAAGGAGTGGCAAGAGCCTAAGCTTGGGGATGCCCATGGCACCCCCAAGATAATCTAAGGACACCTAAAAGCCAAAGCTTGGGATGCCCCGGAAGGCATCCCCTCTTTCGTCTACTTCTATCGGTAACTTTACTTGGAGCTATATTTTTATTTACCACATGATATGTGTTTTGCTTGGAGCATCTTGTATGATTTGAGTCTTTGCTTGTTAGTTTACCACAATCATCCTTGCTCTACACACCTTTTGAGAGAGCCATAAATGATTTGGAATTTTTTAGAATACTCTATGTGCTTCGCTTGTATCTTTTGAGTTATATAATTTTGCTCTAGTACTTTACTTATATCCTTTTAGAGCACATTGGTGGATTTGTTTTATAGAAACTATTGATTTCTCATGCTTCACTTAGATTATTTTGAGAGTCTTAAATAGCATGGTAATTTGCTTAAAATCCTAATATGCTTGGTATACAAGATTAATAATGAAACTTTCTTATGAGTGTGTTGAACACTATGATAAGTTTGATACTTGATAATTGTTTTGCGATATAGAGATGGTGATATTGAAGTCATGCTAGTTGAGTAGTTGTGAATTTGAGAAATACTTGTGTTGAAGTTTGTGATTCCCGTAGCATGCACGTATGGTGAACTGTTATGTGATGAAGTCGGAGCATGATTTATTTTTTGATTGCCTTCCTTATGAGTGGCAGTCGGGGACGAGCGATGGTCTTTTCCTACCAATCTATCCTCATAGGAGCATGCGCATAATACTTTGCTTTGATAACTTGTAGATTTTTGCAATAAGTATATGAGTTCTTTATGACTAATTTTGAGTCCATGGATTATACGCACTCTCACCCTTCCACCTTTGCTAGCCTCTCCAATACCGCGCACCTTTCGTCGGTATCATACACCCACCTTATACCTTCCTCAAAACAGCCACCATACCTACCTATTTTGGCATTTCCATAGCCATTCTGAGATATATTGCCATGCAACTTTCCACCGTTCCGTTTATTATGACACACTCTGTCATTGTCATATTTCTTAGCATGATCATGTAGTTGACATCGTACTTGTGGCAAAGCCACCATTCATAATTCTTTCATACATGTCACTCATGCATCATTGCATATCCCGGTACACCGCCGGAGGCATTCATATAGAGTCATATTTTGTTCTAAGTATCGAGTTGTAATTGTTGAGTTGTAAGAAAAATAAAAGTGTGATGATCATCACTATTAGAGCATTGTCCGAGTGAGGAAAGGATGATGGAGACTATGATTCCCCCAAAAGTCGGGATGAGACTCCGAACGAAAAATAAATAAATAAATAAAAGAGGCCAAAGAAGCCCAAATAAAAAAAAGAGGCCATAAAAAGAGAAAAGTCCTAAGTAAAAAAATGATGAGAGAAAAAGAGAGAAGGGACAATGTTACTATCCTTTTACCACACTTGTGCTTCAAAGTAGCACCATGATCTTCATAGTAGAGAGTCTCTCATGTTATCACTTTCATATACTAGTGGGTATCTTTCATTATAGAACTTGGCTTGTATATTCCAATGATGGGCTTCCTCAAAATGCCCTAGGTCTTCATGAGCAAGCAAGTTGGATGCACACCCACTTAATTTCTTTTTGAGCTTTCATATACTTATAGCTCTAGTGCATCCGTTGCATGGCAATCCCTACTCACTCACATTGATATCTATTGATGGGCATCTCCATAGCCCATTGATACGCCTAGTTGATGTGAGACTATCTTCTCCCTTTTTGTCTTCTCCACAACCACCACTCTATTCCACCTATAGTGTTGTTAGGGAAACTGATCCTCGAACACCTATGGGGCCGGCGGACCAGGCCCCTTTCGGTTCGGCGGGGGGCAGAGATCGCACGAAGAGCAGATCGAGGCAAAGCACACGAGCAGTTTACCCAGCTTCGGAGCTCTCCGGAGAGATAACACTCCTACTGCTGCTTGTCTGGTTCTATTCTGTTCTTGCTCTAGCGAGAGCGTAGTGTCTTTCTGGGTTACGAATGAGTCGAACCGAATCAAACCCCCTCTACGTTGCGCATGGGCCTCCTTTTATACGCTAAAGGGGTCACCGACAGGTGGCAACGCAGAGAAGGGTACAAATGTAAAAAGTGGGGTGGTTGGTACAGTTACTTGTATAGTGCACCCTACCTAACCCTAACGGAAGGGGACAAGGGCATTTAAGGCCTGTCTGAGTCGCCCAAACAGTGCAGAAAAGGACCGTTAGGGGCGCCACCGTTCGCCACGACGGCGATCTTGTCAGCTTCGCATGCCACTGCGCACCGCTGGCTGCACAGCCTCCCGCCACGCGCGCCTGGAGAGGCCCCCAGAGCGACACGTTGGTGGATGCGCTGGAGCGTGGGCACAGAGTGGCCGCCTGCCGCGGCAAGCGCCTAGCCGCTGTTTTTATCTTGTCGGGTCCGGAAGCTTGTCGCTCACCGGGCCTCGAGGTACCTTGTTTGGTCTTCCCGGCAAGCTCCTCTTGCCGGGGCCTTGTTGCCTTGCCGGAGCGCGTGGCGCGTCGCGGCAAGTTCTTTGGAGTGCCTCGGTTGGCCTTCCCAGCAAGCTCCTCTTGCCGGGGCCTTGTCTCCTGAGCTTAAATACTTTGTTCTTGAATGGCTCCAAGGGAACCTTGGAGGATCTTGGCGTTCGCCTGGCAAGCCTTGCCGCGGGGTGCTGCAACTGCCCGTGCACAAGTTCGGGGTACTAGGGTACCCCTATTCTAGTACACCGACAGGAGCCCCCGGGCCTGGGCCAGACACGGTGCCAAGCGCTGTTGGGCCAGGCCCAAGACAGGGCACGGGCACACGCGGACTGGGCCACACCGAATCTTGCTCCGTATCCACCGCGCTCTCCCATAACGACATGCGTTGAATGCGGCATTGTGGGAGAGATCTTGGGTGGTTGTTTATTTGGAAGGGCGAAACGTCCGCCCCGTCCCTCTTTATAAGCAGAGGAAACATGGGCAGTTCGTTCCCCCTCGCTGGTTGCTGCTACTCCATCTTCAAGAACCTCCGCCGCTCCCCCCTTCTTCTCGAAGCCGAGAGAGCAGCGCTCCGCCCCCCATTGCCACCAGCATCACCACGCCGTCGACCTCCCTCACCACCTCCGCCATGGCCCCGAAAGCCGACAAGGGAAAGGGCGTGAAGCCGGCCGAGGCGCAGCGGCTTGCGGCGCTGCGGAAGGAGCGGGCGATCTTCTCCCCTCAGCTCGGCGTGCAGGAGCTGAGGGAGTACTTCTACCTCTTTTGGGCGACGGAGACGCGTGCGCATCCGCGCACGAGGGTACTCCTGGCCGCTGCTTCAGAGCTGGCTCCAAACGGGTACCCATTCTTCGCGCTATTCTTCTATTGCGGGCTCTGCCCGCCCTTCTCGGAGTTCTTCTGCGATATCATGAACACATACGGCTTCCGCCTCCTTGACTTCACCCCCAACGCCGTTCTGACCATGGCAGTTTTCACACATTTGTGCGAAAACTTTGTCGGAGTCCACCCCAGTGTTGCCCTTTTCCGCCACTACTTCATACCTCGGGTAGAGAGAGGAGAGCCGCTTGCCGGAGGGATCGCCTGGATCTCGAGAGTCGGCAAGAAGGAGGCATACTTGGAGGGTGAACTCCGCAGCAAGTGGGAAGAGTGGAGAGCGGAGTGGTGCTGGATTGTCGAGGAGAATCTGCAGCCCTTCACCGCCGTGCGCCAAACTCCAATAGTGCGCGGCAATGACTGGAGCAACGTGGCCCCGGAAGACGAGAGGCTGAAGATCGCCATTACTAGGATCCTTCGCCTCAGGCTTGCCGGGCTCACTGTAGGCGCTGTAGGCGCAGATTTCCTCCGCCGCCGCATCGCCCCCCTGCAGGAGAGGGGGAGGCCCGCCTGGGAATTCAAGAACTCGGCGGACATCATGAGGCTGCGGCCGGGCCTCAACTACAACTTCACCGTCTTGGAGCTAGATGCAATGCTCCTGGAGTTGTTCAAACGCGACCCCCAGCACCCATTCACGCTGCCGAGGGGCGTTGTCCCATTATGCAACAATTCTTCGCTTGACCGGATCCGCGCCATGATGCCGTTGTGTGATTCACACGGAATCGTTCCAACTTGGCAAGAGCCTGCGGATGACGTCGTGCAAGCGTTCTTCGACAACTTGGAAGAAGTGCCGGTCCACGCTGACGAGCAGAAGAGCCTCACCCGCGACACCACTGACGAGGAGCTGCAGCGCATCGCCACTAGGGCGGAAGAGGTTGCGGCCGCAGCTGCCGTGGGCGTGTTTGGGTTCACTGTGGAGGAGGCGGAGGCTGCGGAGGCGGCAAACCTTGCCGAGCGCGCGGAGTTCATTGGCGAGGAGGAGCCTGCCGGTTCCGAAGCCGAGCCGAGCGAGGCCGGCGAGGAGGAGCCCGAGCCTTCAGAAAACTTGCCGCAGGTGGAGCCCCCGGCCCCGCCAAGAAGGCGCCTTCGCAGGGCCGGGGACGTAGCGGGGCGACAGCCGGGTCAACAGCCGCCGAGCCGTGCGACGCGCTCTACCGCAGCAAGTAATGTTGCCGCGGGAGCGCCTTACGCAACATCGGCAACTAGAGCGGGATCTTCCCGGGACACCGCCCCCGCCAAGCGGGCAAGGGATCCTACTCCTCCGCCTCGCCGCACCGGAGGAGGGCCGGACTTCGATCTTTCCGCGCTCAGCTCCGACGAGGAGGAAGAAGAGTAAGTTTCTTGGGTGCTCTTGTAGTTCTTCAATCTTGCTGTTTATATCTTGTATCTGACTTGCTCCAATCTGGACTCCTTTCTTTTCAGGACGCTGGCCCAGAGAGCGGCGAAGAGGGCCAAGGCCGCGGTGATTGTCATCGAGGATGACCCCATCGTGTCGGCAGGAGGTGGGTCTGAGACCACCTTGACGGACCCGGCAATCACTCCTCAAAGCAGCCCCCAGCGCAGTCCCCAGCGTAAGTTCATAGTTTAGCCTTCTGCTGCTGGGCGCGCTTGAGTGCTTTTTCCTTTGTTGATATCTTACTTGTTGATTTGTGTAGGAGCAGAGCCGCCACATCAGGAGCGCCCGGAAGCTGGTCCCGAAGTGCCATCTGCTTCGACTACGCCGCCAAGGGAGGGGTTCCCGGTAAGGGAGCGCTCTCCGGCAAGGGAGAACTCTCCGGCAAGGGACAGCACCGTCGATCCTGCAGCGACCGAGACCGCAACTGCAGATCTTGGCGCAGGTAATTCACTTGTCCAAAAACTTTCCCTTGGGTTCTTCTTCTTCTGATTTTCTTCTCTTGGATTTTTGATTGATTTTTCTCCCTTCTTCGTTCTTCAGACCCTTCTGCTACTGAGCCAATGGAGACAGAGGGCACCGGCGAGGAAGGGGCCGGTGCTGATGAGACCGCCGGCGAGGAGGCCGCCAGGGCTGCCACTGCAGAAGCCGGCGAGGGGTCGGGTGATCGCACTGACCACCCTGAGGCCGCAGGAGCGCCAGGCGCTGCGCCGACCGCCGATCCCTCTGCCGCTTCTGCGGAGCCGGGCTCCGAGGAGCCCCAGCCTGGAGCCTACTTGAAGGCTGGCGACAATATCTTCATCAAGTTACCCTAGGCGTCGAGCTCCAGGGCACCGGTCGAGGGGGAAACTTTCGACGGGGAGGTGCTCGCCTCTGCTGGACTGTCGTTGGTCGACGCGCCCAGCAGCAGCAGCGGCGAGCCTGAGGAAGAGCAGCTGCTGCAGAAGCTGCTGTCACTCTACCGCGCCCGGCAAGCCAAGCTGGCTTCCCGGGAAGCGCTTGTCGCGAAGGCGGGAGTTGACATGGAGAAGCGCGCGGAGGAGCTCCGGGGCCACAATCAAGAAGCTCTCCGGTCCCTGGCGCAGGAGCGGGAGCGACTCGACGAGGAGCGCACGGCCTTCCTTCTCGAGAAGGCCGAAGCTGAGGAGGAGCAAAGGCTGGCCGCTGAGAAGCAGTCCGCGCGGGAAGGTGAACTAGTGCAGCGGAAGGCCAACCTCGACAGCTACGAGGAAGAGTTCGCCGAGCGTGAGCAAGCACTTGGCGGGGCGCTCAAGGAGGCAAAGGACGCTACGGCAATTGCAGAGGCCGCCAAGAAAGAGCTGGAGGAGAAGGTGGCGCAGCTGGAGGCCAACATTGGGAAGAGCGGCGAGGAGCTTGCCGCGCTCAAGCGTGAGCGTGAGAAGGATTCTGCCGCCCACGGTGAGCTGCAAGGTCTTCTCGCTGAGAGGGGCAAGGAGCTCAGCGCCGCCAAGGATTCCAAAGCAGACCTGGAGCTGAAGCTGGCCACGCTGACGCAGACGCTGGAGGCCGCCAAGGAGTGGGAGAAGACCTTGTCGGAGAAGGTCAAGGCTGACGCGGCGCTGCTGGAGAGCATTGCAGTCACTCAGAACTCATTCAGAGACACTGTGGAGCACTTGACCGAGGGTCTGGTGAACATTGCCGCAGTCATCAACGAGGAGCTGGCGCAGCTGGGGATGGAGGACTTTGGGTATCCTTCCGACGAGAGTCTTCAACCCAGCGCCAAGCTCAGCCTGTTCTTCAAGGGCGTGGCGACGGCACTCCAGCGGCTCCGGGAGAGGATCCCGAAGCAGCTGGCCGACGAGTCGCGCAAAATCTGCGCCGGGGTTCTTCAGAAGGTGCTGATGAAGGTGGCCTTCCGCAATCCAGGCCTCAGCTTCACCAACGTCCTCAGGTCCTTGCCGCCTGACGCCGATCTGGATGCACTCAAGGCCCTTGTCGCACCCATTGTGGACAAGGTGAGCGAGATCAAGAGGGTCGAGGGCGGACGCGTAGACTAGGCCGTCCATTTCTTCTTTTCCCTTGCCGCTGCTAATCATGTTATGAAAACATTCTGTTAGAGCTGCGACAAGTTATCTTGTAATATAACTTTATTTCTGTTATCAATTGCTATGTTATTTCCTCTACTAGATTCCTTCCTTTGTATGTTTTTACCCTACGCTTCTAGGGAACTTGTCGGCGCAGGCACCCGAGCCGCGAGCGCTGAGTGCGGAACTTCAGCAGCCTGCTGGCGGCGCTGCTTCCGACAAGAAACCTTGTCGCGACTAGATGCAGCACACTTAAGCTGTTGAGCGGACTCGAAACAAAGTAAGGGCGCAACTAGCCACGAGTTGGTTCCTCCGCGCACAGGTTTTCCATACAAAGCAGGGTCGTTCGAGGAAGATAACTCAAAAATTTAAAAACTGATTGCTCAAACTTTGGCAACTTAGCTTTTCTGTCGTTTGCTTCCCGGCAAGGCAAGACTTCGCTTGAACGACGCCTGGTCCATACCACAATCTTCTCCTTCCCCCCGGCAAACATGTGTGCGAGGGAACCTTCTTTTCCTTTGTTGAAAAAGAAGAAAGCAGAGAAAATAACGATATGGAGCCCTTCGGCTCGTTACTGCTTACCGGATGTAGGTGCTGCACAAAGTGTCAGATAACGCATGCGAGAAAGAAACTAATGCATGAAATGGACAAGCTGTGCCGAGCACATGGGTTTCTTTTTATGCACGGGATCTGCGCCCGGCTTTGTACAAAGGATTACATGCAATAGCGGCAAGACTTGTACAAAAGGTGGTTGCCGGAACGGGGTTCCGGCAACCGCGCCCTACGGGAAAAACTTACGAAGATGTTCTATGTTCCAGGAGTTGCTCACTGGAATGCCATCTTCGGTCTCAAGGCGGACAGCGCCGGGCCTTGTGACTCGTCTCACCCGATAAGGGCCTTCCCACTTTGGCGTCAACTTGTTGGAATTCTTGGCGGACTGAACGCGCCGAAGAACAAGGTCGCCTTCCTCGAAGCTTCTGGCTTTAACTTTGCAGCTATGGTAGCGGCGCAAAGCTTGCTGGTATCAAGCAGCTCATACAGCAGCCTGAAGATGATCTTCCTCAAGGAGCAGCGCGTCGTCTTGTCGCAGCTGTTCTTGCTCAAGCTCATCATAAGCGAGCACTCGAGGCGATCCGTATATGAGTTCCGTGGGGAGAACTGCCCCTGCTCCATAGACTAGAGCGAAAGGCGTCGGGCCGGTGGCTCGATTTGGCGTCGTTCTGATCGACCAAGGAACCACCGACAGCTCCTCGATCCAGTTTCTTCCACACTTGCGCAGCCTGTCGAAAGTTCTGGTCTTGAGCCCGCGCAGCACTTCAGCATTTTCCCTCTCTGCTTGACCGTTGCTTCTTGGATGAGCAACAGAAGCGAAGCAGACCTTGGCGCCAAGGTCTTGGACGTACTGCATGAAGGTGCGGCTCGTGAATTGCGTGCCGTTGTCGGTGATGATCCTGTTAGGGATCCCGAAACGGCAAACAATTGACCTGAAGAACTTGACTGCTGACTGTGCTGTCACCTTCCTCACTGGATGCACTTCCGGCCACTTTGTGAACTTGTCGATTGCGACGTACAAGTACTCAAAGCCCCCGACAGCTCGGGGAAAGGGCCGAGGATATCGAGCCCCCAGACCGAAAATGGCCAGGATAAAGGGATCGTCTGGAGAGTTTGAGCTGGCTGGTGTATCTGTTTGGAGTGGAACTGGCATGCTTCACACTTGGTTACTTGTGCAGTTGCATCCTGGAGGGCTGTCGGCCAAAAGAAGCCTTGCCGGAAAGCTTTGCCGGCAAGTGCCCTTGCGCCTATGTGGTGGCCACATATGCCTCCATGTATCTCTGCCAACAGCTTTTGTCCATCTTCCCGGCAAATACACTTCAATTTCACACCGTTGAGTCTTCTTCTGTACAGTATGCTATCGACAAACTGGTACATACTTGACTGCCGGGCTACTCTTTCCGCTTCTTCTTGCTCTTCGGGAAGTTCTCCTGTCTGAAGGAAATGGACAATCTGCTGTGCCCATGCTGGAGCTTGTGGCTCGACAACAAGGACTAAAGGCACATCTGCTGCTGCGGGAACATCCGCTTCTACGGCAAGGACTTGCGGCCCTGCCGGAGCTTGATGTTCCCCGGCAAGCTTGCCGGAGCAAAACTTGTCGGGAGCGTCTGCTTCAACGGAACAAACCATAAGGTTTGCCGGAGCAGACTGCCCCTCAGCATTCTTGGTGTTGATCTTGGGGACTTTCTTGGCGGCGGCTTCGGGGAGCTCTGCCGGAAAGTAGTCGCCAGAAACCAACTTCCTCTTCTTGCTTTGTCCAGTTGAGGGTGTTACGGATGGTTGAGTCAACTTGAGCACAAAGATCCCTGGTTCCACAGGTAACTTTAGTGCGGCGCACTTTGACAGGCCATCAGCAATGTCATTCTGAGCTCTCGGGATATGTTCCATCTGTAGGCCGTCAAAGTGCTCTTCTAGCTTCCTCACTTCATCAACATATGCTTCCATCAATGGACTCTGGTAGTTCTTGTTCACTTGGCGGACGACAAGCTGTGAGTCACCCCTGACAATGAGCTTCTTGATCCCAAGGTCTGCTGCGATTCTGAGACCGGCAAGCAATCCTTCATACTCTGCAGTATTGTTGGTTGCTTGCTCCTTGGGAAAGTGCATCTGGACTACGTATTTGAGGTGCTCTCCGGTGGGTGCGACAAGCAGCACGCCCGCACCAGCGCCTTGCAGCGAGAAGGCACCATCAAAGTACATCAGCCACTCTCTGCTTGCCTCTTTGACGGGGATGCTCGTCTCTGGAATTTCTTCATCTGGGGTTGGCGTCCACTCTGCTATGAACTCTGCCAATGCTCTGCTTTGGATAGTTGAAGTGCTCTCAAACTTGAGGCCAAAGCTTGACAGTTCCAGCGCCCACTCGACAATCCTGCCTGTTGCTTCTGGATTTTGCAGTATCCTCTTCAGCGGAAAGCGAGTGACGACTGTGATTTCATGTGCTTGGAAGTAATGGCGCAGCTTTCTCGAGGCCATGAGGAGGCCGAAAAGCAACTTCTGCACACCAGAGTACCTTGATCTAGCCCCCTGCAGAAGGGAACTGACAAAGTAAACTGGACGCTGCACCATTGTCTTCTGCATCTTATCATGCTCCTGCGCAGATCCATCTTTGTCGGGACCAGAGCTTGTCGGCGAAGCCCCCTGCTTGTCGCTGGATGCGTCTGCCGTGGTTGCTGGCTCATCATCTGCCTCTCTCTCCGCCACTAACGCAGCACTAACCACTTGATTGGTTGCCGCTATATACAGCAGCAACTTCTCTTGCGGCTTAGGTGCGACAAGTGTTGGAGTGGAGGACAGGTATCTCTTCAAGTCCTGCAGCGCAGCCTCCGCCTCCGGAGTCCATTTCATTGGACCTGCCTTTTTCAAAATTTTGAAAAATGGCAGGGCGCGCTCAGCAGATCTAGAGATAAACCTGCTGAGAGCAGCCACGCAACCGGCAAGCCTTCGTACATCCTTGACGCGCTTTGGTGCTTCGATCTGCTCAATGGCCTTGATCTTGTCGGGATTGGCTTCAATTCCCCGCTGAGACACGAAGAACCCGAGAAGCTTGCCGGAAGGGACTCCAAACACGCACTTCTCGGGGTTAAGCTTGAGGTTGATCTTGCGCAGATTTGCAAATGTCTCGTCTAAATCTTGAATCAGGGTCGCCCTGTTCTTACTCTTGACCACTATGTCATCCATGTAAGCTTCCACATTTCTGTGCATTTGCGGCTCAAAAGCGTGGTGGACTACCCTTGCGAATGTTGAACCAGCATTCTTCAAACCGAAAGGCATCCGTACGAAGCAGTACGTGCCACACGGGGTGATAAATGCGGTTTTCTCTTCATCCTCTTCTGCCATGAAGATCTGATGGTATCCTGAGTATGCATCAAGAAATGAAAGCAAATCACATCCGGCTGTGGAGTCAACAATCTGGTCAATGCGCGGCAAGGGAAATGGGTCTTTGGGACAAGCTTTATTAACATCAGTGAAGTCAATACAAAGTCTCCATTTCCCGTTAGCCTTGCGCACAACAACAGGATTGGCCAACCACGTGGGATGGAGCACTCCTCTGACAAGGCCTGCTGCTTCCAACTTCTTGATTTCTTCTGCGATGAATTCTTGGCGCTCCACTGCCTGCTTCCTGACTCTCTGCTTGACGGGCCGTGCATGAGGACAGACGGCAAGGTGGTGCTCAATTACTTTCCTGGGAACACCGGGGATATCAGACGGTTGCCATGCAAACACGTCGACATTCGCCCGCAGGAAAGCAACGAGCGCGCTTTCCTATTTGGGGTCAAGAGTGGCGCTGATGGTGAAGGTACCACCAGCGCCATCCTCCTTGGCGGACACCTTCTTGGTCTCAGGTGGAGCTGCCATTGCCTTCTTACACTTGCCGGTGGAGCTCGATGGTGCGTCCTCGACGGTAGCGCAGCACTCCGAAGAGGTGCGCTTGCCGGAGTGGGCATCAGAGCTCTTGCCGGACTTGGTCTTCTTCTTCCCCCCGGGAGCTTCAGCGGCAAGTGTCTTGCGTTCTGCTGCGGCTGCTGCTTCCCGGTAGATCTTGTCGGCACAGATAAGAGCATCCTTCTTGTCGCCAGGGACAGAGATGACACTTATCGGGCCTGGCATTTTCAGTATGTTGTACGCATAGTGAGAGGCTGCCATGAACTTGGCGAGTGCCGGACGGCCAAGGATTCCATTGTAAGGTAATGGAAAGTCGGCTACATCAAATGTGACCCTCTCAGTCCTGAAGTTCAGTTCGCTGCCAAATGTTACCGGCAACGTGATCTTTCCCTTCGGCTTGCTCCTTCCCGGGTTGATTCCTTGAAATGTACCGGTCTCTTCGAGCTCGCTGTCGGGGATCTGGAGTTTCTGGAGCACCGCGGAGGAGATCAGGTTCAAGCCGGCCCCGCCGTCAACTAGCATCTTAGTGACCTTGAGGTTGCGGATTGTTGGTGAAACCAACATCGGCAAGCACCCGACCGCAGTTATGCGATCCGGGTGGTCCTCAATATCAAAGATGATAGGCGTGCCGGACCATTTCAGAGGCTTGCGTGACTCGATGGGTGGTTCTGCTGCATTAACTTCCCGCACCCACTGCTTGAGCTGACGGTGCGAGGTATGCAGAGAAGCACCACCGTCAACGCACAGGACCTCTGTGGCTTTCTGGAACTCCTGCTCATCAGTCTCCTCGTCATCCATGTCTTCATCGTCGTTGTCATCTTCATCCTTGTCGCGGCCGCGGGGAGGTCTGTCTCCTTGCCGCTGCTTGGCCTTGCCGCGGCGTCCTCCTCGGCCGGGACGTTTCTTGCCGGATCCCCCAGCACCTTCCTGGGCCTTCTCCTTGTCGCGCCGCTCGTATTCAGCTTTCTGTTGCTCAACAAGCTGCTCGACTTTCTTACAGTTCTGGAGATCATGGCCCTTGGTGCGGTGGATCTTGCAATACTGCTTGTTGGTGCCGTCCTGCTTGTCGGCGACCGCCACCTCCGCGGCAACCTCCTTGCCGGAGTCACCAGCTTTGGCTTCCTTGGCGCCACCACCGTTGCCGGACTGCTCAACAACTAGCACCTCTTTGCCTTTCCTCCTTCTGTTGTTCCGCCGCCGGTTTTTCCTTGGCGGGGTAGCATCCTCACTGTCAGATCCTCCCGCTCCTACATTCTCTCCGGGGAGTCTCCTCCCTTCCTCAGCACGTGCACACTTGTCGGCCAGTGCATATAACTCACTGACGTCCCTGATCTTGCACATCGCCATTTCCTCCCGCATCCTGCGGTTCCGCACGTTCTGATGGAACGCGCTGATCACCGCGGCAGGGTGGACGTCTGGGATGTTGTGCTGCACACTGCTGAATCTCTGAATGTACTTGCGCAGGGGCTCTCCTTCCTTCTGGGCGAGCAGATGAAGATCACTCTCCTGGCCATGAGGCTTGTGTCCGCCTGTGAAGGCGCCGACGAATTGATGGCACAGATCAGCCCAAGAGGATATTGAGTTGTCCGGCAAGTGCATGAGCCAAGATCTGACGTTGGGCTTGAGCACCAGCGGGAAGTAGTTGGCAAGGATCTTGTCATCCCGTCCCCCGGCAGCCTGCACCGCGATGGTGTAGATGCTGAGGAACTCTGACGGATGCGTCTTGCCGTCGTACTTCTCCGGTACGTCTGGCTTGAAGTTTTTCGTGCTGGGCCACTGGACTTGCCGCAGCTCACGAGTGAACGCAGGGCAACCTACCGCATACGGCAGATCGCCTGGTTCCCCTGGCGCATGCATGTCATCAGAGGGCCCAGCGCGCTTGTCGGATTGACGTCGCGCTTCTCTTCGGCGCTCGATGCGAGTTCGAGCGTCTTCTTGTTGCCGATCATGAAGGACTTGGCGCTGATCGCGACGAGCTCGTGGATCCGACGATGCAGTGGAGTCGCTGTCGAGGTGGATCCGGCGAGTCGACGATCTTGGCCTTCGGGGCGGTGATTGCATGGTAGTTGCACCTCCACCCGTTTCGTCGCCACCGGCTCGCGCCCGGCAACCCTGCCGCGGCGGCGACGCGCTCGGCCGCCGTGGAGTGTCGCCGTTGGTGTAGCCGATGAGACTCTGAATGGTGGCCCTCCATTCGTCGATCTTGTCCGACGTCGGAGGGTAATCTAGGAGAAGTTGAGCTCGCGCCAAAGCTTCTGCTGGAGTGGTGGGTGGCAGGGGCGGACGACGCGAGGAGCGGGACGTGCTCGAACTTCTAACTATGTTAGAAGGAGCAGTATCCCGTCCAGGCGACCGTGCCCCGCTCGTGCCAACATGATGGCGTGCATGCTGGTCTTGAGCGCCCCGAGATCCACCAGCTTGGTCTTGGCCTATCACGCGTATGGCACTGCGAGTGCCATGACGCTGTTGATCTTGCGCCTCCTGAGAGTGGCGCGGAACATGTACAGTCGTCGAGGTTTGTGCAGCCTTGTCTTTGGACCTGGCGGCATCATGAGCTTCCTCGTCGACGTCCATTCTTCCGCCAGCGTCCATTCCACCACCCATTTGCTCCAACGGTGGCGGAAGTGATGTGGACGGAGCGGCTGCCGCCGAAGTCTTCTTCTTAGGTGGCATGTTGATGAAGGGAATGAAGATCTAGCTCGTGTGAACGCCGGATCAGGTTCACACAATCTCGACGCCCCCTACCTGGCGCGCCAAAGACGTCGGGGAAACTGATCCTCGAACACCTATGGGGCCGGCGGACCGGGCCCCTTTCGGTTCGGCGGGGGGCAGAGATCGCTTGAAGAGCAGATCGAGGCGAAGCACACGAGTAGTTTACCCAGCTTTGGAGCTCTCCGGAGAGATAAAACTCCTACTGCTGCTTGTCTGGTTCTATTCTGTTCTTGCTCTAGCGAGAGCGTAGTGTCTTTCTGGGTTACGAATGAGTCGAACCGAATCGAACCCCCTCTACGTTGCGCATGGGCCTCCTTTTATACGCTAAAGGGGTCACCGACAGGTGGCAACGCAGAGAAGGGTACAAATGTAAAAAGTGAGGTGGTTGGTACAGTTACTTGTACAGTGCACCCTACCTAACCCTGACGGCAGGGGACAAGGGCATTAAAGGCCCGTCTGAGTCGCCCAAACAGTGCAGAAAAGGACCGTTAGGGGCGCCACCGTTCGCCACGACGGCGATCTTGTCAGCTTCGCATGCCACTGCGCACCGCTGGCTGCACAGCCTCCCGCCACGCGCGCCTGGAGAGGCCCCCAGAGCGACACGTTGGTGGATGCGCTGGAGCGTGGGCACAGAGTGGCCGCCTGCCGCGGCAAGCGCCTAGCCGCTGTTTTTATCTTGTCGGGTCCGGAAGCTTGTCGCTCACCGGGCCTCGAGGTACCTTGTTTGGTCTTCCCGGCAAGCTCCTCTTGCCGGGGCCTTGTTGCCTTGCCGGAGCGCGTGGCGCGTCGCGGCAAGTTCTTTGGAGTGCCTCGGTTGGCCTTCCCAGCAAGCTCCTCTTGCCGGGGCCTTGTCTCCTGAGCTTAAATACTTTGTTCTTGAATGGCTCCAAGGGAACCTTGGAGGATCTTGGCGTTCGCCTGGCAAGCCTTGCCGCGGGGTGCTGCAACTGCCCGTGCACAAGTTCGGGGTACTAGGGTACCCCTATTCTAGTACACCGACAAGTGCTATATCCATGGCTCACGCTCATGTATTGCGTGAAGATTGAAAAAGTTTTGAGAATGTCAAAAGTATGAAACAATTGCTTGGCATGTCATCAATGTTGTGCATGATTTAAATATTTTGTGTGGTGAAGATAGAGCATAGCCAGACTATATGATTTTGTAGGGATAACTTTCTTTAGCCATGTTATTTTGAGAAGACATAATTGCTTTGTTAGTATGCTTGAAGTATTATTATTTTTGTGTCAATATGAACTTTTGTCTTGAATCTTTCGAATCTGAATATTCATACCACAATTAAGAAGAATTACATTAAAATTATGCCAAGTAGCACTCCACATCAAAAATTCTGTTTTTATCATTTACCTACTCGAGGACGAGCAGGAATTAAGCTTGGGGATGCTTGATACGTTTCCATGGTATCTATAATTTTTGATTGCTCCATGCTATATTATCTACTATTTTGGACATTATTGGGCTTTATTATCCACTTTCATATTATTTTTGGGACTAACCTATTAACCGGAGGCCCAGCCCAGAATTGTTGTTTTTTGCCTGTTTTAGGGTTTCGAAGAAAAGGAATATCAAACGGAGTCCAAACGGAATGAAACCTTCGGGAACGTGATTTTCTCAACGAATAAGACCAGAGAGACTTGGACCCTACGTCAAGAAATAAAATAGGAGGCCACGAGGTAGGGGGGCGCGTCCTCCACCCTTGTGGCCCCCTTGTTGCTCCACCGACACACTCCTTCCTCCTATATATATCCACGTACCCCCAAACGATCAGACAGGAGACAAAACCCTAATTACACTGCCGTAACTTTCTGTATCCATGAGATCCCATCTTGGGGCCTGTTCCAGAGCTTCGTCGGAGGGGGCATCGATCATGGAGGGCTTCTACATCAACACCATAGCCTCTCCGATGAAGTGTGAGTAGTTTACCTCAGACCTTCTGGTCCATAGCTAGTAGCTAGATGGCTTCTTCTCTCTTTTTGGATCTCAATACAATGTTCTCCCCCTCTCTTGTGGAGATCTATTCGATGTAATCTTCTTTTTGCGGTGTGTTTGTTGAGACCGATGAATTGTGGGTTATGATCAAGTCTATCTATGAATAATATTTGAATCTTCTCTGAATTCTTTTATGTATGATTGGTTATCTTTGCAAGTCTCTTCGAATTATCAGTTTGGTTTGGCCTACTAGACTGATCTTTCTTGCAATGGGAGAAGCGCTTAGCTTTGGGTTCAATCTTGCGGTGTCCTTTCCCGGTGACAGTAAGGGCAGCAAGGCACGTATTGTATTGTTGCCATCGAGGATAAAAAGATGGGGTTTTCTTCATATTGCATGAGTCTATCCATCTACACCATGTCATCTTGCTTAAGGCATTACTTTGTTTTTAACTTAATACTCTAGATGCATGCTGGATAGCGGTCGGTGAGTGGAGTAATAGTAGTAGATGCAGGCAGGAGTCGGTCTACTTGTCTCGGACGTGATGCCTATATACATGATCGTACCTAGATATTCTCATAACTATGCTCAATTCTGTCAATTGCTCAACAGTAATTTGTTCACCCACCATAGAATACTTATTCTCTTGAGAGAAGCCACTAGTGAAACCTATGGCCCCCGGGTCTATCTTTATCTATTGATCTCTTACTACTTAGTTATTTCCTTTGCTATTTACTTTGCCTTTATTTTACTTTGCATCTTTTATCATAAATATACCAAAAATATTATCTTATCATATCTATCAGATCTCACTCTCGTAAGTGGCCCTATAGGATCGACAACCCCTATTTGTGTTGGTTGCGAGGATTTATTTGTTTTTTGCAGGTGCGAGGGACTCGCGCGTAGCCTCCTATTGGATTGATACCTTGGTTCACAAAAACTGAGGGAAATACTTACGCTACTTTGCTGCATCATCCCTTCATGTTTAGGGAAAACCAACGCAGTGCTCAAGAGGTAGCAGCTTACCAGATGGACTTACAAGGAAAAAGGAGCTCGCTGAGAAGGTTGCAAAGAGAGTGGGCAAGCCATCATTTACTATAATAGTCAATGTAGGAAAATTCAATCCTTTAAGCTCACTTCGTATGAGGCTTTTGTTGATGTTAACTAGCCTTTGGCGAGGTTCGTTCTGATCACACTGAAAGAACAAAACAAATATCCGGTGTTCTATGAGAAACTCTAATATTTTTGCTATTTTTGTGGATGCATGGGACATGTGGTTGAGTAATGTGGGGAAGACATACATGATCCTAATGAGTGTGAGTGGGGTGATTGGTTGTTATGGATCAATGATCAAAACAACTCCGATGCTGATAACCCACAAGTATAGGGGATCGCAACCGTTTTTGAGGGTAGAGTATTCAACCCAAATTTATTGATTCTACACAAGGGGAGCCAAAGAATATTCTCAAGTATTAGCAGCTGAGTTGTCAATTCAACCACACCTGAGAGACTTAATATCTTCAGCAAAGTATTTAGTAGAAAAGTAGTATGGAAGTAACGGTAACAGTGACAAAAGTAATAGTAGCAGTTTTGTAGTGATTGTAACAGTAGTAGCAACAAAAGTAACTTAGCAGAGATCAATATGTGACAAACTCGTAGGCAATGGATCAGCAATGAGAATTGTGTCAGATAATATTCATCATGTAGCAGTCATAACCTAGGGTGACACAGAACTAGCTCTGATTCATCAATATAATGTAGGCATGTATTCCGTATATAGTCATACGTACTTATGGAAAAGAACTTGCATGACATATTTTGTCCTCCTCTCCCGTGGCAGCAGGGTCCTAATGGAAACTAAGGGATATTAAGGCCTCCTTTTAATATAGAACCGGAACAAAGCATTAGCACTTAGTGAATACATGAACTCCGAAAACTACGGTAATCACTGTAAAGAATCCCAATTATTGTTACCTTGGGGTATGCGGATCATAACTCGTAATAGGTGTCTACAACTTGAAAGATAGAATCAAGAACACAAATATATTCATGAAAAAATAATAGGTTCAGATCTGAAATCTTGGCACTCGGGCCCTAGTAACAAGCATTAAGCATAGCAAAGTCGTAGCAACATCAATCTCAGAACATAGTGGATACTAGGGATCAAACCCTAACAAAATTAACTTGATTACATGATAAATCTCATCCAACCCATCACCGCCCAGCAAGCCTATGATGGAATTACTCACATACGGTGGTGAGCATCATGAAATTGGTGATGGAGGAAGGTTAGTGATGCTGATGGCTGCCGGTGTCAAAACCTACAGATCTCGGGTAGGGGTCCCGAACTGTGCGTCTAGGATCGATGGTAACAGGAGACGGAGGACACAATGTTTTACCCAGGTTCGGGCCCTCTCTATGGAGGTAATACCCTACGTCCAACTTGATTGATCTTGATGAATATGAGTATTACAAGAGTTGATCTACCACGAGATCATAATGACTATACCCTAAAAGTCTAGTCTAGCTATGATTATTCGGGATTCGGCCTATCTACGGACCTAGCCCTCCGGTTTATATAGACACGGGTGTTGGGTAACGTGTGACACCCCAAAAAAATTTGGCCTTGTTTTATTAAATTCAAATTTTGCCAGGAATTAAAACTTTGGATTTCTGAGCTCCATTTTGACTTTTATTTAAATCATTTCCTTCCCTGTTATGATGAGTTTTTCCCAGAGAGAAAACTTTTCAAAAATGTTGTTGGACTTGTTTAACCTCTCAAGAAAAACTTTCCTGTTATCAGTGTAACTAATTAAATAATTAAGTTGCTTGATCTTTATTTTCTTGAAAAGGGTTTTCTAGGTTAAATGGCCTTATTTGAACTACAACCATTTGATAAATTCACTTAAAATTCCCATAAAGATTTGGAGATGTCATGTGATGTTTTTAAATCACTATTATGCAAAAATATATTTCATTCATAAAATATTTTGAGCCTTGCACTCAATTTTTCTTCTCTGGTCCAGAGTGCATTTTGCACTACAACCTATTTAAATATTTCTTTAAAACTTCTACCAAAATTAAGGGAGGTCAGTAGGAGCCTATTGTTTCACTTTGTGCAAAAACCTATTTATGTTCTTTGAAAAATTTGAGTGGATCAACCTCATTTCCATTCTGGTCCAATTTGGGGATTTGTACACCAACCACCATTTTAGTTGCTCCTATACCCTTGATTATTTCTCCTACTTGTAGTCCCCCATGTTAAACCCTTAAGTCCAAGAGCATGCACCTTTTGGATCATTTTTGGTTCATGAAATAATGTCATTTATTTCCTGTCCAGAATTGAAGTTTTGTAAAGATTGCACTAGCAAGTTTCCCCTTTTGTCCAAATAACCACACCACCCTCTTATTCTTCTAAAGAGACCCCCATCTGGAGTTTTTGGCCACTCCAAGACATGCCTAGGTGCCATTGGCATTTTATCAAATACCTGGAGAGCATGATCAGTTTTGACATGAGTTCTGGCATTACACTGTAAACTTGCACCTTTGATCAAACCAGCATGTCCACTAGACTCCCCGTTCCTCCTAACCTAGGTCTGTTAATTGCCAGTCTCAACCAAGCTCTGTAGCATGCTCTGGCATTTTGTCGAGCACACCCAGTGCGTGCACTGGACGCGCCCAGAGCGCGCGTATTGCAGCCGCATGCCCGAGCCGACACGCTGGCCCCCACGGCTTTGGCCCGCTCTGCAGCACCATGCCACGCGCTCCCCTCCTCGCAGCAACGCGCCAAGCAGCCCCCGCCGCGCCCGGCAGGCCAAGAGCTAGCCGCCGCCGCCGCCCGACAGCCCCTGCTCCGTTCAGCACCGCCCAAGCCACCCCGGCTCGCCACCTGGCCCCGGCACAGCCTGATCTCATCCACACGGGTGTCCGCTAGCGTTCGTCGCCGCCACGTCGCCCTAGCTACAGAGAGGCGGTTCGCCGGAGAGCTTATCCCCACCGCCGCGGAACCGACCTCGGCGTGCTATAAATGGACACCCCGAGCCCCTCTGAGCACGCACGCGAACTCATGCTACCCCCATGGCGCTCCCCTGCCTCGCATTCGACCCGAGGAGGTCTTCTTCATCATCTCCGGCAACTCCTGCCGCCGCCACCACCCTGGCCAATCCGGCACCTCCAGCACCTCCCCCTCTCCGTTCTCTCCACCAAGAACTTCCTCATTCCCCTGTGAACCCAACCCCCTACTTAATTTTGATCGGGAGTCGTCGCCGCCAACAAATCACTTTGCCACCGAAGCTTCCCTCCGCCGCGGAGCTCGCCGCCGGTGATTTACTCCTTCCCCAGCAACCCTACAACCACCGGAAGAACCGCCGCAGCCGTGCGGATCCATCCCCACCCTCGAGGGCCCGCGAGGAGCAGCCAAACGCCGGCGACGATCGTCGGAGCCCCGCTCTGCTCGGGCAGAGGAGGGAGACGACGCGCGGCGACTGGTCAAACCTGACCAGTGGGCCAGGCGGGCCCACTGTCGGTGACCCAGCTCCGCCTCCACGCGTTTAAGTGGAAACGTAAAGACCCTAAGTACGTCTCCCGTTTTCGAAGACGTATTCTGCCGAAACGTTTTCTTTTTCTATTTTATTTTAAAAACAGATTTTGACCAAATCTTTGACTGGCTATAACTTTTTAAATATAACTCCAAATGAGTTGATTCTTTTTCCTACCTTCCTCAAATTTGGTCTAGTTTATTTTAAGATTTATTTGAAAAAATTTCAAACAACTTTTTGGTTCTGTTTTTGAAATATGTGTTAATTCAAATATATTTTTAATAGGATTTTGGGAGAGAGAAGAAGCTTTCAAAAGTTTTGGAGAGCACCTCACCCCTCCAGAACATTGAAGGCAAGCATTCTGAATCCCGGCATAATATTTTTGGTGTGATCATTGATGCATTTATAACACCACCGCATTTCGAAGGACTTGTTATTTCATGTGATATGATCATATGCCTGGGTGCATGATATTGACTTCCATGCTGTTGGAAACGAACACACTTGTGATGATAATCACCCTCATATGCCTTGAATGCATACCGGCAGAAAACCGGGAAAACCTCTACCTTGGGTAGGTATGAGTTTGTCGCCGGTCTCCGTCGGGACGGTTATGTCTGATATGGCATGGCAAGGTGATATGAGCGGTGACCCTGTTGGATGGATTATATTTGTTATACTAATCATGCAGGGAATACTTTAACCTCCTGAGTCGACCGTAGATCGAGTCTTGTTCCAGTAACCCCCATACTTGTTTCGTGCTACCACTCGTCTCTACAGCAAGTAGAGTACGGTTCAGTAAGTTGTCAACCTCTTTCTAGCACACACCGTATAGAGAGGCCATGGTGGAAGATACTGGTTGTAACTGGTAGGCAGGCCACCTGGTCCGGGAGCATGGGTGTTTCCGGTTGGGACCGAGAGGGGAGGCCACCCCTTAGAACGCGTGATATAAATTTGATCCCATGCTACGCGAGGTTGTAGCCTCCCCACTTAGAGTTTGCTTAACAGGTGTCGTGGGTGATTCCAGACACGTGTGTGATAAGCTGGTGTGTGCAAGTTAGGTGTGTTTTCAACAAAAAGACCATAGATGGAATTAGTCCCGATGGACTAAAGAAATCCGTTACTCGTGGGTAAAGAGTACACCCTCTGCAGAGAATAAACCTATTCGAATAGCCGTGTCCATGGTTAAGGATTACAGTCTGGGATGGGTCAAGTATCGGTCTTAGTGTCGGTCTTCGGAGGTGAAACTGTTAACCAGAAAATGGAATTACTACCCGTGACTTGTGATATCTATGATGATTATTATTATTGTTGACTAACCCGTGATATTATTGTTATTACCGAATATCTCTGGGATGGTTCTACCTCCGGGATATTCATTATGATTGTTTCTTTTAAAGCCCTTTATGTGGTGTCGCTCAGACACCCGACTGTGGCATTTCTTTTAAAGCCCTTTATGTGGCGTCGCTCAGACGCCCGACTGTGGCATTTCTTTTAAAGCCCTTTATGTGGCGTCGCTCAGACGCCCGACTGTGGCATTTCTTTTAAAGCCCTTTATGTGGCGTCGCTCAGATGCCCGACTGTGGCATTACTTGATTATTTGTTTCATAAGTTTTTTATACTACCATGTTATTGCAATTTTATAAATAACTTGCTTGCACGCATCAGAGTTTCATTTATCTATTGTGACTGACGTCATGAGCATAAAATATTTTCAGCACATCATTGTTATATTATACCTGTGTTCATAATGTTTGCGAGTACATTCAAAGTACTCACTGGCTTGTCCCTGGCTATTGTCTTGGCCAGATTATCTTGCACGGAGAAGAGCGACGCGATGCCAGCCCCGGAACCCACTCACTAAAGATAGCAGCCTCGCGAAGATAGGAATTAACCTGGTCAGCTGTTCCCGTGGGAATTGGAGTCCCATAGACACTGATGTTTCACAACCCGCTTCCGCCATCAACCACTAGAAACCTTTTGTTGTACTCACAGGCCAGAATGGTCTTGTACTACATAATTTGTTTTCTGCTTGGAATTTCTGTATCAAGTTGGAGCCTCATCAGCTAACAGTAATCCTGGGGCTGATGAGCACGACGGTCTTTTCTGGAAATTATTACCCGGAAAACCCGGTCGCGACATAACGTAGTAATTTCAAAAGAATTCCTACGCACACGCAAGATCATGGTGATGCATAGCAATGAGAGGCGAGAGTGTTGTCCACGTACCCTTGTAGACCGAAAGCGAAAGTGTTAGCACAACGCGGTTGATGTAGTCGTCCGTCTTCACGATCCGACCGATCAAGTACTGAACACACGACACCTCCGAGTTCAGCACACGTTCAGCTCGATGACATCCCTCGAACTCTGATCCAGCCAAGTGTTGAGGGAGAGTTTCGTCAGACGGCATGGTGACGATGATGTTGTTCTACCGACGCATGGCTTCGTCCAAGCGCCGCTATAGTATTATCGAGGTGTACTATGGTGGAGGGGGCACCGCACACGGCTAAAAGATCAAGATATCAATTGTTGTGTTTATAGGGTGCCCCCTGCCCCCGTATATAAAGGAGCAAGGGGGGAGGTGCGGCCGGCCTAGAGGGGGCGCGCCAGGAGGAGTCCTACTCCTACCGGGAGTAGGAATCCCTCCCTTTTCCTTGTTGGACTAGGAGAGGAGGGGGAAAGAGGAGGGAGAGAGGAAGGAAAGGGGGGGGGCGCCGCCCCCCTCTCCTTGTCCTATTCGGACTAGGGGGGAGGGGCGCGCGGCCCTGCCCTGGCCGCCTCTCCTCTTCTCCACAAGGCCCACTATGGCCCATTAAGCTCCCCGGGGGTTCCGGTAACCTCCCGGTACTCCAGTAAAATCCCGATTTCACCCGGAACACTTCCGATATCCAAACATAGGCTTCCAATATATGAATATTCATGTCTCGACCATTTCGAGACTCCTCGTCATGTCCGTGATCACATCCGGGACTCCAAACAACCTTCGGTACATTAAACCATATAAACTCATAATATAACTGTCATCGAAATGTTAAGCGTGCGGACCCTATGGGTTCGAGAACTATGTAGACATGACCGAGACACGTCTCCGGTCAATAACCAATAGCGGAACCTGGATGCTCATATTGGCTCCCACATATTCTACGAAGATCTTTATCGGTCAGGCCGCATAACAACATACGTTGTTCCCTTTGTCATCGGTATGCACTACAAAAAAATACACTTCCGTGATGATACGTGTTTGTCACAGTAGGTCGCTTTTTTGTCATGCATGTACATCCATGACAAATTTATGACAGAATCAAGATAGTCATACCTGTGCTATCGTAGAAGTGTTCCATGACATTACCAAAATTATCATCACGGCAGTGTCCACTTCCATGACGATAAATCGCGCGTCACAGAGGTGCTTTCGTCAAGGGTGACCGACACGTGGCATCCACCGTAACGGAATGCCGTTAAGCTATCGGGTCAGGTTTTGGATCCGATAACCCGTTAATAGCCCCGACCAATGGGGATTTTCCACATGTAAAATCATCATTGGCTAGAGGAAACACGTGTCGGCTCATCGTCGGGACAGATGTCATCCACTCACTAGACAGAATGCGTTTATGATACGTCGACACGTGGCATGACCTAACAAGTTTAAATGGGCCGGCCCACCTAAAGGCCCACAAGATTTTGCGGACCATAATGGGCCGGCCCAGCTAAAGGCCCATGAGATTTTGCGGACCATAATGGGCTAGCCCAGCTAAAGGCCCACAAGATTTCGCGGGCCATAATGGGCCGGCCCAGGTAAAGGCCCACAAGATTTTCATGTGCCATAATAGGCCGGCCCAGGTAAAGGCCCACAAGATTTTCGTGTGCCATAATAGGCCGGCCCAGGTAAAGGCCCACAAAATTCTTGCGGATCATAATGGGCCGGCCCAGCTAAAGGCCCACGAGATTTCGCCGACATTAATGGGCCGGCCCAGCTGCACGCCCACAAGATTTTGTGGACCCTAGTAGGTCGGCCCGTTAACTGGCTGCCATGTTTTGGGCCAAATGCCGGCCCATATTTGATCCGGTCTATATGGCCTGCCATGCTCCGGGCCTAATAGTGGCCCATATGAGATCCGGCCCGTTAAAAGCCTACCACGTTCTAGGCCAAATTACGGCCCAGATCAGGTCCAGCCCTTTAAGAGGTTTTGGGCCTAATTATGGCCCATATCGGATTCGGCCGATCAACTAGACACTATGCTTTTGGGCCCACTTGCTAAAGGCCCACTTAGTAATTCGGCCTGATATTAGTTTTGGCCTGTTAAGGGCCCGTTTAACATTTCGGCCCTATATTAATTTCAGCCTGTTAAAAGCCCATCATATAGTTGGGCCTAACTACGACCCGGTTTGCATCTGGCCTGCTCGCAGCCGATATCTGATTGGGCCAAACAAGGATCGAGACAATTTTTTGGCCTGTCAAAAGCCCGTGATTTGATTTGCACAATCATGGGCCGGGGTTCATTTCGGGCTACTGCCGGCCCGTGAGCTGATCGGCACGTTTCAGGCCCAACCTACATCGTGATTGCATGATGGCCCGATTATGTACCGTCATTTTACGGTTTGGCCGGTTTACTGCGAAGACAGGATATATATATATATAGTAAAATAACTGCAACATCATGAATAAGAAAAAACCTATACTATACAATAAAGAAATTACGGCATATTACATCCGCTGGGCATCAAAGTTTGCCACTATGATAATAAAGCACAAGCAGACAACATATTACATACACTGGGCATCAAAGATCGCCAGCAGTGCAAATAAACACGCCGACAAAATAATATACAAAACCGACAGCACTTCAATAGAGTTCAAGAAAGGTTAGCCCTGCTGGGGAGCTGCAGCTCAAGCAGCTGAGCAAGATGATGAGACTGCGCTTGTTCAACACTTATATATCTTCCTCACTCTGAAAGATAAACAAGCAGACAGATGACAGGTTTTGCACATAAAAGTATTAGTACTGACAATTCATCACATTTCTTACTGATGAATAAAGTGACACAGTTTAAATTTGCATTAACACAATATGGTATTGTTCAGGTCAAGACATGGCAGGAAATGACATTGTGAAGGAGTTGGCAGCTTCACGACACCACTGGATTACAGATCAAGAACTCATAAGTATCAATGGTTAGTGTGTTGTCAATTTATACCATTTTAGATTGGCAAATAAAGAGACGGTTTAAATAATAGTAGAATGATATGACATTGTTCATAGTTAAGACATTGCAGAATATGACATTGTGCTGTGGTGGGTAGGTTCACCACACCACTGGATTACGGATGAAGAACAGAAGCATACATGCAGTCCAAAAGAAGATCACTTGCTCTGTATAGTTTAATTTACATGGAATGAAGAAGGAAGTTGGTTGTACAACTGAAAACTTAAATTGAGGAAGGACAAACTTTTGTTTATGAACTACATAATAAACTTTAAACAAGCAATTTGATGCAAACACCAAAAATAAACAGCTATTGCAGTCATGCCTAACCAAATATATACAACAAAGTTTGAAGGCTTGAGATGGACAAACTTACATTATTGGTGAAGACAGGCTCTATAAAGGCCTTGTCCATGCTGATGGGGGGGGGCAATTCAAGAAGTTTACCACAGAATCTTATTCAAAAGCATTGCCTTTATTCTACATTTTGTTAAGAGTAAATATAGATGTGATAATATACGAAAAATGGAGAATATTTAAGATAAGATGAAGTGTGATGCTACATAACCAAGTAGCTATAAATGTAAGTGCAGCGATACCGGCAAAAGGTACTGCCAAGAGCAATGCACAACTAAACTTCTTCAGTACCAACCTTATGGTAAGAGTAAATATAGATCTGATGTGTAGAAAATGGAGGGCAAAGGAAAATAAGTTGCAGAGTGATGGTACATGAACAACTACCTATCATTATAAGTACACTGATAAAGGACAACTTGTACTTACAAGAACAATGCAGAGCTAAAAAACATTGGCATTGGATATATTCTACACTAATGTAACCATTCATACAGATCAGATAATTTGGAGCGAACAATTGATAAGCAAGCTATCATGCATGCTGCTGTCACATAATGAACCAGGTATGTATGCAAGTACAGTGATACAGGACAACAGGTACTAACAAGAGCAAAGCAGTGAGCAGCATATTTGCGATATCATGTCGTTCTTGTCAAACCAGAATTCTTCTTCGAGCAAATTTCCTGCAAAAAAGATCCGTAAGGCATATGTGGAAAAGTAGAAGTTCAAATTGTCATGTGATTTCATAGACAATACCTCATCCTGGGAACGAGACTAGTGCATAAAAAGGTTTTTCCATTCAATGTCTTCTAAATTTAGCACATGAGACTTCACCGGAAATTCATTTATAGACTTGCCATCAAAGTGTGATTTCCTCAGGTAACACCGATACTACTGCAATGATTCCTTGAAAAGCACAAGCAAGCTTTGCTTGTCATGACTATCCAGATTGGCCCTCGCCTAGTTACAACAATGTAATGTAAATCATTCATGTGTTCAATCAGCAGAAAACAGGAAAATAATAACCATGAATAATAGCACTTACACGTAAGTTGGACAGGAAGATGTGAAAATGGTGTTTGTCTTCACAATAATCTTCCCATGATGGGAATATATGCACGTAGTCCCTAACAACATTGAAAGCATTGTCTTTTAAACTGGGAATTAATGGAATGGGGTTCCAATCTGCAGGAATTGGCCGTCTCTATAGTTGGGATAGGTCTTCGGCCAGTGGTCTTGCTGTACTTTTTGCTGGAGTGGGATTTTTCTATGGTACAGCTAGTGCTATGGCAATTGAAATCGGTATACCTTTTGCTGGAGTGCAGGTCCTGTGTGGTGGGGCTAGTGGTGTGGACAGTGAAGTATGGGTATAGTCTGCTGGAGTCGGTCCTACGTTTTGTGTCACTGGTTGTACAGCCAATATAAGTGGGGTGATGTCTGATTTCTCCGGCACTACCACGTTTTTCAAGGACTTTGCTAGTGCTCCTTCAGGTTCGGCAATCACCCTCTTCCTTTTTGATGTCTGATGCACAAGAACAACACTTGAGTGGAAAAACATGGTATGATGACAGATGGAATATGTATTGATAATGGATGGGCATGGCATCTCGACATATATGATGAGTAAACTAAGCAGATGGCGGTGCAACAAAGTAGAATAAATGCAAGACAACATATGCAAGATACCCGCAATCAATAAAACATTGCCAAATTAGAACAGACACCTTGATGGGTGAACAGGACATGCCATCTGCCTTTGACTCCCCGAGGTTAGAATAGTCATTAGGATGATATTCTGAACAAGAATCAACAGGTGGGGAGCGTATGAGTTTCATTGCATCCAGAATGGCACTCAATGCCTTGGTGCCAATTTTGTAAGTCATTGCAGTGTTTAGCTTCAAGAGTGGACTGCTGCTAGTGCGACACAAAGTAGCTACACAGATCATAGTGTAGATATAACGGGAAAACCTTAAGCATCAGTGTAAAATCAGCAAAGTGGAACTTGCTAGAATATATGTGCTAGTATTGCCAGTACGGCTAGAAAGGCTTCGGATACCAGCTCTCTTCAAGTGAAGGTGCGGTACTATTAATATCAATGTAACTCTCAAAGGAGACACAGCTCCCCGCATTTCCTTTCTATTCTTATAGGGTTCAAGTGGGCAGGCCACTACAAATCCTATTCCTATGTTTACAAGATCCTACGAATCAAAGAGGCTCAAAGTGTCCATCACAACCGACCGTATAGACCTCTACACTACAAATGTCCCTGCTCATCTTCAGTACAAGGAACATACTGTATTACTATCATACTCCCTCCATTCCAAAATATAAGTCTTGGTAGAGATTTCCACTATGGATCACATACAGATGTATCCAGGTACATTTTAGAGTGTAGATTCAGTCATTTTGCTCCATATGTAGTCCATGGTGGAATCTATACAAAGACTTGTATTTAGGAACGGAGAGAGTACATATTAAAGAAGAACGGAAGAGGAACATGGTAAAGAAGAGCAAGCAGATTTTGGATAATAAAATGTTGGTTGTGCAGTGCCCACACATGATGAACCAGAGTGCATTAAGAATGCAACTCCTAGCTCTCTCTCGACCATTTCAGGCAGTTGGATGAAGATCCTACGTCTCCTAACCCTTCTTCTTCCTCGTCTCTGATTCTTCCCATACAGAACACTACAGGGGCCGCCGGCCGGACCACCGGCCCCCACCGCCTGTGTTCATCCGCCACCCCCACCCCAACCCCCACCCGCATCGAGTTTTCTTCATTCGGCGAGGCCCCACAATCACCCGAGCCCCTTCGATCGCACCGGCGAACTCCGGCAAGCTCTGAAAAATCGACTGACCCAATTTTGAAATTTAGTCTACTATGATTTAACTAGTGTGGAATATAAAAGAGGAAAACCATAAGCATTGCGAGTATGGTGTTGAGCGTGCCATGGCGGATCTGAAGGTGCAAACCAGACAAAGGCAACTTCGCAACCAAGACAAGAAATCAGAATAAAGCAGTGGCGATCTATTTTCTTGCTGTGATAAATAAGTTGACCAGATACGAAAGAGTACCGCCTCTGGTGCGGCGCCGTGTAGGCATCTACTAAGAATTTGACGGTGCTGCGGTAGCTATGGCTGTCGGTGGCGTGGAAGCAGATCTAGGATGGTAGACGATGGCGGCGGGGCGCGGTGGACGAGACGGTCGTAGGAGGGGCGCCGGCAAGGTGGATGACGGCGGGGATGAAGCGAGAGGACGGGATGCAAGGATCCCGGTCCGAAGCCGTGGATGAGAGAGGTCGATCTCTTGTAATGGACGGTGGCGTCGGGGTATCAGCTCCGGCATGGTGGAGGAGGACGGCGGTGGATGGGGTGGCGGACGGCGGAGGACGGAGGAGGGTGGGGTGGAGAGGGTGTTTTGGCGCCCACGGAGTACGAATGGGGAAAAGGGAGGTAGAGAGGAAGGAGGAACCATGTATTCAGGGCGCGCTTGTCTCAAATGCGAGGAAATTTACAAACTTAGCCCCTGTTTCAAATTTCTACTACATCACAACAACACTAGTCGGTCGGGGATAGGACGGTAATCTCGCATACACCAAATATTTACCGACGAGAGTTTGTTTTTGGCGCCCACCGTGTATGAATACGAATCGGGGAGGGAGTCGATTTCGGCCGAGGACACACTGTGTTTTGGCGCCCACCGTGTATGAATCCGGGTGAGAGGCGGTTACGTCACGTTTGGGTGAAATTACAAACCTACCCCTATCGAAACCTATAGAAATCCAGCATATAGGCTTTGCGTGGCAGGGATAGGCAACATTGATTTCCATCTCGCAGATTTTGGTTCCGGGCGGTTACTGTGACTTTCCCCGTTTCGTTCAAATTTTGCAGAGTGCACGTTTACCGTGCCAACTCAATTCGAATCCCGTTTGTATTCTATTTTTTTGAGCGGAATCCATTTTCAATTGGAATTACATTCTACATACATCATTTTTTATATATACTTTCAAAAGCACAACACCATTTATACATAAATATGGTTTACAAATGGCATGATCTCAGATTCATAAGCTTGTATCCATCAATTTGGATTTTCGAATATTTGAAACCACTTTATGTTGAAATCCAATGTATGCATTCCTCGCTAACTGTCTCCAATTAATGTGTGTTTCATGCGGTTTTTTTACTTCTCAAACATGTATAATGTGTTTCACACACGCAACATATAGTGTAATCCCGTTTAGACATTAATTGCATATAAACCATGCATTGTTTGTAATTGAAGAATCTATGGATCACCAATATTGATAAACTATATAACATTGCACGTGTGCCCAAATTCAAATGAATATGCATGTTTGATACACCAATTTGCATTATGATATTATCGATGTCGTGATCTCCAGTTTAAATATTTGAATCCCATTTAATCCAGATATTCATCTCATATAGCTATCACTCATGCTTATATAGGACTATCTCTCTGGACCTATACGCGTTCATCGTCTCTCAGGTATCTCTCGTGCTACATGTATGTCGACAATGATCTTTTATCTTCATAACACACTGACGGTACTCTCACCCTCGACCTTCATCACTCTATCTCTCTCTAAGTATATCTCGCTCCCTGCTATGTGTCCCTAACTATGATTCTCCATGTGGAATCTCTTTCTCTCACACAAACACAAAACTTTGTCTCCCGGGGTCTCATTTCTCTCTACTATTCCCATGTGTGCCACTCACACACCCCTCATACAGAGATGTCTTTCGCTCCTTAGATATGAGAACCTACGACTATTCCTCATCAATATCTCTTTCTCACACACAAACACAAACTCTGTCTCCCAGGGTCTCATATTTCTCCATTGTTCTCTTGTATGTCGCTCATACACACCCTCTCTCCCTAGAGATATCTTGCTTTCCCTCGTATGTCTCTCTAGCTATCACTCTCGTTGTGAAATATCTTTCTCTCTCGCAGACACAAAACTCCATCTCTCTAGATCTCATTTCTCTCTGATATCTGTTTGTATGTGACTCACACGCACCCTCTCTCTATCTCTCTCACACCCACACATAGCCCAACCTTCTGATCCACTCGACTCCTATCTCTAACACACACTAGCTAGCATCTTTATGTTTCTATTTATCTATTTCTCCATCAAACTTCTTTCTCGCCCTCACTCTTGATTCTTATCACGCACACTACATATGTTTCTCTCTACATGCAGTCAAGTGCCCTCTCACACACATATATAACTTCACCCTTTGAACCACCCGACGGTCATCTCCAACACCCAAACTAGCGGATGTCCCTCTAGCTAGCATCTCCATCTCTGTATCTATCTGTAGTTTCTCCATCAACATTTCTTTCTCGCACGAAGTCTTGCTTCCTATCACCCACACTATATATGTCTCTCCATACATATGCATTTATAGGTTGGTCTCTTTTGCACAATCGTTGCACCTCACTCCCTCTTCTCGCCATACATGCATGCTCCAGCCCACACCACTATCTCTTAAAGACAAAAACACATGCTCAATTGTCAGGACTTCTTCCATGCATTCTCACATGCATGCATATTGTCATACCGATCCGTCTCTCCCATGTTGTTGATCTTATGACTTATGTCTTCTTTCTTTTATCTCGATCATGCGCGTGCACACACACAAACATCCCACTATACATGTATACCTCTCACACATGCACGTTCAAGGTCTCTATGTCTCCATACGTAGTTAATTACCCTCAATCCTAACGCCACATCGAATCGTTCTCCTCTTTTGTGCACATAACTTCCGCCTAGATGGGTAAAACACACACTCACACTTAACAATCTCCTTCTAGCTACCCCCACCTCTCACTCTTCCCATATATCCCCGAAACCAATAAGACCATCCCTTAGTTTAATTCCCGCCTACATGCACCATCAATATATAGTAGTCTTCCTCGGTGTCTCTCAAACAAACACGTTCTCTCGAAGTCAACTCCTCTCATGCATATATGTCCTAATGCGTTTTTCGAGGCTAACTTTGACCAAACGTTAGAGCAATAATATATGACATGCAACTTACACAAAGCATACCTTCAATTTTGTATGTCAAAGGAGCTTCCAATAATATAATTTGCATAGTATACATCTCATGTGCTATTAATCTTGTCAATAGTCAAAGGCTGTCTTGAAAAACACATTAGGCCCTATATAGATGGAAGGAGGGAGTAGGTCCCATGCAAAAAATGAGAATAAAATTCAAACATCTGGGCATCGTGGCTCGGTCGATAACATTGAGAAACTTGGTTTCAAAATCATGAAACTTGGCATGGTGTCATGTCTTGGTAGTACCATGCCGTGGTAAAAAAAATTGGCCGAATAGGAACAAATTTTGGTATAAGCTTCTTGCAAATCGGAGCTTCTCTCAAGAAGGCTCGTGGTTCTGGGAGGGAACATGTCACCTTTGTGTGCATAATTCAAATTTGAAATACAAGCACATGTTCCAGTGCACCAAAGTTGGTTGAAAAATCACATGTGTGTCCTCGGGTAAATTTCTAGGTTCCATGCAAGAAATGGGAATGAAATTCAAAATTCTGGGCGTCATGGCTGGGTTGTAAACATTGAGAAACTTAGTTTTTTAATTCCTGTAAATCCAAAACACACATGAAAATAATGAAACTTGGCTTGGTGCCATGACATGGCACCAACAAGCTGTGGTAAATTTGCAGTCCGATTTGCGAAGGCGCACACATTAACAATCAACAAAGTCATTTTGGAAGAAGTGCTGTCACGTTACAATCGGAAACAGAAGTATCATTGAAACTGTGTGCGTTCTACTTACTAGTAACATTTACGTGTCGCCACGCGTCCCCTTTTTTATTAGCTAGGAGGCGACGTGCAGGGTAGCTATTTGAGTACGAGAGGCGTGCGATCAGACCCCTGCGTGTGCTTATCGGGAGGAGAGCCCTTTGACCTCCATCTGCCGTTGACCTCTCTCCCAAGGTCTCCATTAATGGCGCCCGAGCCTCTGTTTAATGGCGTGGCTATGTCTCACTTGACTGAGATTTAAGAGAGAAAAAAGAAAATCTGAAAGCACGGATCTTGATGTAAGATCTGACGGACCTATATAGCATCTACTGCGACTTATAGCAAGACTGATGAATATATACGGACGATTAAAATTTTTATTGATCAAAGAAGGGCTTGCCCCTTCCGATTTTCATTACTGAAAACCACCACAGTTCACAAGAAGTTCAGCACAAATCCAGCCTAACACGAAGGACTAAAAGCTACCAGATTGAAATCGCAACATCCCAAGAGGACAACAAAGGCCAAACATCCGCGCTAGAACCCAATATTTCACAACCGATGACACAATCCACATCCTAAACCAATTATTACAACAATAGAAACCAGGAAACTAGTCTCCGCGGAAAGTGGCAATGAGCTCTTTCGTGTCCTCAAGACGCTGCTTGAGAACATCCATGGATTCCTCCACCAGCCTTTGGCGCTCGTTGCGGAGCATGTCATTCTCGTCCATAAGTTTCTTCAACAAGGCACTAGTCTCCTCCTGCAGGTCTGCACTTCGGACGATCTTCTCCCTCTGCAGGTTGCGCTCGGCCCGGAGCCTCTCATTGCCCTCCCTTAGTTGCCGGATGACGCCGGTAGCCTATTCAAACAAGGCTATCATGTCATCCTGCAACCTCGCCGAGTGGGAGATCCGATCCGTCTGGCTATGGACGATCGCATGCATGCGCCTATAACAGTCGTCGCGTGCCCGCGAGAAATTTTCCCAGGCTGCCGCGCCACGGCGGGACATCTGTACTGCATTCGCGGCGCGGCAGGACATCTCTGCTGCTTCCGCGGCACGGCCGGACCAGTCTACTGCATCGATGGTGCGGCGGGACCTCCGTGCTGCTTCAGCGGCACGGCGGGACGTTTGTGCTGCTACTTCCGCACGGCGGGACATGTCGGCTGCTCTCGCAGCGAGGCGGGACATCTCTCGTGCTTCCGCTTCCATGCTCGCCTCTCCCTGGTGGCAATCTCTCGACCCAGAACTCACGCTGGCCATGGCAGAAGCAAGGGAAGGATGATAAATGACTTGTTTGTTTTTGTGGATGAGGAGTTGAGGAGGAATGTGCAGTCATCTTGTCATACTAGTATTTATAACAGAGTACTAATACACTCCTAAGTGGGAAACCGTTTAGGTTGTGATCGGTGTGAACATGTTTGCAATTCAATATAGCATGGAGTAATTTGGAATGTGACGATACGCAAGCTCAAAATTTATTGACGGTTCTAGTTTCGAAGTGCGGCACTATTCCCGGATGGATTACTTCTTTTTCTACTCCCTCCTTTCCAGTTTTATAGGGCTTATCTCAAAATTTTAGTTTTTCCATTTTATAAGGCTCAATTTGGTTGTCCCCAACACATGTTCAGATTCCAAGGTGCATTAAATCATTGCATGCAAGTATTAAGAGAAAATTGACCAATGCATGTACTTTATGCATGCATGCATTGCAATTAATGCATTAAACCTATCTCTCGGGACTTCTCGCACGCACTATCGTGCCACCCACAAAAACTTGTACTCTGATTTTAGTAGTACGTTATACAGGAAGAGAAGAGGTGCACACACGCACTCGTCCTCTCACACACGTGCCTATTTTTCTCGAAAAGGAGGATGATGACCCTTGGCCTCTGCATCTGGGAGTCACACACGCAAATTATTGAAATGTATCGAGTGCAGTGCTTTGATGTGTCTCGTCAACTCGTACATCAACGAGAAGTTTGATTATCCTCTCCCTCGCGGACTTAACTGCACATGCCTTTGGCTGTATGACAGGTTGGCCACACACCTGTAGGGCCCACCTGTCATACACGCAAAGGCAGGAGCGTCCCTCCCTCGCCCATGAGCGTGGTGGCTGGCAAGACTAGGAGAAGCTTTCGCTACACGCTCTCCCTCCCGCACGCGGTGGACATGCCACAGTTTAATCAATGTCAGATGGCCAGAAGCGTACTGTAGTACTCCTCCAGTGCAGTAGTATTCCATCATTGTTCGACTTCCCAAAGAGGCGAAGAGCCAAGCGCAGCCCGGACACTCGTGTGGCAGTTTCATGTGTATAGTAGTCTAGGATAGCGTGTACCATGCCTGTAAGCTTAAAATCGTTGGGGTCGGCTCCATGCTATGTGGCCATCTCGAAGTTTTAAAAAATATATTAAAATAGTCTTCTGGCCTACCCGAAAATTGCCGCGCGTACTGCCCGGGAAAAGCCCCGCCCTCAACTTTTAACTACGCGAAAACAGTTCGAGCTTGTTCGTTCTATATAAATACAGTACTTACTGTCTGTTTATTCACCCGTGGGTTTGTTCAATGAATGGAGGGGCGGGGAGCACAAGTGAACAATACTGTAGTACTACTAGTAGTAAGTAGGAGTTGTACAATAGTCACCTTAAATAGAGAGTTTCTTTTCTTTAATGCCACATACACAAATTGAAACGCTTGTTGTGGAGAGAAAAAAGATAATCACTCCACTATATATGGACGCAGGGGCCTGAGCGCTTGCTTTAGTAGGGTTGCTCTCTTCATTCTCTCATCCTCTCGAGATATAAACAAGACAGTGGTAGCGACATTTTCTCTCTGCTCACCGCTGGTCACAGATCCGGTCAGATCCCTTCGTCCGGTGTGTGTAGAGGACTAAAAGGTGCATCGTTCACGCGGTCATCGCCGCCGAGGGAGGAAACCAACAGCTGCCGGAGGGGCCCGATCCTCTGCCCGTGCCATTCTCTCTGACACATGGCCGGCTCGGGAGGTCCTCCGACCCTTCTTCCTCCCTGCCTTATTGTCCGCAGATCCGACCTGCCGCCGCCGACATCCCGGCGACCCTCAGGTATAAGTTCTTCGAAAGCGGCCTTGCTCTACTGCCCCAGCTCCCCACGTGTCTGCATGTGCATCTTTTTCTACTCCCATCAGCTCTTCCAAAGCCACCTAAATTTTTAGTATTATTAGAGGTAAATCTACTTCATGCATTCGAATCTAGGGCTTTGTTCAAACACGAAGAAAGGGGGGAAAGTTGTAGCATGAATCTAGGACTTGATTCAAAGAGGAAATAATATGGTGAAAGTAGTAGAGACCGGATACCCAACCGGTATCTTGGTTGAAAAGGGAAATAATGGGAAAACGCAGTACAAACTGGATAAGGAACAGATCCATTATTGGTTGAAAAAAGGATAGAATGTGGCGGCTGGTGGACAAGTCAACAGAGTATGTCTAGGATTAGATTTGCTGCCATCACATAGTAAAAGGTCTCCAGGATTAGATTTGCTGCCCTCACATAGTAAAAGGTCTTAGGATTAGATTTGCTGCCCTCACATAGTAAAAGGTCTCCAGGATTAGATTTGCTGCCCTCACATAGTAAAAGGTCTCCAGGATTAGATTTGCTGCTCTCACATAGTACAATGGCACTCCTGCTGTTTTCCCCAGTATGATAAATAAGTTGCTCCTTTACGCTGCTGAGTGTCCTGGTGTCCCCACGGTCCCATGCCCTTAAACCAACTCTTTAGCTGCTGTTGATTTACTGTGTCTGGTAAACAAGCAATGCCACCATTAAAGTAATCCCATATTTGAGGAATCTCATTGTTGATCGTAATGCTTCTGGTAACATGAAGCATCGCTGACGTTTTAAAATTTCTATTGTCCTTGCGTGATTGCCATGAACATAATTAAGATGCTTCTTTTCATTTTGTATATGTTTCGTATATTCTTATTGACCAGCAACTGTTTACTTTCTATCTTTTTGTGCAGATAGGGATATCCATTTCACCTTGTTGCTATTGTGACCTTTTGGTGAACTGCAGAAAACACTTTTTTTGGAATGAGTGTCTTGTGCAGTTCAACTAAAATGTCACGTGGGCAACATCTCTCAATTTTGGTGGAACCGCACAAAATGGTGATTGGAGTTTCCAAAATCTCCGTCAAGTTCTGCTGGTAATCTTGTGCAACATTTTATTAGCCTTTGCAAGATGGAGCCGTCACTGTCACCACAATGGCACTTTATTTTAGTGGAACTGCACAAAAGGATAAGAAAATTATAGTTGCACCTTACATGAGCTGGACAGCCAACCTTAATGTTCCTCAATTTTACTGCAACTACTAAAGAAGAACCTGCCAGCTCACAAGAGCAAGTACTTCTTGCTAGCTGAATGATGCAATCTTTGTTTCATTTCAGGTGAACTGCAGAAAAAGGCGCATGAATTGAATCATGGAACTCCAGGCAGACCTCATCCAAGTAGAGTTGGAGGTTGAGTTCATGGAGGCCTCTATTAAAGCGAAATCATGCTCTCTTGTCTCCTTGTTTGTGCTGTGCACTACAGGAAACAGGAGATTTGCCGTCAGTACCGCTCTTTGCCGTCAGCATTTCATCGGGATAGACGGCAAAGATTAAATTTGCCGACAGCTACTGATGGCAAAGAAAAACTGATGACAAAGACATACTTTGCCGTCTGCAGGAAAAACACAGACGGCAAAGAGACTTTGCCATCTGCATTTTTATTTACAGACAGCAAAGAGGTTACTTTGCCGTCTGTTAAAAAATGCAAATGGCAAAGTCTTTGCCTTCTGCGTATTTTCTAACAGACGGCAAAATAACCTCTTTGTCGTCTATAAAAGGAAAATACAGACGGCAAAGACAACAAAGAGAAAACACATCTCCTGGATCGATCCCACGGATCGATGAGGTGGCACCATCGCAGCCACCCCACCACTCGCCTCTCCTCCCTGATTTCTCACCGACCCCGACCCCACCACGTTCTCTGCCTTATCCCTTCGCTCGTTCTCTCTCTCCCTTATCCCTGCACGCAACCCACCCCACCACCTCGCTCACCTCTGGATCTCGCCACCAGTTCCGTCCCCCGTCCCCCTTCCCTGGTCACCGGGGAATGCCGCCAGCCGGTCCCCCATTGCCACCGGCGTGCCCTCCCTATTCCCCATCCCACTCGCCACCAGCTCCATCCCAGTCCCCCGTCCCTGCTCGCCTGCTCGCCATCGAGCACCGCCAGCCCGGCCCCAGTCGCCCCCGGCATGGCCGCCCCGTTCCCCATCCCACTCGCCACCGGCACGGCCGACCCATTCCCTCGTCCTCCCGACGCGGCAGGCCCCGTCACCAGCCGGTCCAGGGCGGCCCCATGACAAGCCGCCCCGACCAAGTCCATCGTCGCCCCCGGTGCCACCGGTCACCGCTGACCGCGCCGGCCTCTACGCTTCGGAAGGAAACCGCATCGAGGCCTCGCGATACCAGCATGGCTGGCCACATCCTCCATCGCCCACGGCGCGGTCGTCATGTCCCCCGTCGTGCTCGGAAGGTCTCCTCCCCATTGACTGGCCGTGACACCACAAGCTGCTGCACTCTGGATTGGCCTCCTCCCCATCAACGCCTCGCTCCACCGGCTAGCGCTGGCCGCATCGGCTTCTGCCCGTCATGGTCGAAAGGTGGCCATGCAAGCTTCGGGGTTAACTTGGCAGCCTTGTGTAATCTGATTTTTTTTGTCTTCATAGATGATTGTCAGACTATTGAATGATTGATTGTCAAACTACCAAACGCAAGTGAAGATTTTGCCTATGCCTTGTTATTAGCTGTTTTTATAATGAGCAAAAAAATCCTACGCCTTCGACCATCTAGGGCCTCTGTAACTGGACTATTGCTACCTATATTTTTTAAAATAATAAAAGACTCTTTGCCGTATGGGATGTATGAGGCTGACGGCAAAGACATAGTCTAGCTGACGGCAAAGATGGTTTTCTTTGCTGTCTGCTACTACTAAGCTTGATGGCAAAGAGAAAGTTGGCTGACGGCGAAGTCTTTGCCGTCTTCCTTATAAAATGCTGACGGCAAAGTATTCTTTGCCGACTTATCTTTGCCGTCTGAGTTTGCCGTCTGCTTACTGACGGCAAAGTCTTTGCCATCTGGATTTAGGTCTTTGCCGTCTGGAATTCACAGACGGCAAATTACCTGTTTCCTGTAGTGGTGCAAACATGCTGTGCAAACGTGAATACTCAACTACAGATGTTGTGACGGTTAAGAGCATTCGCCAAGTTCTTCGATTGTATGACATGGCTAGCCAAGATGGATTTAATCCCGATATTCACTTTATCAAAAGGCTCTAATGGGTTGGTTCTGAATCTTGCAAGCTGGGAATCAGTGAGATGTGTAGGCATCTTTGTTGTACTTATTATTTGGATCTTATTTGTTGGTTCTGAATCTTGCAAGCTGGGAATCAATGAGATGTGTAGGCATCTTTGTTGTACTTATTATTTGGATCTTATTTGTTGGTTCTGAATCTTGCAAGCTGGGAAACACGGCATGATGATGCAGAGGACAACAACCATAACAAACAGTTCAAACTCGGTAGTATTATCTTTTGTGAAAGTGCGACAAATGTGATGATCGTGTGCATCCTGAGAATAATAATTCTAATTGTTGTGCATGTTGATCCTGTGGCACTGATAGAACGAGCGAATGCATTGCTTGTTTTAAGTACAAATTTCTATTAAAGCTAATTAAATTTAAGTAAAGTGACCACTAACTCCTGTTATTACAGTACCAATACAGACCTGCTCATGAACCAACGTGTGGCCGATGGTGCATCTTCTGCTGGGCATGCAGTGGACGAGGGAGGGGTAGTAACTGTTGTCGCCTGTACACACTCAGCTTACTATTGAATCCAGTTCACCAAGAGCTGAAAAATGAACTGTTGCCGCCGCCTACACACTCGTTCACTCGAAGAGACTCCAATGGTGATCCGAGGGGTGAGCTTGCAGGATATGGACTTCAGCAAGGAGTTCCCCTTTGAGTTCGCCGTTCAGTCCTATGGCTGCACCAAGTTGAATGTGGTGTACACCAATGATACGGACTCGGTGAAGTTCTGCCTCGCCTCAGTCCTATGGCTGCACCAGGTTCTGGAGCATTTGCCCATTTCATCGGCAGCGCCGACTGCACCTTCGCTACGGTGGAGAGAAGGAAGAACGCGATGATTCGGCCATCTAGTGCAACAAGCTTGTCAACATCCAGAAGCAATACAAGATCATCAGCAACGGGCAGGAGAAGGACTCCGTGGTTGACCTCGCTGAGACCATCATCGACCCCTGATACGCCAACATGAAAGAAGACGACCTGAACACGTGGGAGGTACCTCTGAATCTAGCCTACATAACCTATGCGGCCAAGGGCGCATACGCATGCTACGACATGTACATGCAGATCTTGGACATGAGGGCGTGTCTGCTTCCCGTAACCGACGAGTACACGGACAGCCGCAATGTCATGATCAAGCGTGCCAGGAAGGTCTAGATGTTGTACTTTATCTGTTTATAAGCACCTTTATCATGTGAGTGTTTCATGCATTAGCCTATGTGTCGTAATTATCTGTTTTGTCTGAAATATTTCTTTTAAGAACCCATTAACCTGATTGCTTCTTTAGTGGCAATTTTCTTATGTATGTAAACTAGTTCACTCGACTGCCGTGCTTTGAATCTCCTTCCTCCCAACATATTCCCCTCCTCAGGTGGACCCAGCAGGTCTCTGAATTTTCTCCCACTTTCTTTTTCGATGTAAACTGAGTTTTCTCCCAGTACTTTCCCCTAGAATCAACTCAACTGTCCCACGTCTAGCCTAAAAAATAATAATACCCCACGTACTATTAACTCATCAAATTAAAATGATATTTTATTTCGTAAGTTGAAAGTTCTTACAAAATAATAATAATAATTGTTTATATATAACTTGGCAAGTTAACTCCTAGTGATTGCGTACATAAGCTTGCAAAGATTTTACTGACGTGCAATCATGTGTTTATGTTCTTATAACATTTCTCCGTCTAGCCCAACATGATATTTTCACCCAGCCCAGCAAGTCCGCGGCTTTCAAGAAAAATGCAAATGGGATTTAAATGGGCTGCATAGATGCTACATCATTGTTTCACCCAGCCCACCAAATGGACTAAAAAACAAATGGACTGACAGCTGGGTCCACGGCCATGGCCCAGTTTTTTTGTGATTTTCCAAGTAAGTCACTTTGTCAGGCCTGTTGGGCTGCAAATCTTTCAAGACGAGGAGAGCTTTCATTCGGCTGGCCGAGAAAATGGCCCATCAGTAAGGAGAAATGGGCCGTACATTTTTAAAACACATCAAACCGACAATTAGTTTCAAATTTTTTTTTTCATTTTGAGATTTTAAATTACATTAATTTTTATGCATGGAGAATTTGTTGGATTTTATATTGATATACACTTATTTTTAAAATCAGTTTGAATGTGAGTCGAAATTTCGGGATTAAAAACAGTTCGGATCGCACCGAAATATGCAAAATTTCGTATAATTTTTTAACCGTGGCCACAATATGGGCTGTAATGCTAACAAAAAGAATATGGGCTCCAAACAAACCTTAAGAATTAGCAAATGGGCTGTATGCTGTTTTCCACAGATTTGAGGCTTTCCTAAAAAAAGGTTGACGCACAAGCAGTGACTGTTGGATGGCCATCCAACAGCCGTAGCGCTTCTTCAATCTCTACTCTTCCTGCTCCAGCCGCTCAAACAGGTGCCGGCAGGACTGCCTGCTCCCTCCTCCTCGCGGCCGGCTCTGCTACCGCGCAGGCCTCATCGCCCCACTGTACTCCCATCGCTGGCCTAGCCATCCCTCTACTCAACCACACCTGCTGTTATTCTCCGGCGATGACAGACGAACCAGTAAACCCTCGTACAATCGTACTCCCCTCCGCGTGGGAAACAACTGCCGAGTCTTCCCTACCTCCGTGTCATTCCCTTCCTAGGACTCGCCGTCATCCACCACCCTAGTGCTCTCGGCGTGGCCTGGTCAACATGGTCAATGACCGACATGCATCTGAAGTGGACTTTACGTGGAGAGGCTGACAGCTGGGTCCACGGCCGCACGCAAGGAAATGCCTCCTTATTACGCGCAAAATAATGATTCCTCCACCTGACATCAGGGACCCACCGAAAGGGCCTCTGTATTTCGCGAAAAAACGTTACCGCCGCTGACAGCTCGGACCCACCAGCTATATCTTCGCACGGAAGGAAGTGCCTCCTCATTACGCACAAAAAAAATGAATACTCCCCCTGTTAGCTGGGACCCAGTATAGTGGCAGGCTGACTTGTGGGCCTACTAAGTTGACGGGAACGGAGGGCTTTGTCAACTTAGTCAATATGCACGATTCTAGCTCTAGTGACTGTACGATGTCCATCCAACGGCCGTAGTGCTTCTTCAACCTCTGGTCTTCTTGCTCCAGCCGCCCAAACCAGCGCCGGTCGTGCCTCGTGCTCCTGCCTCCCGTGGCCGGCTGTGATGCGGCGGAGGCCTCACCGCCCCTACTACTTCCACCGCTGGCCAGGCCATCCCTCTACTCACCCACACCCCCTGTTATTCTGCGGCGACGGCAGCCCCACACCGCAGCGAACCAGTGAACCCTCGTACTCCTCTACGCGTGGGCATCCACTTCCGCGTCTTCCCTGGCTCCGCGTCGTCCCCTCCCAAGGCCTCGCCGTCGCCCACCGCCCTAGTGCTCTTGGCGCAGCATGGTCAACGTGGTCAAGGAACGGCTTCCATCGGACGTGGACTGTACATGGAGAGGCTGACAGCTGGGTCCACGGCCGCAGCAAGGAAGTGCCTCCTTATTACATGCAAAATAATTATTCCTCCACCTGACAGCGGGACCCATTGGACGGGCCACCGTATTTCGCAAAAAAACGATTCCCCTGACTGCTTGGACCCACCAGCGACATCTTCGCACGCAAGGAAGTGCGTCCGGGCAAAAAAAAACAAAATAATTCGCCCCCTGATTGCTAGGACCGACCAGCTACATCTTCGTAGGCAAGGAAGTGCCTGACAGTCGGGACCCACCTGGTCGAAGCGTACGTAGCGTTGTCATTCTGGTCGTGAACATTGTCGGCATTCTAGGAACGGGGGTCCCCGGACTTGCCTGCCTGCGCCCTGCGGCGTGGCTCAAGCGGGGGCCCAGCGCGGCCCATCTTCATCAGCCCAAGCTCAAGACCCTCGCGAGGGGCCAAGCCTCGCGGGGCGGACGACAGGAAGCTTCCACAGAGGCAGCCTCATCAGGAAGGCTCGCGAGGAGGCGGAGAGATCAAGGCATGGGTACCTCGCGAGGAACCCGTGACGCAAGCCATGACGATCGAGACCAGGTGGGCGCCAGGCGGGCGCCGGCCTGCGCAGTGTCCTTGTTTCCCCTTTGGTGCAAAGGGGGCAAGCACAGAAAGAGGCATCAGGCAAAGGTTGACATTCCGGTGCAACGAGACCAAGACCAGCCGGACGGCCGGACAGAGGTAACCGTGGAGCCCAAGACGGCATCATCACCAGTGCTTTTGGCAGCCGAAGACCACCTTTGGTCAGGATAACTTGTACTACATGTTCCCCTTCAAAATGGCCAATTGTTGGCGCCCTTCCCGCTCAATTATTCAGGGAGAGGCCCAGGGCCTCTATAAATAGAGCTAGCCACCACAGAGTAGAGACAACTAGAAAGCTCCGAGACATCGGTAAGGGACATCTGGAAATCTAATAGAACCCTAGCAGAGAGAGAGAGAGAGAGGGAGAGGCGACTGAACTCACCCTAGCAGTTCATCGCACCAGCTCAAGAACATCTCTCGCGAGGCTGTTCTTCCCTTGTACTGTCCATCATCAGCCCAAGAGGCAATCCACCACACCACACACTGGAGTAGGGTATTACACCACAACGATGTCCCGAACCAGTATAAACCTCGTGTCTCTTGTGTTGTTCATCATTTTCATCTTAGTTTTCTTACATCTGAACTAGGATCCAAATCAGCCCCTTACGAAGCAACACATAAACTAGGGTTTAAGCTTCTGTCACTCTAGCAACCCATCATCTACTTATTACTTCCCAATGCTTCCCTCTAGGCCCAAACAATGGTGAAGTGTCATGTAGTCGATGTTCACATGACACCACTAGAGGGATGACAACATACATCTCATCAAAATATCAAACGAATACCAAATTCACATGACTACTTATAGCAAGACTTCTCCCATGTCCTCAGGAACAAACGTAACTACTCACAAAGCATATTCATGTTCATAACCATAGGGGTATTAATATGCATAATGGATCTGAACATATGATCTTCCACCAAGTAAACCAACTAGCATCAACTACAAGGAGTAATCAACACTACTAGCAACCCACAGGTACCAATCTGAGGTTTGGATACAAAGATTGGATACAAGAGATGAACTAGGGTTTGAGATGAGATGGTGCTAGTGAAGATTTTGATGGAGATTAACCCCGTCCCGATGAGAGGATCGTTGGTGATGATGATGGTGATGATTTCCCCTCCTAGAGGGAAGTTTCTCTGGCAGAACAGCTCCATCGGAGCCCTAGATTGGTTCTGCCAAGGTTCCGCCTCGTGGCGGCGGAGTTTCGTCCCGTGAGCTTGCTTATGATTTTTTTCCTCGACGAAAGACTCCATATAGCCAAAGATGGGCATCAAAGGGCCACCAGGGGGCCCACAAGGCAGGGGGTGTGCCCAGGGGGGTAGGGTGCGCCCCCACCCTCGTGGATGGTGGGTGGCCCCCTCTGGTACTTTCTTCGCTCAATATTTTTTTATATATTCTGAAAATAACTCCCTTGGAGTTTCAGGGCTTTTGGAGATGTGCAGAATAGGTCTCTAATATTTGCTCCTTTTCCAGCCCAGAATTCCAGCTGCCAGCATTCCCCCTCTTCATGTAAATCTTGTAAAATAAGAGAGAATAATCATAAGTATTGTGACATAATGTGTAATAACATCCCATAATGCGATAATTATCGATATAAAAACATGATGCAAAAGTGACGTATCAACCCCCCCCCCCCAATCTTAGACCTCGCTTGTCCTCAACCGAAAGCCGAAATCGAAAAATATGTCCACATGTTTAGAGATAGAGGTGTCGATAAAATAAAATACGGACATGAGGTGTCGATAAAATAAAATACGGACATATATATAGGACGGCTGTTTGGGACACCTAGGTGCCCAGGCTCCTTGCCTTTTCACCACTATATTGCATTTAGATGTGTGCTGTTGTAACGGGTATGTTTGTTAACGGGTTATTCCATTGTAAATTGCTGATCAAAATAATTATGACATAATTGCTAATTTAATGCCATGTATATGGCCCTACGCATTATGAATGGCAAGATTCCGTTCGTGGGCAATAGAAAAGTACCATGCATGACAACATTCAATGTAGATAGATGTAATAAGAGAGAGAATTAATTCATCATGATTAATTGCCTATTAATTCTTGTCATGTTTTATAGAAACTCATTAGGAATACTGAAAAACTATTTGTAAATAGGAGGGTATGCATGTTCCACATTTTCATTGAATTACCAACACATACACATGGGTATTATTGAGTATGTGTATATTTTTATTAGGTATAATACCTAGAGTTGTGTATATTCTAACTACGTATAACACCCACACATAAATATTTTTGTTAGTATAAAACCCAACAACTACATGCCTGAAATATTTATGGATATGTGGAATTGAAATTACTTAATATATTTTTAGGTATGTGCATACTCACAGTATTTCTCTACTACTACATACCCCGGCATGAAATGCTTGAGTACATACTCATAAAACACATAGGTATTTTAACTATTTATTTTTAATTACATGTTCACAAATAATTGGGTATGATAAGTTCTATGGATATATGTCCATGCAAATACGTGGGCATGAAACCTATTGTTTTTTGGTATATAGTCGCAAATACATTATCTAAAATTCCACAAGGAAAGGTATGAGACATAGAAATCAATAAAAGGAAGCGTATTGATTTAGATAATTTAAAATGTGTCTTGCTATTTCGTACATGGAAAGTCTGGAACGCAAAAAAGAAACAAATCAGAAGATGTACTAACGGGTTGGACCCAATCAAGGTGCCCAGGCACCTAGGTGCCCCAGTTAATTTACCTATATATATGTTGTCATATGATCTCTTATACTAAAGTAACAATTCAATCACAATTTCAAGTATGAATCATAAACTTCATTGAAAACTAACAAACTACAATCTCAGTCATTGAAGCAATTGCAATTTATCGTAACATCGGAAAGAGTCAATAAGAGCTTTTCAGCAATTCCACATACTAAACTATCATTTAGTCTTCCACAATTGCTAACACTCACGCGATATGTATGGTTATGAAGTTTTAGCCAGACATAGAGAAAGATAGGGGCTTATAGTTTGCCTCCCAACTTTTTACCTCAAGGGTAATGTCAACAATAATAGTTCATGAAAACTCACATCCAATTAGCTATATGTATCTGGATCTTTCCAACACATTGTGCTTGCCAAAGGATAAAATGTAAAAAGGAAATGTGAAGATCACCATGGCTCTTATATAAGGTAGAATATAAAAGTAAAAGATTGGCCCTTCACAGAGGGAAGCAGAGGTTGTCATGCGCACAAAATCTTAATGCAAAAGAACGCCACTTTATATTGCCACTTTTGATATGGACCTTTATTATGCAGCCCGTTGCTTTTATTTCTTCCACATCACAAGATCGTATAAAGCTTATTTTCTCCACATTAATAGATCATACATATTTAGAGACCAATTTTTATTGCGTGCACCAATGACAACTTACTTGAAGGATCTTACCCAATCCATAGGTAGGTATGGGGGACTCTCATGGCAAAAACGGGTTTAGAGATATTTGGAAGCACAAGTAGTGTCTCTACTTGGTGCAAAAAATTAGCTAGCATGAGAGGGAAAGGCAAGCTCAACATGTTGGACAATCCATGACAATATAATTTATCTCAGATGTAAGAAAACATAACCCATTACGTTGTCTTCCTTGTCCAACGTCAACTCTTTAGCATGTAATATTTTAATGAGTGCTCACAATCATAAAAGATGTCCACGTACCGCGTACCTATTCCTTTTTGGAGTCTGAAACATTCCTTTTTGGAGTCAACGTCAACTGTTTTGGAGTCGGTTTACTTACCGTACCGCGTACCTATTCCTTTTTGGAGTCTGAAACATTCCGGAAAGTGTCCCTTATGTATTCCTCCGGGGTTACAGTTTCAATAACATTAGTTTCAACATTTATGGGATTACCTGAGATATAATGTTTGATTCTTTGTCCGTTCACCACTCTCGGATATGTGCCTTCGAAGTTGTTGATTTTTATGGCACCGGAACGGTAGACCTCCTCGATGACGTAAGGACCTTCCCATTTAGAGAGGAGTTTTCCTACAAAAATCTCAAACAAGAGTTGTATAGCAATACATAATCACCCACATTAAACTCACGTTTTTGTATCCTTTTATCATGCAATCTTTTAATTTTTCTTTAAACATCTTGGCATTTTCATAGGCCTGGGTTCTCCATTCATCAAGTGAGCTAATGTCAAAAAGCCTCTTCTCACCGGCAAGTTAAAAATCATAATTGAGCTCTTTAATGGCCCAATATGCCTTATGTTCCAGTTCAAGAGGTAAGTGACATGCTTTACCATAAACCATTTTATACGGAGACTGTAACATCCCAAATTTTCAATTTGGAATGTTATACACTAGATCATCATTGCATATCATAATTATTGCATTTTGGTTGATCCTAGAAATTTCACGCAACTCAAGGACCCTCGGAGAGAGTTGGGGATTTCGTTATTTTCATATTTGAGTCGTCTCAAATTTTGAAAATAGGGTCATGTGATTTATTTATTTTATCTTCAATTATTTCTATTATAAAAAATTATGAGAGAGAGAATAAAATGACTTTCCCAAAATAAAGAAATATTGAGGATTTAATAAAAAAATCAAATAAAATTTTATTTGGTTTTATTTGCTATTTTTTTGAATTTAGGAAAAATGTGTGTTTTTCAAAATTGCATTTGGGCCCCAAATAAATGTTCATCGTGTGCGGCTTGATTTTAGAAGTCGGAGAAAATTTATTTTGGGATTTTTGGAGTCTGGTTAGTATTTCTTTCGTTAGTTTTTCTGCGCGGAATTATTTAAAAAAAAATCCGAACCGACTCCGGGCCATACCCGAGCGGGACTCCGCCCGGGGGGCCTTTTTAAGCCGACCCCGCCGAGCCGCCGAAGCCCACCAGCCCGCTCGCCGAAACCCTAGCGCCGCGCCGCCGCCATCCCGCCTTGCCGCCGCCTCGCCCCGCGCCGCGCCACCCCGCCACGTGCCGCCTCGCCTCGCCGCCGCCCCGCTGCCCGAGGTAGCCGCCGTCGCCGGCGGTTTTCCTCAGAAAACTGCTCGGTTTTTTAGATCCATTTTTTTAGAACGGTTTTTTTACGTTTTAGTTATTTAGCGAGCGTTCGCTTGTTCGTTCGTTTTAACGAATGTGTTCGTCGATTAGATCCAGATAACAAACGTTCGTTCGTTAATCTGTTCGTCATTTTTCTTTTTCTCGGATTTTCCACGATTATTTCTAATCGCGATTTCTGATCCGATTTTCGTTTTAGTATAACTTTTCGCTCGTTTATCGGAATCAGGCGATTCAAGCGCCCGGAGTTTCGTCTCGGAACCCTCTTTCCGTTTAACCAACTTAAACAAGTTTTTTGCTTCTATAAAAATTGCCTTAGATCGAGAATAGTAAACGAAGCCTGTTTCTTTTGCTATTTGTCTTTCGTTGCTTCGTTTGTGTTGATTCTTTTTGCCAACCGGAGTTCTTAAGTTGAACTTTCTGGTTAGATCTCTTATTTGAGTTTTCCCTGTGCATTAGTTGAGTACTTATTGTGTGTTTGTTTGTTTGCGATAGAGTACCCGGAGTGCGCCGCTTGTTACTTCGAATCGCTAGGTTTCCCGGATCATCAGCAAGGCAAGTAACACTTTGATCATACCTCCTACTACCCAGTTTTATTGCATTATATCAATCCTCACACATTGCATTATTAGGATCTAATTAAATTGTGGGTTTGGGGAGTAGTTGAGGTAGAACCTATTACCTGTTTATTATCAAACCTTTGGGAGTTACTCTACGTTTGCTTATTATTGCTATGCTATGCTAGTAGATGTGGATTGGGTGAGTGTATCCATGACAGATGTGAGCTTTGTTAATTAATGGTTTATTTAAGGTGGTAACCTAAACACACATCTGGGTGGATTGAGGCACCTGGGTATTCCAGCGATTGCCTGTTTTCTTTTGGACCGCCACCCAGGATCAAAGGGATCATGAGGTTATTCATACTAGAAACTTCCGTGTGCAGCCACAAGCTATTATGGGCTCTAGCAGAGTTGACTAAGTCATGCGAACTCTTACAGTGGTAGACTAGCAGATGTAGGGGATGTAGGTTGGTACGGTCTACCCATTCGTAAGGTGCTAGCGCTTCTGAAAGACTATGTCTCGGTCATCCATTTCTCAAACACCATGTAGTGCGAGAAAACCAACGGAGGAGATCAAGTCTTGTGGGGAAAAGTGCGCAAACCTCTGCAGAGTGCATAAACTAATCATGGTTAGCCGTGTCCCCGGTTATGGACATCTTGAGTATCTAGTACCTGGATTATCATGTGAATCTCAACATGTTACTCTAAAAATTAATTTTGCTGGGTTTTGTTTAATGATGATGTTTAATTGGGATTGAGAATGCTGTCAACCATTCTCAATGTTTAACAACCACCATGATAGTTAAATAAATTTATTCCTTTATAGTAGGGAAAAATTAGCTTTACGCAAAACTGTAACCATAGAGCTTTCCACCAGCCAAATATGCATATAGAATAGCTGTTTCATTTCATTACACTCTATGTGTTACATTGCCAGCATATTCCATGTGCTGATCCGTTTTCGGGCTGCAACGTTAATGTTGCAGACTTTTCAGATGACGATTAAGGAGTTTTAGGTCGTGGTTCTATACTCAGTGATGCCGTTGGAGTTGATGGACTCATTTATCTTCCAAGCCTTCCGTTGTTATCGTTATTAGATGGCCTTAAGCCATATTTATTGTAATAAGTTCTCTTTTGAGACACTCGATGTAATAAGTGTGTGATTGCTACTCTGCTATAAATCCTTCAAGTACTGTGTGGTGTCAGCATTACTGATCCAGGGATGACACCGGAGCACAGAGATTGGACCGTTTGAGGTGTGGTCGCTACAGAGACATACCCATAGGATTTTTGTATGCAGTTCTATAAGCCCATAATGCATCATCAAGTTTCTTGGACCAATTCTTTCTAGATCTATTAATAGTCTTTTGCAAAATTAACTTAAGCTCTCTATTACTTAATTCTACTTGGCCACTAGACTATGGGTGATAAGGAGATGCAATTCTGTGATTAACATCATATTTAGCAAGCATTTTACGAAAGGCACCATGAATAAAATGTGAAGCACCATCAGTCATTAAGTATCTAGGGACTCCAAACCTCGGAAAAATAACTTATTTAAGCATCTTAATAGAGGTGTTATGATCAGCACTACTAGTTGGAATAGCTTCTACCCACTTAGTAACGTAATCAACAACAACTAAAATATGCGTGTATCCATTAGAGGAAGGAAACGGTCCCATATAATCAAAGCCCCAAACATCAAATGGTTCAATAACAAGTGAATAATCCATAGGCATTTCCTGACGTCTACTAATATTACCAATTCTTTGACATTCATCACATGACAAAACAAACTTACGGGTATCCTTTAAGAGAGTAGGCCAATAAAAACCGGATTGCAATACCTTGTGTGTAGTTCTATCTCCAGCATGGTGTCCTCCATAAGCCTCAGAGTGACACTTACGTAGGATATGTTCCTGTTCATGCGCAGGTACACAACGTCTAATAACACCATCTACTCCTTCTTTGTAAAGATGTGGGTCATCCCAGAAGTAATGTCTTAAATCACAGAAGAACTTTTTTCTTTTGCTGGTATGTGAAACTAGGTGGTATAAATTTAGCAACAATGTAATTAACATAATTAGCATACCATGGAGCAGTACGAGAAGCATTTATGACAGCTAGTTGTTCATCAGGAAAGCTATCATCAATAGGTAGTGGGTCATCAAGAATATTCTCTAACCTAGACAAGTTGTAAGCAACGGGGTTCCCAGCCCCCTTTCTATCAATAATATGCAAATCAAATTCTTGTAGTAATAGGACCCATCTAATCAGTCTAGGTTTAGCATCTTTCTTTTCCATAAGATATTCAATAGCAGCATGATTAGTGTGAATAGTTACTTTAGAATCAACAATATAAGGTTTGAACTTATCACAAGCAAATACAACTGCTAAAAATTCTTTTTTAGTAGTGGCATAATTTCTCTGGGCACTGTCTAGAGTTTTACTAGCATATTGAATAACATTTAGTTTCTTATCAACCCTTTGTCCTAGAACAACACCTACAGCATAATCACTAGCATCACACATGATTTCAAATGGTAAATTCCAATCAGGAGGCTGAACAATAGGTGCAGAAACCAAAGCTTTCTTAATTATTTCAAATGCTTCTACACATTCATCATCAAAGACAAAAGGAACATCTTTTTGTAAGAGATTAGTTAGAGGCTGAGAAATTTTAGAAAAGTCCTTAATGAACCTCCTATAAAAACCGGCATGACCAAGGAAAATTCTTATACCTTTAATGTCCTTGGGACACGACATCTTTTCAATAGCATCAACTTTAGCTTTATCAACTTCAATACGTCTTTCAGAAATTTTATGCCCCAAGACAATACCTTCATTAACCATAAAGTGGCACTTCTCCCAATTCAAAACAATATTAGTTCCTTCACATCTCTGCAAAACTTGATCAAGGTTGCTTAAGCAATCATCAAAAGAAGTCCCATAACCGGAGAAATCATCCATGAATACCTCAACAATATTTTCACAAAAGTCAGAGAATATAGCAGTCATACATCTTTGAAAAGTAGCAAGTGCATTACATAAACCAAAAGGCATACGTCCATAAGAAAAGGTACCGAAAGGGCAAGTAAAAGTTGTCTTTTCCTGATCCTCTTTTGACATAGGTATTTGAGAGAAACCAGAATAACCATCTAGAAAGCAAAAAATGTGTATGTTTGGATAATCTTTCTAGCATTTGATCAATAAAAGGTAAAGGGTAATGATCCTTTTTAGTAGCTTTATTTAATTTGTGGAAATCAATTACCATTCTATAACCTCTAACAATTCTTTGTGGGATCAATTCATCTTTATCATTAGGAACAACAATAATACCTCCCTTCTTAGGGACACAATGGACATGACTTACCCACTGGCTATCTGCAACGGGATAAATTATACCTGCCTCCAGAAGCTTTAGTATTTCTTTTCTTACCACTTCTTTCATCTTAGGATTTAACCGTCGTTGGTGATCAACAACCGGTTTAGCGTCTTTCTCCAATTTTATTTTGTGCTGGCATAGAGTGGGACTAATGCCCTTAAAATCATCAAGAGTATATCCAATAGTAGCACGGTGCTTCTTTAGAGTTTTCAATAATTTATTTTCTTCATGCTATGAAAGTTTAGCACTAATAATAACAGGATATATCTCTTTCTCATCAAGATATGCATATTTAAGATTATCAGGTAAAGGTTTAAGTTCAAACACGGGATCACCCTTAGGTGGAGGAGGATCCCCTAGGATTTCAACAGGCAAGTTTTGTTTCAGAATAGGTCCCTGTTTAAAGAATACTTCATCTATTTCCCTTATTTCATTCGTAAACATATCATTTTCATGGTCTAGTAAATATTGTTCTAAAGGATCACTAGGAGGCACAACATAGAAGCAAGACCAATTATTTCATCTTTACTAGGCAGTTATTTATCATGGGGTTGTCTATGAAATTTAGCGAAATTAAACTCATGAGACATATCCCCTAAACCAATAGAAACAATATCCTTATTGCAGTCTATCTTAGCATTAACAGTATTCAGGAAGGGTCTACCAAATATAATGGGACAAAAGTCATCTTGTGGGGAACCAAGAACAAGAAAATCAACAGGGCATTTAACTTTCCCACACAAGACTTCAACATCTCTAAAAATCCCAACTGGTGAAATAGTATCTCTATTGGCAAGCTTAATTGTAACATCTATCTCTTCTATCTCAGCAGGTGCAATATCATGCAAAATTTCTTTATATAAGGAATGAGGTATTGCACTTGCACTGGCACCCATATCACTTAAACCATGATAGCAATGATCTCGTATTCTAACAGAAATAACAGGCATGCCTACAACAGGTTTATGTTTATTTTTAGTATCAGGTCTAGCAATTCTAGCAGATTCATTGCAGAAGTAAATAACATGCCCATCAATATTATCGGCCAACAGATCCTTAACCATAGCAACACTAGGTTCAACTTTAATTTTCTCAGGGGGTTTGCGTGTCTTAATATTTATTTTGTTAACCACAGTTGAAGCTTTAGCATGATCCTTTATTCTAACAGGGAAAGGTGGTTTCTCAATATAAGCCGTAGGAACAATAGGATCATTATAAGTGATAGTCTTTTCTTCAACTTTAATAGGTGCAACTACTTTTACTTCAATGGGAGGATTATATTTAAAACACTTCTCCTTAGGAAGATCAACATGAGTAGCAAAGGATTCACAGAAACAAGCTACTATCTCAGAGTCAAGTCCATATTTAGTGCTAAATTCACGAAAAGCATCGGTATCCATAAAAGATTTAACACAATAAAATTAGGTGTTATACATGACTCCTTAACTTCGTCGAGGTCCCAATCTTCAGAGTTGTGTTTAATTCTTTCCAATAAATCCCATTTGAATTCAATAGTCTTCATCATAAAAGATCCAGTACAAGAAGTATCGAGCATGGAGCTATTACTGAGAGAAAGCCGAGCATAAATTTTTTGAATAATCATTTCTTTTGAGAGATCATGATTGGGGAATGGATATAGCATTGAATTAAGCCTCCCCCAAGCTTGAGCGATGCTTTCTCCTTCGCGAGGCCAAAAATTATATATATAATTACGATTACGATGAACAAGATGCATAGGATAAAACTTCTGATGAAACTCCAATTTCAATCGTTGGTAGTTCCATGATCCCATATCATCACATAGACTAAACCATGTCAGTGCATCTCCCTTCAAAGATAAAGGGAAGACCTTCTACTTGATAACATCCTCGGGCATACCTGCAAGCTTAAATAATCCACAAACTTCATCCACATAGATTAGGTGCAAATCAGGATGTAATGTTTCATCACATGCGAAACGATTAGCTAGCAATTTCTCTATCATACCCAAAGGAATTTCAAAGTAAACATTTTCAGTAGGTTCAGTAGGTTGAGGAACAACTCTTTGCTCTACTGGTTGGGGTGAAGATACCCCAAACACGCCCCTAAAAGGATCATGTTCCATAGTAACAAGTGATAGTAAATTTCAGCACACTATAAAAAAATTCCTTACCAAATTCCACCTACCAAAGGTGCTTCACTCCCCGGCAACGGCGCCAAAAAAGAGTCTTGATGACCCACAAGTGCAGGGGATCTATCGTAGCCTTTTCGATAAGTAAGAGTGTCAAACCCAACGAGGAGCAGAAGGAAATGATAAGCGGTTTCCAGCAAGGTATTTTCTGCAAGCACTGAAATTATCGGTAACAGATAGTTGTGTGATAAGATAAATTGTAACGAGCAACAAGTAATGAAAGTAAATAAGGTGCTACAAGATGGCCCAATCCTTTTTGTAGCAAAGGACAAGCCTGGACAAACTCTTATATGAAGGAAAGCGCTCCCGAGGACACATGGGAATTATCGTCAAGCTAGTTTTCATCATGTTCATACGATTTGCGTTCGGTACTTTGATAATTTGATATGTGGGTGGACCGGTGCTTGGGTACTGCCCTTACATGGAAAAGCATCCCACTTATCATTAACCCCTATTGCAAGCATCCGCAACTACAACAGAAGTATTAAGGTAAACCTAACCATAGCATGAAACATATGGATCCAAATCAGCCCCTTACGAAGCAACGCATAAACTAGGGTTTAAGCTTCTTTCACTCTAGCAACCCATCATCTACTTACTACTTACCAATGCCTCCCTCTAGGCCCAAACAATGGTGAAGTGTCATGTAGTCGATGTTCACATGACACCACTAGAGGGATGACAACATACATCTCATCAAAATATCGAACAAATACCAAATTCACATGACTACTTCTAGCAAGACTTCTCCCGTGTCCTCGGGAACAAACGTAACTACTCACAAAGCATATTCATGTTCATAATCAGAGGGGTATTAATATGCATAATGGATCTGAACATATGATCTTCCACCAAGTAAACCAACTAGCATCAACTACAAGGAGTAATCAACACTACTAGCAACCCACAGGTACCAATTTGAGGTTTGGATACAAGGATTGGATACAAGAAATGAACTAGGGTTTGAGATGAGATGGTGCTGGTGAATATGTTGATGGAGATTGACCCCCTTCCGATGACAGGATCGTTGGTGATGACGATGGTGATGATTTCCCCCTCCCGGAGGGAAGTTTCCCCGCAGAATAGCTCCGCCGGAGCCCTATATTGGTTCCGCCGAGGTCCCGCCTCGTGGCGGTGGAGTTCCATCCCGTGAGCTTGCTTATGAGTTTTTCCTCAACGAAAGACTCCATATAGCCAAATATGGGCATCAGAGGGCCACCGGGGGCCCCACGAGGCAGGGGGCGCGCGCCCCACCCTCTGGTACTTTCTTCGCTCAGTATTTTTTATATATTCTGAAAACAACTCCTGTGGAGTTTCAGGGCTTTTGGAGATGTGCATAATAGGTCTCTAATATTTGCTCCTTTTCCAGCCTAGAATTCCAGCTGCCGGCATTCCCCCTATTCATGTAAACCTTGTAAGATAAGAGAGAATAGGCATAAGTATTTGTGACATAATGTGTAATAACAGCCCATAATGCGATAATTATCGATATAAAAACATGATGCAAAATGCACGTATCAGGGCCCTAAAGCTCCAACCTCGAAATGTTTTCATTGTAATTTGATTAATACATCGAGGCGCATTGATACAAGTAGTGCAATAAGCAATAGGCTATTTAACATGCCAAAATCCAAGGGAGAGCTGCATGTGGGTCCTAAAAAACAGGTAGAGTGATTGTTAATGAAACCACCTTGAAAATCCCCCGTACGTCTGCGTTTCTCGCCGTCTTGGTGTGTTCGTCCTTCAAGAGGACTGGTGATCAGGCTATGAGATGGGGCCTGCGGGATTGAAACCTGAAAAGGAAATGAATAAAAGTGAAAGTTTGTGTGTATTCGGTGTCGGTTGAGCCGTACTATGGATCACAAACTAGCTATGGCTCCGTCGATGCCCATGGAATTTTGAGTGCGTAGTTATGTACGCGTAGTGCGAATGCCACTACTTGAACAGGACTAAGACGGAGGCCGAATTGCTAGTCTAGCTCCTGACGAGCAGAGCTGTCCTGCTGCAGGGTAGTTCGGACCCTCTTGACGGTGTCCGTGGGCTCGACAGCTGAATTAAGGTACTGCTTGAGAAGGCCGCTCTATACTTCTGCTACTAAGGCAGCTGTGTGCTCCTTTGTATGGAGGGAGCGTTCCGTATTTCCATTGACTGTTATGATGCCACGTGGGCCGGGCATCTTGAGCTTGAGATAAGCATAGTGTGGCACTGCATTGAATCAGGCGAATGCAGACCGTCCGAGCAGTGTGTGATAGCCGCTTCAAAAGAGGACTATGTCGAAGATTAACTCCTCGCTTCGGAAATTGTCCGGAGATCCGAAGACAACCTCGAGCATGATTGAGCCCGTACAGCGGGCCTCTACACCTGGTATGACTCCTTTGAAGGTAGTCTTTGTGGGTTTGATCCGTGATGGATAATGCCCATTTTGCGCATTGTGTTCTGATAGAGCAGATTGAGGCTGCTACCACCATTCATAAGGATGCATGTCAAGTGAAATCCGTCAATGATAGGGTCGAGGACTTGTGCGGCTGAACCGCCATGACGGATACTGGTCGGATGATCCCGGCCATCAAAAGTGATCGGGCATGATGACCATCGGTTAAATTTTGGGGCGACTGGCTCTATCGCGTGGACGTCCCAGAGCGCGCACTTGCGCTCCCTCTTGGGGATGTGGGTAGTGTATATCATGTTTAGCGTTTTAACCTGAGGAGGGAACTTCTTCTGTCCCTCGTGTTCGGCGGCCTAGGCTCCTTGTCGTCGTCTTCGCTTTGCGATCCCTTATCCTTGTTTTCGGCATTTAACTTGCCAGCCTGTTTAAAAACCCAACGATCTCTATTGGTATGATTGGGTGGCTTCTCTGGGGTGCCATGAATCTGGCACGGACGATCAAGTATGCGGTCCAGGCTAGATGGGCCCGAATTGTTCTTTTTGAATGGCTTCTTCCGCTGACCAGACTTAGAGCCACTGAATCCGGCATTCACCACCGTATCCTCGGTGTTGTCATTTTTATTTCGACATTTGTACCTGTTGCGTCGAGACTTGTCGTTGCTATTTTTAGCTCCAGGGGTGCTGGCGTTGCTTGCATTGTTTTTGCTCCGGGCCAGCCAACCATCCTCGCTCGCGCAAAAGCGGGTCATGAGTGCTGTGAGGGCCGCCATGGACTTTGGCTTCTCTTGGCCAAGGTGGCGGGCGAGCCATTCGTCGCGGATGTTGTGTTTAAAGGCCGCTAGGGCTTCAGCATCCGGACAGTCGACTATCTGGTTCTTTTTAGTTAGGAATCTGGTCCAGAATTTCCTGGCGGACTCTCCGGGCTGCTGAACTATATGGCCTAAGTCATCAGCGTCCGGAGATCGAACATATGTACCCTGGAAGTTATCAAGGAATGCTTCTTCCAAGTCCTCCCAGTTGCCGATGGAGTTTTCGGGCAGGCTGTTCAACCAGTGTTGTGCTGGTCCTTTGAGTTTTAGGGGGAGGTATTTAATGGCATGAAGGTCATCGCCGCGGGCCATATGAATGTGGAGAATGAAGTCTTCGATCCATACCGCGGGGTCTGTGGTGCCATCATATGATTCTATATTCACGGGTTTGAACCCTTCTAGGAACTCATGTTCCATGACTTCGTCCGTGAAGCAATGAGGGTGTGCGGCGCCTCTATATCAGGCCATATTGCAACGTAGCTCTGATGGGGTCCGTCTACGGCTTCCAGCCCGCGCATGACTAGGTTTGTCACATCCGAACAGATGGCCATCGTCGCATGTCGGGGCACGTCCTCGCGATCCATAGATCGATCTGGTATGTCCTGCTTTATTGTTCAGGTCATCTCGAAGGTCATATGTATGACCGTGAGCTGACTTACCTCTGCCTTTGTGATGAGGCAGGGCGGGCTGGTGTTCGGCTCGAGTTGCCGCTTTGTCCCGGCCACGTGGTGGTCGGTCAGCCACATTGCGCGATGGTGGTATGTGTTTCGGCGCCTCGTCATCGAACTGAGGTAGTAATTTGCGCTTCGGGTAGCTTTTGGCCAAGCGCTTGAGGCCGTATTCTTCAGCTGCTAGGACATCCGTCCATTTATCGTTGAGCAGATCTTGGTCAGCTTGAAGTTGTTGTTACTTCTTTTTCAGGCTCCTTGCAGTGGCTATTAGCTGGCGCTTGAAGCACTCTTGCTCAAGAGGTTCCTCAGGCATGATAAAATCCTCGGTCCCGAGGCTCGCCTCATCCTCGGAGAACGGAAGATAATTACTGCCCTCCGAGTCCTCATGCATGGCCTGTTTACCAGGGCTAACCTGCCCATCTTCCCGTTCATCCTGTTCGGTAGCTGCATCAACGGGGTCTTCATTGTCTTCGGCACCTTTCAGGGTGTTATCTTCTCGTGTGCTAGTGTTGCTATCTTTACTACGGCGTGACTTAGAGCGGTGCTGCTGACGCCGACGTTTCGATTGTATCTCGGGAGGTTTATCCTCAACTGGATTTTCTTTGCCATCGCCGCTGTTCTCCTTTGGTGCATCCACCATGTATACATTGTACGAGGAAGTGGCCGTCCAGCGTCTGGTGAACGGCGGGTCCTAGGCCTCTTCTTCTCCGGCATCGTCGTCCATACCGTCGATGTCGTCGAAGCCGTAATTGAGCATGTCAGTTAAGTCTTCGACAGTGGCTATGAAGTGGGCGGCGGGTGGGGAGCAAAATTCCCTGTCATCAGCTTCTAGTTCGAACCGGATATAGTTCGGCTGTGAACCCCCGCTAAGGATAGATTTTTTAATGAATTCAGCACGTCGTCCAAGGGTGAGTGCCGGAAGATGTCTGTGGCGCTGAATTCGGCGATCGATAACCGATCATGCTTGACATGCACGGACACACATAGTTCGGAACATTTAACCGGAAATGAGCCCGAGGTTCCGGTGACACAGACATTACCAGAGGTTAGGTATTTGTGCGGCTCCAACGCCGTGGAGTCTGCGGCTTCCGTGGCGGGGTTGATCTTCCTATCCTCGGATGGCGCGACCTGCTCCGGATCTAAGGCCAAAGCGGCTATAGGTGCAATTTCCTAGGTATGGCCCGATGACAGATCTAAGTCATGTTCATCGAGGCGACGGGGAGTGATTGCCGTGGTATCGAATCCGTCGAAGATCAAGTCTCCGTGGATATCCATGACGTAGTTCAAGCTCCCGAATCTAACCTGACGGCCAGGGGCGTAGCTGTCGATCTGCTCCAGATGGTCAAGCGAGTTGGCCCGCAGTGCGAAGCCGCCGAACACGAAGATCTGTCCGGGGAGGAAGACCTCCCCTTAGACAGCATCGTTGTAGATGATTGAAGGAGCCATCAAACCTTTTGAGGATGGCACAGTGGAACTCTCAATGAAAGGACCAATGTCGGTGTCAAAACCGGCGGATCTCGGGTAGGGGGTCCCAAACTGTGCGTCTAGGATCGATGGTAACAGGGGATCGGGGACACAATGTTTTACCCAGGTCCGGGCCCTCTCTATGGAGGTAATACCCTACGTCCTGCTTGATTGATCTTGATGAATATGAGTATTACAAGAGTTGATCTACCACGGGATTCGACCTATCTACGGACCTAGCCCTCCGGTTTATATAGACATGGGAGGGATCTAGGGTTACACAAGGTCGGTTACAAAGAAAGGAATCTTCATAGTTGGTCGCCAAGCTTGCCTTCCATGCCAAGGAGAGTCCTATCTGTACACGGGTAGAGTCTTTGGTCTTTGTATCCTTACGGCCCATCAGTCTGGCCCATATCCAATAGATCAGACACCCGAGGACCCCTTAGTCCAGGACTCCCTCAATGGCAAGGAATCACCCTCTCCGGAGCCCCGGACGGACTCCAGATCAGCCCTCCCGATGAAGAACAGGAGGCAGCGGTAGCTTCGTATCGTAAAACGCGATGAATCCTTCTCTCTGATTTTTGTTCTCCCTGAATAGGGTTATATAGAGTTGGAGTTGAGTTCGGAGGAGGTCTAGGGGGGCCACAAGCCCTCTAGGCGCGCCCCAGGGGGGCGCGCCCCCAGACTGTGGCCTTTGGGTGGACCCCCTCTGGATAATTCTTGCACCAGTATTTTTTTATATATTCCAAAAATATTCTCTGTAAATTTTTAGGTCAATCCGAGAACTTCTATTTCTGCACGAAAATAACACCAAGGCAATTCTATTGAAAACAACGTTAGTCCGGGTTAGTTCCATTCAAATCATGCAAGTTAGAGTCCAAAACAAGGGCAACAAAGTTTGGAAAAGTAGATACGATGGAGACATATCAACTCCCCCAAGCTTAACCCATTGTTTTTTCCTTAAGCAATTCAGTTGATAAACTAAAAGTGACAAAGAAAAACTTTTACAAACTCTGTTTGATCTTGTTGTTGCAAATATGTATAGCCAGCATGCAGGTTTTCATCAAAGATTATCAATTAACCATATTCACAATAACATTTAGGTCTCACATTTACTGATATCAATGGCATAATCAACTAGCGAGCAATAATTATAAATCTTAGATGACAACACTTTTTCAAAACAATCATGATATGATATGACAAAACGGTATCTTGCTAGCCCTTTCTGAGACCGCGCAACATAAATGCAGAGCACCCCTGAAGATCAAGGACTGACTAGACATTATAATTCATGGCAAAAGAGATCCAGTCACACTCATACTCAATAAGAATTAATAGAAAATCATACAAATGACAGTGGCACTCTCTAACTGATGCTTTTTATAATAGAATGATGACTCAACAATAAAAGTAATAGATAGGCCCTTCGCAGAGGGAAGCAGGTATTTGCAGAGGTGCCAGAGCTCGAGCTTTAAAACAAGGATGAAAATAATTTTGAGCCGTGCTTTCATTGTCAACATAACAACCAAGAGATCTCGGTACTTCCATGCTAGATACATTATAGGCGGTTCCCAAATAGAATGTAAAGTTTTTACTCCCCTCCACCAACAAGCACACTCCACGACTGATCCGAAACAACGGGTACCGTCCATACCAACAACAGTCATGGGGGAGTTTTGTTTGAAATTATACTTTTATTTGATTTGAGCATGGAACTGGGCATCCCGAATACCAGCCACTTTCTCGTGAATGACAAGTGAATAAACACTCATCGTGAGAATAACCCACCTAGCATGGAAGATATTGACAACCCCCAGTCACTACATGGGCGATTCGGGCAGACAAAACAGATTATTATTTGGAGGTTTAGAGTTTGGCACATACAAATTTACTTGGAACGGTAGGTAAATACCGCATATAGGTAGGTATGGTGGACTTATATGGAACAACTTTGGGTTTAAGGAAGTACAAGTGAAGGCTAGAAAAATACTGAGGAGCGACCAACTAGAGAGCGACAATAGTCATAAACATGCATTGAGATTAACCAACGTTGAGTGCAAGTATGAGTAGGATTTAAATCACCATGAACATAAATATCGTGGAGGCTATGTTGTTTTTGTTTCAACTACATGTGTGAACATGTGCCAAGTCAAGCCACTCGAATCATTCAAAGGAGGATACCATCCTATCATACTACATCACAACCATTTTAAAAGCATGTTGGCACTGAAACATCTTCGTCGTATCTACTTTTCCAAACACTTTTGCCCTTGTTTTGGACTCTAACTTGCATGATTTGAATGGAACTAACCCGGACTGACGCTATTATCTGCAGAATTGCATGGTCTTATTTTTGTGCAGAAATAAAAGTTCTTGGAATGACCTGAAAATCAAAGGAGAATTATTTTGGAATATATAAAAAATACTGGAAGAAGAATCCACGTCAGGGGGGCCTCCACCTGTCCACGAGGGTGGGGGCACGCCCTACCCCCTGGGCGCACCCCGGCCTCGTGGGCCCCCTGACCCTCCACCAACCTCAACCTTGACTCCATATATTCACCTTCGGGGAGAAAAACTCAAGGAGAAGCATTCATCGCGTTTTACGATACGGAGACGCCCCCAAGCCCTGAACTCTCTCGGGAGGGCTGATTTGGAGTACGTTCGGGGCTCTGGAGAGGGGAATCCGTCGCCATCGTCATCATCAACCATCCTCCGTCACCAATTTCATGATGCTCACCGACGTGCGTGAGTAATTCCATCGTAGGCTTGCTGGACGGTGATGGGTTGGATGAGATTTATCATGTAATCGAGTTAGTTTTGTTAGGGTTTGATCCCTAATATCCACTATGTTCTGAGATTGATGTTGCTATGACTTTGCTATGCTTAATGCTTGTCACTAGGGCCCGAGTGCCATGATTTCAGATATGAACCTATTTTGTTTTCACCAATATATGAGAGTTCTTGATCCTATCTTGCAAGTCTATAGTCACCTACTATGTGTTATGATCCGGCAACCTCGAAGTGACAATAATCGGGACCACTCCCGATGATGACCATAGTTTGAGGAGTTCATGTATTCACTATGTGTTAATGCTTTGTTCTGGTACTCTATTAAAAGGAGGCCTTAATATCCCTTAGTTTCCAATAGGACCCCTTTGCCATGGGAGGGTAGGACAAAAGATGTCATGCAAGTTATTTTCCATAAGCACGTATGACTATATTCGGAATACATGCCTACATTACATTGATGAATTGGAGCTAGTTACGTGTCACCCTATGTTATGACTGTTACATGATGAACCACATCCGGCATAATTCTCTATCACCGATCCATTGCCTATGAGCTTTCTATATGTTGTTCTTCACTTATTTACTTTTCCGTTGCTATTTCTATCATCACTATAAACCCCCCAAAATATTACTTTTTCTACCATTACCTTTTACCACCGTTACCACTACTATCATAATACTTTGCTACTAAATACCTTGCTGCAGATATTAAGTTTCCACATGTGGTTGAATTGACAACTCAACTGCTAATACTTGAGAATATTCTTTGGCTCCCCTTGTGTCGAATCAATAAATTTGGGTTGAATACTCTACCCTCGAAAACTGTTGCGATCCCCTATACTTGTGGGTTATCAAGACTATTTTCTGGCGCCATTGCCGGGGAGCATAGCTCTATTCTTTGATTCACTTGGGATTTAGATCTGCTTATTATTATGAAGAACTTGAAAGATCCAAGAACCAAGATTTATCCCTCAACTACGAGGGGAGGTAAGGAAGTTCCATCTAGCTCTGCACTTGATTCGCCTTCTGTTTTGACTAAGCTTGCGACACCTAAACCTGCCTCTGCTATTAATTCTGATATGTCGCATGTTATTGATGATGCCACTTATGCTATGCATGATACTTAGGATGAAACTACTTCTATGCTTGATACTACTGTGCCACTTGGTGAATTTCTTGATGAACAACTTGCTAGGCTAGAGAGAATGAAATTATTGAAACTGATAATATTGATGAAAGTGATGATGAAGATTCTCCCCCAAGATATGAATTACCGGTTGTGCCTGAGGGCTATGTTATGGATGAAGAAACTGCTAGAGATTTTCTTGCTTATAATGATAGGAGTGATCTTAAGAAATTACTAGCTAAGCTGAAACAAAAAACTCTGAATGCTAGAATGAAATATGATCCTGCTTATGCTACATCACCTATGTTTGTTACTGATAAGGATTATGATTTCTCTGTTGATCCTGAGATAATTACTTTAGTTGAATCTGATCCTTTCTATGGCTATGAATCTGAAACTGTTGTGGCACATCTTACTAAATTAAATGATATAGCCACCCTGTTCACTAATGATGAGAAAAGTCACTACTATTGTATCCTTAAATTATTTCCGTTCTCATTAAAGGCTGATGCTAAGATGGTTTAATTCTCTTGATCCTAGTTGTGTGCGTAGTCCCTAGGATATGATTTATTACTTCTCTGCTAAATATTTCCCCGCTCATAAGAAACAAGCTGCTTTAAGGGAAATATAATTTTGTGCAAATTGAAGAAGAGAGTCTCCCACAAGCTTGGGGGAGGCTTCTCCAATTACTTAATGCTTTGCCTGATCATCCTCTTAAGAAAAATGAAATAATTGATATCTTTTATAATGGACTAACCGATTCTTCCAAAGACCACCTGGATAGTTGTGCTGGTTGTGTTTTCAGGGAAAGAACACTAGATGAAGCTGAAATTTTATTGAATAATATGTTGACTAATGAAAATAATTGGACACTTCCTAATCCAATTCCTGAACCAACTCCTAAGCCAACTCCGAAGAAAAGGGGTATTCTATTTCTCAGTCCCGAGGATATGCAAGAGGCAAATAAATCTATGAAAGAAAAAGGTATTAAAGCTGAAGATGTTAAGAATTTACCTCCTATTGAAGAAATACATGGTCTTAATTTATCGCCTCTTGAAGAAGTACATGGTCTAGTTAACCCGACACAGGTAGTAAAGGTAAATTCTCTCTATAGATATGATAAAGCTGAAATCCCATTTACTAAGTTTGCTAGCCCATGCTTAGATGAGTTTGATAACTTTATGGTTAAGAAAGAAAACTTCAATGCTTATTTTGGTAGAGAATTAAAACGTAATGCTGATATGCTTGAACACTTGGGTGATTATATGGCTAATGTTAAAGGTGAACTAAAACTTATTAGTAAACATGCTTCTATGGTTACCACTCAAGTAGAACAAGTACTTAAAGCTCAGAATGATTTGCTCAATGAATTGAATAGTAAGAAAAATGATAATGCTGTTAGAGTTATGACTAGAGGTGGTAAAATGACTCAGGAACCATTGTATCCTGAGGGCCATCCTAAGAGAACTGAGAAAGATTCTTAGAGAACTAATATTGATGCACCTAGCCCTTCTAAAAGGAAGAAAAAGAAAAATGATAGGACTTTCCATGCTTCTAGTGAACCTGTTGTTGACACACCTGAGAATACTAATGATATTTCTATTTCTGATGCTGAAGCACAATCTGGTAATGAGCATGAACCTAGTGAAAATGTTAATAATGATGTTCATCTTGATGCTCAACCTAGTAATGACAATGAGGTAGAGATTGAACCTACTATTGATCTTGATAAACCACAATCAAAGAATCAACATTATGATAAGAGAGACTTTGTTGCTAGGAAGCACAGTAAAGAAAGAGAACCATGGGTTCAGAAACCCATGCCTTTTCCTCCTAAACCATCCAAGAAAAAGCATGATGAGGATTTTGAGCGCTTTGCTGAAATGATTAGACCTATCTTTTTGCGTATGCGATTAAGTGATATGCTCAAAATGAATCCTTATGCTAAGTACATGAAATATATTTTTACTAATAAAAGAAAGATACCGAAAGCTGAAATTTCCACCATGCTTGCTAATTATACTTTTAAGGGTGGAATACCAAAGAAACTTGGAGATCCCGGAGTACCAACTATACCATGGTCCATTAAAAGAAACTATGTTAAAACTGCTTAATGTGATCTTGGAGCCGGTGTTAGTGTTATGCCTCTCTCTTTATATCGTAGACTTGATTTGAATAAGTTGACGCCTACTGAAATGTCTTTGCAAATGGCTGATAAATCAACTGCTATACATGTCGGTATTTGTGAGTATGTGCCTGTTGTGGTTGCAAACGTTACTATTTTAAAGGACTTTGTTATTCTTGATATTCCCCAGGATAATAGTATGTCTATTATTCTTGGAAGACCCTTTTCGAATACTGCAGGGGCTGTTATTGATTGCACCAAAGGCAATGTCACTTTTCATGATAATGGTAATGAGCATACGGTACACTTTCCGAGGAAACAACCTCAGGTCCACAGTATCAACTCTATTGGAAAAATTCCATCGATTATTTTTGGAGGTTTTGAATTTCCTCTTTCTACTTTCAAGAAGAAATATGATATTCTTATTGTTGGGGATGTGCATATCCCTGTTGAGGTAACCTAGTGTTATTCCAAAATTCCCCGGTTCCATGTTATTCGGAATGAGTTTGTTAATAAGACCTGATCAACCTTCTTAGTGGATTCCTTTTGATGAGCATGAGATGGATGAATTTAGAAAACACAACTATGTGTACCCTCTTTTTACTTTCTGTTATTTATATTAAATAAAGAAAAATAGTTTTTTCTGTCTGTCCTCTAAATTATCAATGCAATAAAAAATACCCCGAAATTAGAAGTCCTCCAAATGCCCTGAAATTTAAATATGATTTTTTCTGGAATACTTGAGAATATCTGGTACTGAGAACACAGCAGGGGGAGGAAGCACCTGGCCACAAGGGTGGAGGGCGCGCCCTACCCCCTGGGCACGCCCCCTGCCTCGTGGGCCCATGGTGGCTCCCCTCCACTTATTCCAGCCACCACATACTCCTTCTTCCTCCCACAAACATCACTAACCAGCTCAAACCCGAGTCCAAGCTCATTTGCTGCCATTTTCGATCTCCTTGCTCAAAGCTCCATTCAAAAAAGTGCTTTGGGGGATTGTTCCTTGGTATGTGACTCCTAAAATGGTCCAATTAGTTTTTGTTCTAGTGCTTTATTCATTGCATATTTTTTGCTGCTTAGGTGACCCTGTTCTTGAGCTTGCATGTCAAATTTATATGGTCAAAAGTAGTTTTGATGCATGATATTGCCTCCAGGCACTTGTAGGAGTAGTTGCTATCAATTTTGTTGAGTTTGGTTCACTTTTATTTTGAAGTTACTAAAATTTTCAGAAATTTTCAGAAAAAGATGAAGAGATTTTTGAGGTGCTCATCGAGCTGAAGCTCGAAGGATAAGCAAAGTGAGGAGGACAAGAGGCCCAAATATAATCTTCCTCGCACCACGGAGGTTCGGCCATATGAATGGCCTTGTGATGATTTCTTGAGAGCGTCCGGGATTTATGATGATTTCTATAAATTGAATGAGAATGCAGGCCTCACCGCCTTCCTCCATGACCGACACGAACAGTATCTCTTACTCACCAATATCTTTGTGTAAAAATTTCATTTCCATGCTAGGAGCTCACCACCTATGGTGGAATTTTATTTATATGATGAGCATAAGGAGATGTCGCTTCATGATTTTTGTTGGGTTTGTTTGATCCCTTTTGAGGGCAGCGTAGAGGAACCACATCGTGACGATGTGGATGGGTTTATTGATACCATTACTGTAGGGAAATGAGGAAGGTTTCCAACGCACGAATTACTAGCATACACTTTCCTGTTCTACGTTACTTTGCTATATTTGCTAGTAGATACTTAATTGGGCACGGAAACTGTGGAAACCTTAGTGCCCCTGATATTGTTATTTTGTGCCATGCCTTATTTCGTGATGACACATTCAGTATGGGCGCTATTGTTGCAAAGCGGTTAAATCTTAACCGTACTAAGGGCCCCGTCCTTGGAGGCATCTTCGCCTTGTGCCTCGTTGCACACTTCAACATACCTATTAGGCATTATGAGAAGGAAGAGAAGTTGTTGCCTCCTGTTTATTTAGATTATAAGAGTATGGTAGCACATGATTTTGTTGCCTGCTCCTTGTTTGATTTATCTGCAGGCAAGTACCTTGTTCCGTTGGAGGCCATTCACGCCTACTGGAACCCTACATCAGCTACAGAGCCAGAGCCGAAATCACAATTTGAGCCTCCACAACAGTCTGATTACCCGTGGGATCCGGAGGTGATTGCCAACCAGTGGCAATCTGAGGCTTCTTCACAGTACAACCCCAACTATTACTTTGGATATCCGCCAGGCCAGCCGTGGCCATAGACCAACTTAGGCCAAAAGCCTAAGCTTGGGGGAGTACGCATTTCTCACCGACATTACATTCATGTTCACACACTCATTGCTAGTTGTCAGTGCTCATACTTTTTCATTGTATCATCCATGCTAGTTTATTTTCCTTTTTATGCTTTCTTCTTGTGTGTTTAATAAACCTTAAGAAAAACAAAAAATTAGTTGTAGATTTTAATTAGTTTACTTTCCATGCTTGTAGTAGTAATTAAAAAGAAAACCCAAAAAGATTTCTCGTTCTTCTTTTGCTTGTTGGGAGCTTTCCCCTGTATATAGTTTTATTTCTTTTCTTGTTCTTTGGGGGTTGAGAGGAGAAGACCATAATGAAAATGTTGAGTGGCTCTTATATGCATTATTGTTGATCTAACAAAGAGCCCACATTACCTTGTCTTCTCTCTTGAATTGAATGCTTGCAGATTCCAGCTTAGTCGAATGCACGTGCACTATTATTATTATCCACACTATTCGGTCGTGCAAGTGAAAGGCAATAATGATGATTATATGATGAACTTATTGAGATGAGAAAAGCTGGTATGAACTCGACCTCTCTTGTTTTTATAAATATGATTAGTTTATCATTCCTGATTCAGCCTATTATGAATAAACATGTTTGCAATGACAATTAGGGATTGTAGTTGCTTATGCCATGCTTAATTAGCTAGGAGTTTATAATGGTTTACCTTGCGTGACAACATGCTATTAAAATGGTTGTGATGTGGTATGATAGGGTGGTATCCTCTTTTGAACGATTCGAGTGGCCTGACTTGGCACATCTTCACGCATGTAGTTGAAACAAAATCAACATAGCCTCTACGATATTTATGTTCATGGTGCATTATATCCTACTCATGCTTGCATTAGGTGTTGATTAATTTTAATGCAAGTTCATGATTGTTGTCGCTCTCTAGCTAGTCGCTTCCCAGTCTTTTTCTAGCCTTCACTTGTACTAAGCGGGAATCCTGCTTGTGCATCCAATCCCATAAACCCCAAAGTTATTCCATATGAGTCCACCATACCTACCTATATACGGTATCTACCTACCGTTCCAAGTAAATTTGTATGTGCTAAACTCTAAACCTTCAAATAAACATTCTGTTTTGTATGCTCGAATAGCTCATGTATCAACTAGGGATGTCTGTATCTTCCATGGTAGGCGGGTTATTCTCAAGAGGAGTGGACTCCGCTCCTCACTCACGAGAAAATGGCTGGTCACCAGGATGCTATGTCCCATGCTTTATGCAAATCAAATCAAAATAATTGCAAACAAAACTCCCCCGGGACTGTTGTTAGTTGGAGGCACTTGTTGTTTCGAGCAAGCCATAGATTCATGCTTGTTGGTGGAGGGGGGTATAAACTTTACCATTCTGTTTGGGAACCGCCTATAATGTGTGTAGCATGGAGATATCACCATCTCTTGGTTGTTATGTTGACAATGAAAGTATACCGCTCAAAATATTATTCAGCTCTATTTCAAAACCGAGCTTTGGCACCTCTACAAATCCCTACTTCCCTCTGCGAAGGGCCTATCCATTTACTTTTTATGTTGAGTCATCATCCTCTTATTAAAAAGCACCAGTTGGAGAGCACTACTGTCATTTGCATCCATTACTGTTAGTTTACATTGAGTATGACTTGACTTGATCTCTTTTACCATGAATTACAATGTATAGTCAGTCCTTGATCTTTAAAGGTGCTCTGCATTTATGTTGTGCGGTCTCAGAAAGGGCTAGTGAGATACCATCTTATCATATCATATCATGATTGGTTTGAGAAAGTGTTGTCATCCGAGATTTATTATTATTGCTCGCAAGTTGATTATGCCATTGATATGAGTAAACATGAGACCTAAATGTTATTGTGAATATGGTTAGTTCATAATATTTGCTAAAAACTTGAATGCTGGCTTTACATATTTACAACAAGAGAAAACAGAGTTTGTAAAAGTTTTTCTTTATCACTTTCAGTTTATCAACTGAATTGCTTGAGGACAAGCAAAGGTTTAAGCTTGGGGGAGTTGATACGTCTCTGTCGTATATACTTTTCCAAACACTTTTCCCTTGTTTTGGACTCTAACTTGCATGATTTGAATGGAACTAACCCGGACTGACGCTGTTTTCAGCAGAATTGCCATGGTGTTATTTTTGTGCAGAAATAAAAGTTCTCGGAATGACCTGAAAATCAACGAAGAATTATTTTGGAATATATAAGAAATACTGGATGAAGAATCCATGTTAGGGGGGCCTCCACCTGTCCATGAGGGTGGGGGCGCACCCTACCCCCCTGGGCGCCCCCCCCCCCCCGCCTCGTGGGCCCCTTGACGCTCCACCGACCTCAACCTTGACTCCATATATTCACTTTCGAGGAGAAAAAAACCAAGGAGAAGGATTCATCGCATTTTACGATACGGAGCCGCCGCCAAGCCCTAAACTCTCTCGGGAGTGCTGATCTGGAGTCCGTTCGGGGCTCCGGAGAGGGGAATCTGTCGCCATCGTCATCATCAACCAACCTCCATCACCAATTTCATGATGCTCACTGCCGTGTGTGAGTAATTCCATCATAGGCTTGCTGGACAGTGATGGGTTGGATAAGAATTATCATGTAATCGAGTTAATTTTTTTAGGGTTTGATCCCTAGTATCCACTATGTTCTGAGATTGATGTTGCTATGACTTTGCTATGCTTAATGCTTGTCACTAGGGCCCGAGTGCCATGATTTCAGATCTGAACCTATTATGTTTTCATCAATATATGAGAGTTCTTGATCCTATCTTGCTAGTCTATAGTCACCTACTATGTGTTATGATCCGGCAACCCCGAAGTGAAAGTAATCGGGACCACTCCCGGTGATGACTGTAGTTTGAGGAGTTCATGTATTCACTATGTGTTAATGCTTTGTTCCGGTACTCTATTAAAAGGAGGCCTTAATATCCCTTAGTTTCGAATAGGACCCTGCTGCCACGGGAGGGTAGGACAATAGGTGTCATGCACTTTCTTTTCCATAAGCACATATGACTATATTCGGAATACATGCCTACATTACATTGATGAATTGGAGCTAGTTCTGTGTCACCCTATGTTATGACTGTTACATTTTGAACCGCATCCGGCATAATTCTCTATCACCGATCCATTGCCTACGAGCTTTCTATATATTGTTCTTCGCTTATTTACTTTTTTGTTGCTATTTCTATCATCGCTATAAAACCCCAAAAATATTACTTTTGCTACCATTACCTTTTACCACCGTTACCACTACTATCATATTACTTTGCTACTAAATACCTTGCTGCAGATATTAAGTTTCCAGGTGTGGTTGAATTGACAACTCAGCTGCTAATACCTGAGAATATTCTTTGGCTCCCCTTGTGTCGAATCAATAAATTTGGGTTGAATACTCTACCCTCGAAAACTATTGCGATCCCCTATACTTGTGGGTTATCAGGCACGCAAGGTAAATCATTAAAATCATTATCAACTCCTAGCTGATTAAGCATGGGATGAGTAACTATAATTTCTAATTGGCATTGCAAACATGTTTCATTCATAATGGGCTGAATCAAGAACGATGAACTAATCATATTTAAAAAAATAAAATAGGTCGAATTCGTACCAGCTTTTCTCCATCTCGATCATTTCATCAAATATCACCATTATTGCCTTTCACTTGCATGACCGAATGGTGTGGATAATAATAAGAGTGCAGGTGCATTGGACTAAGCTGGAATTTGAAAACATTTATTCAAAGGAGAAGACAAGGTAATATGGGCTCTCTGTTAAATCAAAAATAATGCATATGAGAGTCACTCAACATTTTCATCGTGGTCTTCTCCTCTCGACCCAAAGAAAAAGAAAAGAATTTCAAAGAAACACACTGAAATATTTTTGGAGTTTTTGTTTTTTGAAGAAAGCAAAACAAGAACAAGAAAAACTATTTACACGAGAAAGCTCCCAACAGGCAAAAGAAGAACGAGAAACCTTTTTGGGTTTTCTTTTAGTACTACTACTAAATAAACATGGAAAAGGAAACTAAAAAGAAGTGACAACTATTTTTTTGGATTTTCTCAAAAAACAATCAAACACACAAGAAGAAAGCGAGAAAAATAAACTAGCATGGATAATACAATAAAAAAGTACGAACACCGGCAACTCGAATGACTGTGTGAACATGAATGTAATATCAGTAGATACATACTCCCCCAAGTTTAGGCTTTTGGCCTAAGTTGGTCTAGGGCCACGGCTGGCCTGGCGGATATCCAAACTTGTAGCCGGGGTTGTACTGGGATGCGGCAGCTACCGCTTGGAGAGCGGCCTCGTGGAGGCATGCGGCCTCCCTTGCTCCCTTATACTCATTTGCCTCCTCTCTGGTTATGAAGTACCTTCGTTTTACCTAAAGTCAAAGAAGGCAGGAGCGGGAAGCATAGTATAGAAGACACGCTCCATGTCAAAGATTAGTCGGTATAAGAGGGAATGTTCGTTCCTCTCAAGAAACTGGTAGTGTACCATAGCATTATAATCAAGGAAAGCAAGTGGTAACTCAATGTCATCCTCTCTTCTGGGTACCCCAAGATAATTATCTAAACGGGTGGCATAAATCCCACCAAAGAAATCTCCATCTTTAGCATTATGGTGTAACCTCCTCGCAATAATAGCCCCCAAGTTATATAGTTTATCACCCATTACCGCACACTTGAGGACACTAAGATCTGACGTGCAAAGGTGTCTATGATCATGTTTACCATTAATGCATCTGCCTATAAAGAGAGCAAAATAATGTATGGCAGGAAAGTGAATGCTCCCTATGGTGGCTTGTGTAATATTTCTAGTTTCTCCCACAGTGATGTTAGCAAGGAAATCATTATAATCAGTTTTACGAGGTTCACTATGAATGCCCCATTGTGGAATTTTGCATGCATCATGAAAATCTTCTAGGTCCATGGTAAATGATTTTCATAAAGATCAAACAGAACAGAGTGAGTATTGCGCTTAGATGTAAATTCAAATCTCCGTACAAAGGAATCAGTGAGGTGATAGTACTGTCGGCACTTATCTGAGACGAAGTCCTCAAGGTCAGCATTTTTTACATATGCATCAAACTCCTCATTGAAACCTACATGAACCATGAATTGATCCAACAACCACTCGCAAGGCCGCACTAGAGCTTCCCCTGGTGGTTCAAGGTTTGGCTCACGTATCGCGAGCCTTGGGGCTTGCTTCCTTTAGGAACCACCTTGGTATATCTTCCTAAACATTTTCTTCCTCTAAAGAAATTCTGATATTTTTAGCGACTCAAAATAAAAGTGAACAAAACTCAATAAGATTGATAGCAACTACTCCCACAAGTGCCTAGAGGCTATATCATGCATCAAAACTACTTTGGACCATATAAATTTGACATGCAAGCTAAAAAAAGGTTACCACAGCAACAAAAAATTGCAGTATATAAAGCATTAGAACAAAAACTAATTGGACCATTGGAGGAGTCACATACCGAAGAACAATCCCCCAAAATAGTTTTGCGAATGGAGCTTTGAGCTAGGAGATCAAAAATGGCAGCAAGATGAGCTAGAACACGAGTTTGAGCAATGGTGGGATTTTTTCTGGAGGAAGACGAAGTGGATGGGTGCTGGAATAAGTGAGGGGGACCCCACGTGGGACCCACAAGCCACCTAGGCATGCCTAGGGGGTGGGCGCACCCTATGGGCTTGTGGCCCACTGGTGCATCTCCCTGCTGTGTTTTAGTGCCAAAAATTCTCAAATATTCTAGAAAAAATCATACTAAATTTTCAGGGCATTTGGAGAACTTTTATTTTCAGGACATTTTTTATTGCATGGATAATTCAGAAAATAGACAAAAAATAGTATTTTTGCTTTATTTATTCTAAATAACAGAAAGTAAAGAGTGGGTACAGAGAGTTGTGTTTACTAAATTCATCCATCTCATGCGCATCAAAAGGAATCCATTAACAAGGTTGATCAAGTCTTATTAACAAACATGTTTCGAGTGACATGAAACTGGAGAACCTTTGTATAACACTAGGTTATCTCAATGGGGATATGCATGTCCCCAACAATAAGAATATCGTATTTCTTTTTGATAGTAGGAAGAGGAAATTCAAAACCTCCAATAGCAATAGTTGAAAATTTTCCAATAGAATTGATGCTATTAACTTGAGGTGTTTCTTTGGAAAGTGTACCATATGCTCATTACCATTAACATGAAAAGTGACCTTGCCCTTGTTGCAATCAATAACATCCCCTGTAGTATTCAAAAAGGGTCTACCAAGGATGATCGACATACTGTCGTCCTCGGGGATATCAAGAATAACAAAGTCTGTTAAGATAGTAACGTCTGCAACCACAATAGGCACATCGTCACAAATACCGATGGGTATAGAAATTGATTTATCAGCCATTTGCAAAGAGGTTTCAGTAGGTGTCAACTTATTCAAATCAAGTCTACGACACAAAGAGAAAGGCATAACACTGGCTCCCAAATCACATAAAGCAGTTTTAACATAGTTTCTTTTAATGGAGCATGGTATAGTCGGTATTCCTGGATCTCCTAGTTTTTTTGGTATTCCACCCTTAAAAGTGTAATTAGCAAGAATGGTGAAATTTCATCTTCCGGTATCTTTCTTTTATTTGTAACAATTTCTTTCATATACTTAGCATAAGGAGACATTTTTAGAATATCAGTCAAACGCATACACAGAAACACAGGTCTAAGCATTTCAACAAAGCGCTCAAATTCCTCATCATCCTACTTCTTAGATGGTTTAGGAGGAAAGTGCATGGGTTTATGAACCCATTGTTCTCTTTCTTTACCATGTTTCCTAGCAATAAAATCACTCTTATCATAACGTTTATTCTTGGGTTGTGGGTTATCAAGATCAACAGCAGGTTCAGTCTCCACATCATTATCGTTACTAGGTTGAGCATCAACATGAACATCATCATTAACATTATTACTATGCTCATGTTCAGCACCATATTGTGTTTCAGCATCAGAAATAGAAATATCATTGGGATTCTTAGGTACGCCTATAACAGGTTCACTAGAAGCATGCAAAGTCCTATCAGTTTTACTTTTCCTCTTTGAACGACCAGGTGCATCAGTATTAATTCTCTGAGAATCTTGCTCAATTCTCTTAGGATGGCCTTCAGGATACAAAGGTTCCTGTGTCATTTTACCACCTCTAGTCATAACTCTAACAACATGGTCATTGTTCTTATTATTCATCTCATTGAGCAAATCATTCTGTGCTTTGAGAACTTGCTCTACTTGAGTTTTTACCATGGAAGCATGTTTACTAATAATCTTGAGATCATTAATAGTTCTACACATATAGTCAGCCAAGTAGTCAAGCATATAAGCATTATGTTTCAATTGTCTACTAACATAAGCATTGAAATTTTCTTGTTTAACAATAAAGTTATCAAACTCATCCAAGCATTGACTAGCAGACTTATCATGAGGAATATCACCTTCATCCAATCTATAGAGAGAATTTACCTCTACTACCTGTGTCGGGTTATCAAGACCATGTATTTCTTTAATATGCGGTAAATTATTAACATCTTCATCTTTTATACCTTTTTCTTTCATAGATTTGTTTGCCTCTTGCATATCTTCAGGACTAAGAAATAGAATACCTCTTTTCTTTGGAGTTGGCTTAGGAGATGGTTCAGGAAGAGTCCAATCATTATCATTGCTTAATATATTATTCAATAGCAATTCAACTTGATCAACAATTCGTTCCCTGAAAACACAACCAACACAACTATCTAGGTGGTCACTAGAAGCATCGGTTAGTCCATTATAAAATATATCAAGTATTTCATTTTTCATGAGATGATGATTAGGAAAAGCATTAAGTAATTCGAGAAGCCTCCCCCAAGCTTGTGGGAGACTCTCTTCTTCAATTTGCACAAATTTAAATATTCCCTGTAAAGCAGCTTGTTTCTTATGAGCAGGAAAATATTTTTTAGAGAAGTGGCATATCATATCCTGGGGACTATGCACACAACCAGGAGCAAGAGAATTAAACCATATCTTAGCATCACCCTTTAATGAGAAAGGAAACAACTTAAGAATATAGAAATAGAGAATTGTTTCCTCATGAGAAAATAGGTTGGCTATATCATTGAATTTAGTAAGATGTGCCACAACAGTTTCAGATTCATAACCATGGAAAGGATCAGATTCAACCAAAGTAATTAACTGAGGATCGATAGAGAATTCATAATCCTTATCAGTAACAAAGATAGGTGAAGTAGCAAACTTAGGATCATATTGCATTCTAGCATTCAAAGAGTTTTATTTCCACTTGCACAATAATTTGTTAAGACCATCTATATCCTTATAGGCAAGAAAGTCCCTAGCTACCTCTACATCCATAACATAACCCTCGGGTATAACAGGAAGTTCATATCTAGGACAACTAGTCTTATCAGGTGTTTCAAAGTTTTTGTCTCAATAATTTCATCAGTTTCAGAAATATCATCACTTTCAGCATTCTAAATAGCATTAACTCTAGCAATTTGTTCATCAACAAATTCATCCAGTGGCACAGTATTATCAAACAAAGTAGTGGTATCATCATAAGCATCATGCATAGAAGAAGTAGCATCATCAATAACATGCGACATATTAGAATCAATAGCAGGTGTAGGTGTCGCAAGCTTACTCAAAACAGAAGGTGAATCAAGTGCAGAGCTAGATGGCAGTTCCTTACCTCCCCTCGTTCTAGAGGGAAAAATCTTGGTTTTCGTATCTTTCAAATTCTTCATAGTGATCAATAGATATAAATCCTAAGTGACTCGGAGAATAGAGCTATGCTCCCCGGCAACGGTGCTAGAAAAAGGTCTTGATAACCCACAAGTATAGGGGATTGCAACAGTTTTCGAAGGTAGAGTATTCAACCCAAATTTATTGATTGGACACAAGGGGAGCCAAAGAATATTCTCAAGTATTAGCAGCTAAGTTGTCAATTCAACCACACCTGAAAGACTTAATATCTGCAGCAAAGTATTTAGTAGCAAAGTAGTATGGAAGTAAAGATAACAGTGGCAAAAGTAACAATAGCAGTTTTGTAGTGATTGTAACAGCAGTAGCAATGAAAGTAACTTAGCAGAGATCAATATGTGATGAACTCGTAGGCAATGGACCGGCAATGATAATTGTGTTGGATGATATTCATCATGTAGCAGTCATAACCTAGGGTGACATAGAACTAGCTCCAATTCATCAATATAATGTAGGCATGTATTCCGTATATAGTCATATGTGCTTATGGAAAAGAACTTGCATGACATCTTTTGTCCTACCCTCCCGTGGCAGCAGGGTCCTAATGGAAACTAAGGGATATTAAGGCCTCCTTTTAATAGAGAACCGGAACAAAGCATTAGCACTTAGTGAATACATGAACTCCTCAAACTACGGTAATCACCGGAAAGAATCCCAATTATTATCACCTTGGGGTATGCGGATCATAAGTCGTAATAGGTGTCTACAACTTGCAAGATAGGACCAAGAACACAAATATATTCATGAAAGAATAATAGGTTCAAATCTGAAATCATGGCACTCAGACCCTAGTGACAAGCATTAAGCATAGCAAAGTCGTAGCAACATCAATCTCAGACCATAGTGGATACTAGGGATCAAACCCTAAAAAAACTAACTCTATTACATGATAAATCTTATCCAACCCATCACCGTCCAGCAAGCCTACGATGGAATTACTCACGCACGGCGATGAGCATCATGAAATTGGTGATGGAGGAAGGTTGGTGATGATGATGGCGACGAATCCCCCTATCTGGAGCCCCGAACGGACTCCAGATCAGCCCTCCCGATGAAGAACAGGAGGCGGAGGTGGCTCCGTATTGTAAAACACAATGAATCCTTCTCTCTGGTTTTTTTCTCCCTGAGTAGGGTTATATAGAGTTGGAGTTGAGGTCGGAGGAGGTCTAGGGGGCCCACAATCCCTCTAGGCGCGCCCCAGGTGGGGCGCCCCCAGGCTTGTGGCCTCTGGGTGGACCCCCTCTAGATAATTCTTGCGCTAGTATTTTTTATATATTCCAAAAATATTCTCCGTAAATTTTTAGGTCAATCTGAGAACTTGTATTTCTGCACAAAAATAACACCAAGGCAATTCTGCTGAAAACAGCGTTAGTCCGGGTTAGTTTCATTCAAATCATGTAAGTTAGAGTCCAAAACAAGGGCAAAAGAGTTTGGAAAATTAGAAGAGGACATGGAAGGGGATGTGGCTTTGCTGAAGGAAGCGGTGGAGGCTTTACTGCTGGAGGAAGGAGACGAGGAGGGATGCGAGATGGAGGTGGAAGAGGAGCTAGAGGTGGTAGATAGGAAGGGGGAGTTGTGGGCAGAGGTGAAGCAGTAGCTGATCTGGCTATAGGTATGGATTACACTCCAGGAGACATTGGGGATGGGAGAGGTGTTAGGAAGAGGTTGGTTAGGGAGGATGGTACAATAAATGTTAATAGACAATTGGTTCCTAATCTCATTGGGAAGGTAGCAGATACTGTTCTTTTGCTAGAGAATGGCCCTAGGGCAGCAGCTTCAACTACATGTACTCCTGGGAAGGTGCCCATAGTAAAGAGAAAAGGCAAGGTGATAATGGCGAGACTAGTGATGTAGATAAGGCTAAAGATGCGGCCTCCCAAGGGGAGGACCACCTAGACAAATGAATATCCTCAGTTGGAACTGCTAGGGAGGGGGAGTTCCCGGATAGTTCATGAGCTAGCAATGATTATAAGGTCGCGCTCCCCAAAATTTGTGTTTTTGTGTGAAACTAGACAAAAGCTGAATAAATGAGAAGGAATAGGAGCAGATTTGGTCTCCGCTGATTTGAAGGGGTTGATAGTAAAGCAACGAGTGGAGTGTTGACACTATACTGGCATGAGTCATGTACGGTGGACATACTGGATACGGATGATCGGTACATTGATGTTGTGGTGAAAATATCAGAAGCTAGCAGACAGTGGAGGATGACGTGGGTAGACGTCGAGCTTCGGGTTGAGAATCGTCACCTGATGTGGTTGAAACTTTCTCTCAATCTGGTGCAACATAGCAAGACGAAGCATATTGAGATTCATCATCATTTCATTAGGGATCACATCAAGTGGGGAAATATTGATATCATCTACATCAACACTCAAGAGCAACTAGCAGATATTTTCACCAAGCCTCTAGATGAAGCAAGATTTCACGAGTTAAGGCATGAGCTAAATATCATTGATTTGAGCAATGTGGCTTGAATCTAGGCACACCCCACCGCACTCATCATTATATCTTGTTCTAGGTGTAGGCATGGACATAGGGGGAGTGTTGTTCTCTAAATGAACTCTCCCTCCCCCCATTATGCATAAATCGATCAAGTCTTTCACATTATCCATTTTTATGGTACTTGTGCTTCAAATATGAGTTTCAGTCATGGGCCCAAGGTTAAAATCTTTGCGGTGCCATACCACTAGACTCAATCATAGGTGGCCTCAGCCACCGCCCTCTCTTTGAGAAATGTGTGTTTTTCCTTTTCTCCAGTTGGTTCGGTTTGTGTGTTGGTATTTGTTTTACTTCTAGTCTCTTCGTGGGTGCATCTCCGGTCTTTGGTTGTGTTTTTCTCTTTGAGTTGCTCCCTCGGCTCGTCTCGGTGTTTCTTTTTGTTGGAGCTAGGCTTTTTCCCTTGCTGTCTTGTCGAGTTTGTGCTGGGCGGTACTACCGCTATGTGAAGGAAATATGAACTAGAGGCAATAATAAAGTTGTTATTTATATTTCCTTATATCATGATAAATGTTTATTATTCATGCTATAATTATATTAACCGGAAACTTGATACATGTGTGAATACAGACAAAACAAAGTGTCCCTAGTATGCCTCTACTTGACTAGCTTGTTAGTCAAAGATGGTTAGTTTCCTAACCATAGATATGTGTTATCATTTGATGAACGGGGTCACATCATTAGAGAATGATGTGATGGACAAGACCCATCTATTAGCTTAGCATAATGATCGTTAAGTTTTATTGCTATTGCTTTCTTCATGACTTATACATATTCCTCTGACTATGAGATTATGCAACTCCCGAATACCAGAGGAACACCTTGTGTGCTATCAAACGTCACAACGTAACTGGGTGATTATAAAGATGCTCTATAGGTGTCTCCAAATGTGTTTGTTGGGTTGGCATGGATCAATATTAGGATTTGTCACTCCGACTATCGGAGAGGTATCTCTAGGCCCTCTCAGTAATGCACATCACTATAAGCCCTACAAGCAATGTGACTAATGAGTTAGTTACGGGATGATGCATTACGGAACGAGTAAAGAGACTTACCGGTAATGATAATGAACTAGGTATGATGATACTGACGATCAAATCTCGGGCAAGTAACATATCGATGACAAAGGGAATAACGTATGTTGTCATTGCGGTTTGACCGATAAAGATCTTCGTAGAATATGTAGGAACAAATATGAGCATCTAGGTTCCACTATTGGTTATTGACAGGAGATATGTCTCGGTCATGTCTACATAGTTCTCGAACCCGTAGGGTCCGCACGCTTAACGTTCAATGACGATTTGTATTATGAGTTATGTGTTTTGGTGACCGAAGATTGTTCGGAGTCCCAGATGAGATCACGGACATGACGAGGAGTCTCGAAATGGTTGAGAGGTAGAGATTGATATATTGGACGATAGTATTCATACACCGGAACGGTTCTGGATAGTTTTGGGTATTTTTCGGAGTACCAGGAGGTTACCGGAACCCCCCAGGGAAAGTTATGGGCCTCTATGGGCCATAGGGGAGAAAGGATCAGCCCACAAGGGGTGGCCGCCCCCCCCATGGGAGTCCGAATTGGACTAGGGGAGGGGGCGGCGCCCCCCTTTCCTTCTCCGCCTCCCTCTCCTTCCCCCTTTTCCCCCTCCATTAGAAGGAATAAGAGGGGGGACAAATCCTACTAGGACTAGGAGTCCTAGTAGGACTCCCCCTTATGGCACGACCCCTAGGGCCAGCCTCCTTCCTCTACCTCCTTTATATACGTGGGCAGGGCACCCCCCGGAGACACACCAATTGTTCCAAGCCGTGTGCAGCGTCTCCCTCCACAGTTTACTCCTCCGGTCATATTCACGTAGTGCTTAGGCGAAGCCTGATATGTCTCCAACGTATCTATAATTTTTGATTGCTCCATGCTATATTATCTACTGTTTTGAACATTATTGGGCTTTATTATCCACTTTTATATTCTTTTTGGGAATAACCTATTAACCGGAGGCCCAACCCAGAATTGCTGTTTTTTCCTGTTTTAGGGTTTCGAAGAAAAGGAATATCAAACGGAGTCCAAACGGAATGAAACCTCCGGGAACGTGATTTTCTCAACGAACAAGACCCGGGAGACTTGGACCCTACGTCAAGAAAGAAAAGAGGAGGCCACGGGGTAGGGGGGCGCGCCTCCCCCCCCCCCCCCCCGAGGCGCGCCCTCCACCCTCGTGGGCCCCCTGTTGCTCCACCGACATACTCCTTCCTCCTATATATACCTATGTACCCCCAAACGATCAGATATAGAGCCAAAACCCTAATTCCACTGCCTCAACTTTCTGTATCCACGAGATCCTATCTTGGGGCCTGTTCTGGAGCTCCGCCGGAGGGGGCATCGATCACGGAGGGCTTCTACATCAACACCATAGCCCCTCCGATGAAGTGTGAGTAGTTTACCTCAAGCCTACGAGTCCATAGTTAGTAGCTAGATGGCTTCTTCTCTCTTTTTGGATCTCAATACAATGTTCTCCCCCTCTCTTGTGGAGAACTATTCGATGTAATCTTCTTTTTGCGGTGTGTTTGTTGAGACTGACGAACTGTGGGTTTATGATAAAGTTTATCTATGAACAATATTTGAATCTTCTCTGAATTCTTTTATGTATGATTGGTTATCTTTGCAAGTCTCTTCAAATTATCAGTTTGGTTTGGCCTACTAGATTGATCTTTCTTGCAATGGGAGAAGTGCTTAGCTTTGGGTTCAATCTTGCGGTGTCCTTTCCCAGTGACAGTAGGGGAAGCAAGGCACGTATTGTATTGTTGCCATCGAGGATAACAAGATGGGGTTTTCTTCATATTGCATGAGTCTATCCCTCTACATCATGTCATCTTGCTTAAGGTGTTACTCTGTTTTTAACTTAATACTCTAGATGCATGCTGGATAGCGGTCGATGAGTGGAGTAATAGAAGTAGATGCAGGCAGGAGTCGGTCTACTTGTCTGGGATGTGATGCCTATATACATGATCATACCTAGATATTCTCATAACTATGCTCAATTCTGTCAATTGCTCAACAGTAATTTGTTCACCCACCGTAGAATACTTATGCTCTCGAGAGAAGCCACTAGTGAAATCTATGGCCCCCGGGTCTATCTTCATCATATTAATATCCTACTACTTATTATTTCCTTTGCTATTTACTTTGCCTTTATTTTACTTTGCATCTTTATCACAAAAATACAAAAAATATTATCTTATCATATCTATCAGATCACACTCTCGTAAGTGGCCTTATAGGGATTGACAACCCCTATTTGCGTTGGTTGTGAGGATTTATTTGTTTTGTGCAGGTACGGGGGACTCACGCGTAGCCTCCTACTGGATTGATACTTTGGTTCTCAAAAATTGAGGGAAATACTTACGCTACTTTGCTGCATCATCCCTTCCTCCTTGGGGAAAACCAAAGCAGTGCTCAAGAGGTAGCAAAGCCCTGCGCGAATCACATCACCATCACCTTCACCACGCCGTCGTGCTGACGAAACTCTCCCTCAACCCTTTGCTGGATAAAGAGTTTGAGGGACGCCATTGAGCTAAACGTGTGCTGATCTCGGAGGTGCCGTACGTTCGGTACTTGATCAGTTGGATCGCGAAGACATTCGACTACATCAACAGTGTTAACCTAACGCTTCTGCTTTCGGTCTACAAGGGTATGTGGGCACACTCTCCCCCTCTCGTTGCTATGCTTCTCCTAGATAGATCTTTCGAGATCGTAGGAATTTTTTTGAAATTGCATGCTACACTCCCCAACAATGGCATCCGAGCCAGGTCTATGCGTAGATGATATGCACGAGTAGAACACAAAGAGTTGTGGGCGATCATAGTCATACTTCTTACCACCAATATCTTATTTTGATTCGGCGGTATTGTTGGATGAAGCGGCCCGGACCAACCTTACATGACCACATTCCTGAGACCGGTTCCACCGACAGACATGCAACTTGTTTTGCATAAAGGAGGCTGGCGGGTGTCTGTTTCTCCAACTTTAGTTGAATCGAATTTGACTACGGTTGGTCCTTGTTGAAGGTTAAAACAGCACACTTGACGAAAAATCGTTGTGGTTTTGATGCATAGGTAAGAACGGTTCTTACTAGAAGCCCGTAGCAGCCACATAAAACTTGCAACAACAAAGTAGAGGACGTCTAACTTGTTTTTGCAAGGCTTGTTGTGATGTGACATGGTCAAGACATAAGTTATTGTATGAGATGATCATGTTTTGTAAAAGTTATCGGCAACTGCCAGGAGCCTTATGGTTGTCGCTTTATTGTATGAAATGCAATCGCCATGTAATTGCTTTACTTTATCACTATGCGGTAGCGATAATTGTAGAAGCAATAATTGGCGAGACGACAACGATGCTACGATGGAGATCATGACGGTGCTTTGGAGATGGAGATCAAAGGCACAAGATGATGATGGCCATATCATGTCACATATTTGGCGATGCTTTGGATATGGAGATCAAAGGCACAGGATGATGATGGCCATATCATGTCACATCTTTTGATTGCATGTGATGTTTATCTTTTATGCATCTTATTTTTCTTAGTATGTAAGTAGCATTATAAGATCATCCCTCACTAAATTTCAAGGTATAAGTGTTCTCCCTGAGTATGCACCATTGCTACAGTTCGTCGTGCCGAGACATCACGTGATGATCGGGTGTGATAAGCTCTACGTTCACATACAACGGGTGTAAGACAATTTTGCACGTGCAGAATACTCAGGTTTGATGTCGCTTGAATCCACATCAGTATTTCCCCAAAGAGGAAAGGATGATGTAGCACAATGGTGGTAGGTATTTCCCTCGGATATGAAACCAAGGTTATTGAACCAATAGGATAACCCAGCAACACAACGTAAACAACCCCTGCACACAGATAACAAATCCTCGCAACCCGACGTATTAAAGGGGTTGTCAATCCCTTTCGGGTAACGGTGCCAGAAATTGGTGCGTGATGGGAGAAAGTTGTAATAGATTAAATAAATAGATCGCAAATAAAATAAAGTGCAGCAAAGTATTTTGGGGTTTTTGGATTAATAGATCTGAAAATAAAAGCAAATAAAAATAGATCACAAAGGCAAATATATGAGAAAGAAGAGCTGGGGGTCGTAGGTTTCACTAGTGGCTTCTCTCGAGAAAAATAGCAAACGGTGGGTAAACAAATTACTGTTGGGCAATTGATAGAACCTCAAATAATTATGACGATATCCAGGCAATGATCATTATATAGGCATCACATCCAAGATTAGTAGACCGACTCCTGCCTGCATCTACTACTATTACTCCACACATCGACCGCTATCCAGCATGCATCTAGTGTATTAAGTTCATGGAGAAATGGAGTAATGCAATAAGAACAATGACATGATGTAGACAAGATCTATCTATGTATAGATAGACCCCATCGTTTTATCCATAGTAGCAATGATACATACGTGTCATTTCCCTTTCTGTCACTGGGATCAAGCACTGTAAGATTGAACCCACTACAAAGCACCTCTTTCCATTGTAAGATAAATAGATCAAGTTGGCCAAACAAAACCCAAATACCAGAGAAGAAATACGAGGCTATAAGAAATCATGCATATAAGAGATCAAAGAAACTCAAATAACTTTCATGGATATAAAAAGATAGATCTGATCATAAACTCAAAGTTCATCAATCCCAACAAACACACCGCAAAAGAGTTACATCATATGGATCTCCAAGAGACCATTGTATTGAGAATCAAGAGAGAGAGAGAGAGAGAGAGATGAAGCCATCTAGCTACTAACTACGGACCCGAAGTCTACAAAGAACTACTCACGCATCAACTGAGAGGCACCAATGGAGGTGGTGAACCCCATCTGAGATGGTGTCTATATTGGATCTAGTGGCTCTGGACTCCGCAGCAGCTGGATGAATATTTCATCAACTCCCCTAGGGTTATGGGATTTTTGGGGTATTTATAGAGCAAAGAGGCGGTCCGGGGGCACCCGTGGTGGGCACAACCCACCAGGGCGCGCCAGGGCCTTCTGGCGTGCCCTGGTGGGTTGTCCCCTCCTCGGGACTCCCCCTAGGTGCAACCAGGGCCCAACATGTTCCTTTTGGTCCATAAAAAATCTTCGTAAAATTTCGTGGCATTTGGACTCCGTCTGATATTGACTTTCTACAATGTAAAAAACAGAAAAAATAGGAACTGGCACTTGGCACTATGTCAATAGGTTAGTACCAAAAAATGATATAAAATGATTATAAAACATCCAAGATTGATAATATAATAGCATGGAACAATCAAAAATTATAGATATGTTGGAGACGTATCAAGGTTAAACTTGACAAGCCTAGCATGTACAGACATGGCCTTGGAACACTGAGACCGAAAGGTCAAGCGTGAATCATATAGTAGATATGATCAACATAGAGATGTTCACCATTGAAAACTACTCCATCTCATGTGATGATTGGACATGGTTTAGTTGATATGGATCACGTGATCATTTAGATGACTCGAGGGATGTCTATCTAAGTGGGAGATATTAAGTAATATGATTAATTGAACTTACATTTATCATGAACTTAGTCCTGATAGTTTTTGCATATCTACGTTGTTGTAGAGCAATGGCCTGTGCTACCGTTCCCTTGAATTTTAAAGTGTTCCTAGAGAAAGCTAAGTTGAAAGATGATGGTAGAAACTACACGGATTGGGTCCATAACTTGAGGATTATCCTCATTTCTGCACAAAAGAATTACGTCCTTGAAGCACCGCTAGGTCCAAGCCTGCCGCAGGAGCAACACCGGACGTTATGAACGTCTGGCAAGCTAAAACTGATGACTACTCGAAAGTTTAGTGTGCCATGATTTACGGCTTAGAATCAGGACTTCAAAGACATTTTGAATGTCATGGGGCATATGAGATGTTCCAAGAACTGAAGTTAATATTTCAAGCAAATGCCCGAGTTGAGATATATGAAGTCTCCAACAAGTTCTATAGCTGCAAAATGGAGGAGAACAGTTCTGTCAGTGAACACATACTCAGAATGTCTGGGTACCATAACCACTTGACTCAGCTGGGAGTTAATCTTCCAGATGATAGTGTTATTGACAGAGTTCTTCAATCACTGCCACCAAGCTATAAAGGCTTCACGATGAACTATAATATGCAAGGGATGGAAAATACAATTCCCGAGCTCTTTGCAATGCTTAAGGCTGCGGAGGTGGGAATAAAGAAGGAGCATCAAGTGTTGATGGTTAACAAGACCACTAGTTTCAAGAAAAGTGGCAAAGGGAAGAAGGGGAACTTCAAGAAGAATAGCAAGCAAGTTGCTTCTCCCGGGAAGAAGGCCAAGCCTGGACCTAAGCCTGAAACTGAGTGCTTCTACTTCAAAGGGACTGGTCACTAGAAGCGGAACTGCCCCAAGTATTTGGCGGATAAGAAGGATGGCAAAGTGAAAGGTATATTTGATATACATGTTATTGATGTGTACCTTACTAATGCTCGTAGTAGCGCCTGGGTATTTGATACTGGTTCTGTTGCTCATATTTGCAACTCGAAACAGGGGCTACGGATTAAACAAAGATTGGCTAAGGACGAGGTGACGATGCGTGTCGGAAATGGTTCTAAGGTCGATGTGATCGCCGTCGGCACACTACCTCTACATCTACCTTCGGTATAAGTTTTAGACCTGAATAATTTTTATTTGGTGCCAACGTTGAGCCTGAACATTATATCTGGATCTTGTTTGATGCGAGATGGTTATTCATTTAAATAAGAGAATAATGGTTGTTCTATTTATATGAGTAATATCTTTTATGGCCATGCACCCTTGATCACTACAAAAAAAATACACTTCAGTGATGATACGTGTTTGTCACAGTAGGTCACATTTTTTGTCATATGATTTTATGACAGAATCAAGATAGTCATACATGTGCTGTCGTAGAAGTGTTCCATGGCATTACCAAAATTATCACGGAAGTGTCCACTTCCATGACGATAAATCACGCGTCATAGAAGTGTTTTCGTCAAGGGTGACCGACACATGGCATCCACCGTAATGGGTCGCCGTTAAGCTATCGGGTCCGGTTTTGGATCTGATAACCCATTAACAGCCCAAACCAATGGGGATTTTCCACGTGTAAAATTCTCATTGGCCAAAGGAAACACCTGTTGGCTCACCGTTGGGACAGATGTCATCCACTCATTTAACAGGAGGCGCCTATGATACGTCGACACGTGGCACGGCCCAATAGAGCCCATTCCGGTGAAAAGGTCGGCCCATTTGACTTGGTCAAAAGGTAACGAGTCGGCCCATGGAAAGCCTGTTAACGGCCTGTTTGTATATCACCCATTTACGGCCCGCTAACTCTCAGCCCGTTACGACCAATCGGAATTAAGCCCAGTAGATTCATCTGGGCCGTCCAATATGATTCCAGCCTGTTGTTACTTCTGGCCCATGTATGTCCCATGATGTCTTTCAGCCCACATGAGGCCCATAGTAACTCTGGCCCCAATAAAGGCCCAAGATGAAACTGGCCCGTAATGAACAGTGTATCGCTTTATACCCATTAAAAGCCCATTATTCCGTTGACCATTTCCAGCCCGTGTTAACTTTTGGCCTTCTAAGGGCCCATTTATTCTTGGGCTCATTTCTACAATTTGGTTAGTTACAGTCCGTTACTGGCCTGTTCCGTTTGTGGGCCAAATTTAGCCTGTGGTTACATTTGGCCCATTTGTGGTCCGTTAACCCGTTGGGTTGTTTTCATAGCGTTATCAAACATGGCCTATTAATGGCCCGTTATGGCCCACAAATAGTACGACCCATGTTTGGCGAAATGATTATATGCCCCGTAGAAGGCCTATGGATCCTACGGCCCGTAGAAGACCAATGGACCCTATGACCCATAGAAGGCCCATGGATCATAAGGCCGGTATAAAGTCCATGGATCCTACGGCCCGTAGAAGGCGCATGGATCCTATGGCCCGTAGAAGGCCCATGGATCCTATGGCCCATAGGAGGCCCATGGCTACAATAGTCCGTGTGTTGCCATGATTATTGTGGCCTAGTTACCAAAAATAGGTTACTGTGGCAACTAGAAAAACACGGAAAAAGAACTGCAGTGACTACAAGCAAACAACTACACAAGACAGTAAGGAAATAAATAAGCAAGCAACTAATGCTAGCCTATTACAGCTATTACACATATTACATCCACTGGGCATCAAAGTTCGCCACAATAGCAAATATAGGGAACAAAGTAGCATATTACACACACTGGCCGTCAAAATTGGCCACCAGTGCAAATAACATGGCGGCAAAACAAGAGTATAACTGAAACAACTTTAGAAGAGTTCAAGAAACGTTATCCTGGGTATCCACCATGCTGGAATAAGCTTACCAAGCTTATTAGCTTTGTCCTGTTTGGCGCTAAAATCCTCCAAAGCTTGATGTTGCACCAGAAAGTATCCATCTGAATGCTCTAGGGATTTCCGCAGTCCTTCCGCTTCTTGTCGCAGCACAGCTGATCGGTGTCTTTCATCTTGTAGTTGAGACTCAAGAAACCGAACTGATTCAGACAGTGAGTTTGAATAGCTTGTGCAAGCGGTAGTGGCCAGTAACTCGAACACTAAACCAAGATAGGACTTTGGGGTTGTCTCACTATCTTCAAGATAGTCTTCCTTAGCTGTTTTATCAGCTTTGTTGGAGAGCAACAAGGATATCTCACATCCTGAACCTTATCTGCATTACTTCCTTTACCATTGCTTAATAAGGCACTCTTCCCCAATATTCTGTCAGCATTCTAAAAGAAGAAACAAGCAGACACATAACAGGTTTAGCATGTACTAGTATATGAAACTCATTTCGGTGAACCAGTTCATTAGTAAGGTGGACAGGATTAAACTACCAAGTCTTCTATTGCCAAGTACTAGTACATAATAAAAGCATCAAACAGACATATATCTATGTCCTATGGTCACTGCATTGTCTTGCCAAATCAAAATAGAGACACGGTTCAAATCATATCAGTTCAAGACAAAGTAGCAGTGAAAGAATACAAAGCGTGGGAAACTAGATGTCACAACAAGATTTCAGATGGGTACGACAGGTCTACATGTACAACAACACTATTGGCTATGTTGTGATGCTAGTAATGTGCATGATGAGAAGTCAACTGTATACACAATTGAAATTGAAATCAACAGAGCTATTGATAAGAGAAAACCTGTTAAAGAAACATGCATGAACATACCTACTGTGCCATTGGAGTTTTGTTTGGATCCTTCGATTTAAAATAAGTTTGTATGAGTAAATACAGTGATACAAGAGCAAAGCAATATGCACGATAGCAATGGAATCTTAAATTAGAACTGTTGTTCTTTAGGTTTAAGCACTTGTTCTACATGAACAGAGTACAGTAAGACACAAGAATACAGTACTTACAAAATGAGCTCATAGACCTTACCACATTCTTGGTTCGGGACTAGTACAGAACAAGGCATTCCCAGTCATCATCCAATAAATGTGTCTCAGGAGAACGTAAGGGAATTTGATGAGTTTCTTTGCCGGTGAAGTACGTTTTCCTCAGGTAATTCTGATACTGCCACCAAACATTCTTGAAGATAGCAGAGCTATTAGCACACGTTACCTCATCCCGAGTTTCCAAATTGGTCCTTCTCTATAGGGAAAAATGGGAAAATTTGTTGTATTATAACCATCATGGAGGTAGAATGTATGGGATAAAGCAAAGTAATTGCCATGAATAACATTACTAACACATAACTCCTGGACAAACACCTACAACTGGCATTTTCCTTCATCTTTAGTATAATATTTCCAAGATGGGAAGATACTCACATAGGATTTAACAACATCAAATGTGATAGATGCTAAACTATGACTGGCTGGTTGTGCTTCCTCCACAGGAATAGGCGTACTAATTGGTGGAGTTGGGGTTCGCCGTGGTAGTACTGGCCCTTTGGGCATTGGAGCTGCCTTACTAACTGCTCTTGTTTGGGAGCTCTATGGTGGAGATGGTGCTGTGTCAACAGGAACTGGGTTACTATCTTCTAGGGTTGGGGTTAGATTGGGTGAAGCTGGTTCTCTGACCATCGCAGTAGGGGTACAATCTGCGGGAGTCTGGCTTATGTGTGGTAGGGCTGGTTCTCGTGCATGTACAACCGGGGTACTATCTCCACCAAGAGGTAGCACTGTTTTATTTGAAGACCGTGTTTTTACTCCGCTAGATACTGGCATCACCCACTCCAATTCAAATGGCTGATAAATAGGAAACATAGTTGAATGTACAGACATTGTATGAGAGACAGATGCAATAGATAGTGTGAAAAAAAGAGGGCATGAAATAGTTGACATGTATATTGTTTAACTAAGATGGATAGCATGACATAATTTCACATATATGATGTCTATCTAAACTGGATTGCATAGTATAACATAATTCAAAGATATGATGAATAACTAAACAGGACACATGACATAATTCACATACATGTTATCAAGTAATCAGGATCACATGATTTAATTCACATATGTGATTTATATGCTAAACAAAGGGCATTCGATATGATGTCTGAACTAAGAACATGGTGTTGAATATTGTGTATATGATGTCTAAACTATTGAATGCAAGACACCATATGCATGATATGAGCAGTATAACCATGCCAAGTTAGAGCATACACCTCGGTGGGGAATAGGACTGGTCATCTGTCTCTGAATCCATCTCTGAGGAGCTCCCGGGACCCAACAAGAGATCCGCTTCGACAGGTAGCACTGTCTGCTCTGAAGGCCTTTGTTTTCACTCCAGATTTTTCCATCTCCCACCCAAATGGTTGATTTACGGGAAGAGTAGTTTAATGTACAAACATTGTCGACAAATGGAAATGTAATGAAGAAAAGGATGGGCAAGATATCATTCAAATATATGATGCCTGGTTAAACAGGATGGCATTGCACATTGCACATACATTATGGCTGGCTAAAAGACATGAGACTGCATAATTCCCATATATGATATAGAAACTAAACAGGTGGCATTACAGAACATGTCTAAACTATGCAGATGACATATATGATGTCAAATGTAGGCACTGCAAGGCAACATATGCATGATATGACTAACATCATCATGCCAAGGTAGAGCAAACACCTTGGGGGTAAATAGGAATGGTCAGCTGCGTCTGAATCCACCTCAGAACAGATATCTTCCTATGGATTACAATCTGGAGAGGGGGGAGGGTTTGCCATTGAACCCACCATGGAGCGATGTCTGCATGACATTGTATTGCCGTGCAAAACTCCTCTCTTTTTCTCTACATGTTCAGCATGACTATGTACAATATCTGACATGCATACGAATTTTTTTTGGTGAGATTATGTAAGGAGAGCATGCAGAAATCTAGAGTGATGGCAACAACCAGTGGATGAACCCAAAAATAATGATAGCAGGCTCATGATTGCTTTAATTTAATAAAAAGACAGATGATGATTGCTTTACTATTTGTTTCCCACCCAAGATGAAGAACATAGGCATACCCTAGGTGAAGCAGATATTAGACAGAGATACTATTCATTGCTGCCTCGATATGTGCCCCACAACTAATTTAGAACTCAAATTTGAACATTAATTTGGACCTGACTTGGAGTCTAAGAGGTGAACAGGACGATAAAGTAGCAGGTAATTTAAGCAATGCATAACATAAGCATAAACAAAAGAGTGCGAACTCTCTTGTGGACCCATGTACTCCTCAGGTTCATCTGCTGAGTCGATGATGGTGATGCCGTTGCGGTGGGTACCGGCGGCAGGGAAGGAGATCTGAGGCGGCGAAAGATGGCCATGAGTCATGATGTCTGATACGTCTCCAACGTATCTATAATTTTTGATTGTTTCATGCTATTATATTATCTATTTTGGATGTTTATGGGATTTATTATACACTTTTATATTATTTTTGGGACTAAGCTATTAACCGGAGCCCCAGCCCAAAATGTTGTTTTATTGCCTATTTTAGTGTTTCGAAGAAAAGGAATATCAAACGGAGTCCAAACAGAATGAAACCTTTAGGAGAGTTATTTTTGGAACAGAAGCAATCCAGGAGACTTGGAGTATACGTCAGGCAATCAATAAGGTAGCCACGAGGCAGGGGGCGCGCGCACCCCCTGGGCGCGCCCTCCACCCTTGTGGGCCCCTCGTTGCTCCACCGACGTACTTCTTCCTCCTATATATGTCCATATACCCTAAAAACATCGAGAACAGAATAGATCGGGATTTCCGCCGCCAGAAGCCTCCGTAGCCACCAAAAACCAATCTAGACCTGTTCCGGCACCCTGCCGGAGGGGGGAATCCCTCTCCGGTGGCCATCTTCATCATCCCAGCGCTCTCCATGAGGAGGAGGGAGTATTCCACCCTCGGGGCTAAGGGTATGTACCAGTAGCTATGTTTTTGATCTCTCTCTCTCTCTCTCTCTCGTGTTCTTGAGGTGATACGATCTTGATGTATCACGAGCTTTGCTATTATAGTTGGATCTTATGATGTTTCTCTCCCTCTACTCTCTTGTAATGGATTGACTTTTCCCTTTGAAGTTATCTTATCGGATTGAGTCTTTAAGGATTTGAGAACACTTGATGTATGTCTTGCACGTCCTTATCTGTGGTGACAATGGGATATCATGTGATCCACTTGATGTATGTTTTGGTGATCAACTTGCGACTTCCATGACCTCGTGAACTTATGCATAGGGGTTGGCACACGTTTTCGTCTTGACTCTCCGGTAGAAACTTTGGGGCACTCTTTGAAGTTCTTTGTGTTGGTTGAATAGATGAATATGAGATTGTGTGATGCATATCGTATAATCATACCCACGGATACTTGAGGTGACATTGGAGTATCTGTGACATTAGGGTTTTGGTTGATTTGTGTTTGAAGGTGTTATTCTAGTACGAACTCTATGATAGATTGAACGGAAAGAATAGCTTTCGTGTTATTTTACTACGGACTCTTGAATAGATCGATTAGAAAGGATAACCTTGAGGTGGTTTCGTACCCTACCATAATCTCTTTGTTTGTTCTTCGCTATTAGTGTCTTTGGAGTGACTCTTTGTTGCATGTTGAGGGATAGTTATATGATCCAGTTATGTTATTATTGTTGAGAGAACTTGCACTAGTGAAAGTATGAACCCTAGGCCTTGTTTCCTAGCATTGCAATACCGTTTGTGCTCACTTTTATCATTAGTTACCTTTCTGTTTTTATATTTTCAGATTACAAAAACCTTTATCTACCATCCATATTGCACTTGTGTCACTATCTCTTCGCCAAACTAGTGCACCTATACAATTTACCATTGTATTGGGTGTGTTGGGGACACAAGAGACTCTTTGTTATTTGGTTGCAGGGTTGTTTGAGGGAGACCATCTTCATCCTACGCCTCCCACAGATTGATAAACCTAAGGTCATCCACTTGAGGGAAATTTGCTACTGTCCTACAAACCTCTGCACTTGGAGGCCCAACAACGTCTACAAGAAGAAGGTTGTGTAGTAAGACATCAATGTCTGGTTTGGTGGATGCTTGCGTCGATGGAGTAGCTCAGGTGAGGCGGACGACGTCGCACTAGGAGCAGTACAAACCACACAAAGTTTCCTTCGACACCTACCTATAACTGAAGTAATTCTGTAAGGGCTCATTTGGCTTGCATGATTCTAAAAATCCGGGGATAGGAAAAACACGGGAATAGGATAGGAATGCACATGGTAAATAGAGCATTTGTAAACATAGGATTTCTGTCAACTTGGGTGTTTGGTTCACAGGAATTGGAAGAGCAGAGGAATGCAAAGAAACATGGCCAAAATAAAGTGAAACCATATGAAAGCGTGTATAGTTAGAATGATATTCTGCCACTAATGCAGTTGGTCTTGTTTTCATGCATAGGATTTTGAAAAGTAGGTCTGGGTCTAGGTGGATGTTTTGCTCCATTCCATTCAACAAAATGCATGAATAATTGAATAGTAGAGTGCAATAGGAAAACTTCCTATTGATATGTTTTTCCATTGAACCAAAATAGCCCTAATGGATCGACATGAATGTAGAGTAATAAGTGATGCAACAAGTGTACAACCTATTTGCCATAGCCGTGTCGACCTCAGCGTCATTGGGTTAGTCGCTGAAGAAGTTGAGGCGGTGGTGGCTGTCGGAGGTGTGGAGGAAGATCTGAGGAATCTGTAGATGGCTTCCACGGCACTGATCTATTGTGATGGATCATTCTGTCATTGGAACAACTCCGGTGAGCCGTAAGACGTCAAGGCTGAAGCAGCACAAGACAGACATCGTTACTCTCAAGTGAGATTCTAATAGCATCTCCAATAGATGATGTAAAATAGATGTAAAATTTACATTACCAAAAACCACCTGACTACAACAGATGAGGTAAAAATTGTCGACTCTGAACTTAACTATTGAAACTGAAATTTATTGTGGAATCTAAATGTTACTATCGAAACTGAACGCAATGGTAGCAAAGAGGCACTTGACATGTAGTTTAGGGACAGCTTGTAGTTCATCTTCAACCTGCACCCCCCCAAGCCGCGAACCACCGTCGGCCGAACCACCGGCCCCCGCGCCGCCTCGCCGCCCCGAAACAACTCCCCACCACCGGTCCGCCGCCGCCCCGGCCAGCCCTCTAGCCCCCCCCTCGCGCCGAGCTTTTTCTCCAGCGATCCCCATGCCACTGCCCCACCGCCGGCAACCACCACCCCCGCCCTGAACCCTAAGATAGATAGTGGGGTACCTCTCTGGTGATCCCCCCTCCCTGTTGCGGGTGGTTCTTCCTTAACTCCGGCGAGCCTCCCACCCCTGAAAATTGACTTACCAAAAAGCCGATTCAGTCGACTGAAGTATAGCTAAATCGGAGCAAAGCAGCAACACGAGCGAGGGGGAGAGTAGAAATAGCAGCGTGAGCAAGCGAGAGAGAGCCAGAGCAGCAGCAGCAGGGCGAATGAGCAAGAGCTGGAGCAGCAGCAACAAATCTGGCTGGTATGGACGCCGCCGCCGAAGGGGCCTCGCACTGGGGGAGAGCTGTCGTGGAGATGTCGCCCGTGCCGCTGACTTCGAGGTAGCCGCTCCATGGGGGTGCGGAATGGAGCACCATCGGCCTCGGGAGGTCGAGTTAAGGAGAAGGTGCAATGCGATGAGTGTACAACCTCTTTGGTGGCGCCGAGTAGGCCTCAGCTTTGTCCAAGGAGTCAGTGAGGATGTTGCAGTTCCGGTGGAGCAGGTTAAGGCGGCGCTGTGGGGATGGAGCAGCCCGATAGACGAGGCGATCATCCGAGCAGCTCCTTGGAGGTGGAGGACGGGGCAGCTGAACTGGCGGGATGACGAGATGGACGACGGATCCTCATCCGGGGAGGTGGATGAGGGAAGTCGAGCTGTTGCGGTGGATGACATCGTCAGGGAAGAGGCTCCGGTTGGGCAGCGGTGAGGTGGCAGATAGAGGAGGGTGGGGTTTCGCGGCTGGAGCGGAGAGGTTATGGCGGCCTGGGATTTCGAATGCAGAAAAGGAGGTGATGGGAGGGGGAACCATGACTTATGGACGCGCTTGTCCAAAATATAGGGTGTGTTACAAAAGTACCCCCACCGATTTGAACTAGGCCCTTTCGACTCAAGGTTAGAAGGGGGATTTCGCGTGTCGGGATTTGGCAGCTGGAGGGAGTTTCGCGCGCGTTGTAATTTCGGGATAGCAAGGCGCAGGTTGTGAAGGCGCCAGTTTTCGGAGCACGATATCTGAATTTTCGAGATATCACAAGGTGCGGGTTGAATTTTAGGGACAAGACTAACGTGTAATATTGTACTTGTACGTACCAAATCAATTCGCACTTCCCTCAGTGAAAAAACCCAAAATAATAAAACTATTCACACCACACAAAGAGAGAGTCTTTGCTTGTTTTATTTTTTGTTTTAAGTCATCAATCTTTTCTGGACACACCTATTTGAGAGAGCCAAAATTATGTCATGACTTGTTAGAATTGCTCTCTATGCTTCACTTAAATTTTTATGAGCTATGGACTTGCTCTAGTGCTTCACTTATATCTTTTTAGCACGGTGTGCTTTAGTATTTTTGAAGAAATGCTCTCTTGCTTCACTTAGATTTATTTGAGAGTTAGTAAAAATTTCAAGAAATTCCATCTTGCTTCACTTAAATTAATTTGAGAGAAGTAAAAATTTATTATGCTCAAGATCTTCACTTATATTTGTTGGAGCTTGTGAAAAGCAACACATAAAAATTAGTCCCAAAGTGATAGATATCCAAGAAGGATATAATAAAAACTTTCATGAAGATCATTGGACAAAATAAACTTGATTCTTAGTAATATTTTTGAGATATGATGATGTGATATGTGAGTTATGTTGGTGAGTAATTATGCTTTAGTAAGAATATTGGTTTTAAGGTTTGTGATTCCCTATGCAAGTACGAAAGTCAATAGTCATGCAATGAAATTACATCCTACTTGTGGTGCATTATTCGGTGTTATTTATGCTTAATGCTTGCTTATGAGATTATCTGTTTCTTAGTTGGTCACTTCCCAATCTTTTGCTAGCCTTCATTTTGCACTAAGTATGATCACTACTTGTGCATCCAAAATCCTTAAACTAGTTTTGCCACATGAGTCCACTATATCTACCTGTACGCGGTATTATTTTGCCGTTCTAAGCAAATTTGCATGTGCCATCTCTAATTTTCAAAATAAACTTCTCTTTTGTGTGTTTGTTTCGCTCGCGGAGCGGTGAGGGGTGGCTAATATTTTCCATGCTAGATGTGTTATTCTCAAGATGAGTGTTTATTCACTTGTCATTACACAAGAGTAAGGCAAAGGTATTAGGGATGCCCAGTCCCGAAATGCAAAAATGAATTTACTTTATGTTGTCAAATAATAAATTCCTTGGAAAGTGTTGGTATGGAGGGCAACCATGGATACGGCTAGCCATGGAAAGTGAAAGTATGGTGGAAAAAGGAATAAACTTTATTTTTCTGTTTGGAAACCGCCTATGATATATCTATGCATGGAAAGTATTGGGAACTCTAAGCCGTTTTCGTTGGTGGGATGGATACACCTCCCAAAATATTTTTATCTCTATGTTTTTTGCTTTGAGCTCTGGCACCTCTACAAATCCCTACTTCCCTCTGCGAAGGGCCTTTCTTTTACTTTATGCAATTTTTATTTGAGTCTCCATCTTCTCTTATAAAAGCACCAACTAGGAGGCAATATGATCGTACTTAAGTATTGGGTGTAGCTAATATTCGAGTGTGTTTCGTGAATGGATCAATGTTTGAGCATGATGGGCTAGGGATAACTTGTTTTAGCGTTGATATTTTGAAAGACACGGTTGCTTGTTGATATGCTTGAGTATATAAATTATCCTGTCAAAACTAGACTATTGCTTTGAACAACTAAAAGTCCAATTGTCCATGCTATAAATAAAATAATATGATATGACATGATAGGCAGCATTCCATATCAAAAATTTTGTTTTTATCACTTACCTACTCGAGGACGAGTAGGAGTTAAGCTTAGGGATGCTGATACGTCTCCAACGTATCTATAATTTTTGATTGTTCCATGTTGTTATATTATCAATCTTGGATGTTTTATAATCATTTTATATCATTTTTTGGTACTAACCTATTGACATAGTGCCAAGTGCCAGTTCCTATTTTTCGTGTTTTTTACATCGCGGAAAATCAATATCAGACGGAGTCCAAATGCCACGAAACTTTACGGCGAATTTTTATGTGCCAAAAGGAACACAACGGGCCCTGGCTGCGCCTGGGGGTGCCCCGAGGGGGCACAACCCACCAGGCGCGCCCTGGTGGGTTGTGCCCACCTCGGGTGCCCCCCGGACTGCCTCTTTGATCTATAAAAACCCCAAAAATCCTAGAACTCTAGGGGAGTCGATGAAATATTCATCCAGCCACCGCAGAGTCTAGAACCACCAGATCCAATCTAGAAACCATCTCGCATGGGGTTCACCACCTCCATTGGTGCCTCTCCGATGATGCGTGAGTAGTTCTTTGTGATCCTTTGGGTCCGTAGTTACTAGCTAGATGGCCTCATATCTCTCTTTTGATTCTCAATACAATGGTCTCTTGGAGATCCATATGATGTAACTCTTTTGCGGTGTGTTTGTTGGGATCCGATGAACTTTGATTTTATGATCAGATCTATCTTTTTATATCCATGAAAGTTATTTGAATTTCTTTGATCTCTTATATGCAAGATTGCTTAGAGCCTCATATTTATTCTCTGATATTTGGGTTTTTTGGCTAACTTGATCTATTTATCTTGCAATGGGAAGAGGTGCTTTGTAGTGGGTTCGATCTTACGCTGCTTGATCCCAGTGACAGAAAGGGAAACGACACGTATGTATTGTTGCTACTAAGGATAAAATGATGGGGTCTATCTCTACATAGCTAGATCTTGTCTACATCATGTCATCATTCTTATTGCATTACTCTGTTTCTCCATGAACATAATACACTAGATGCATGTTGGATAGCGATCGATGTGTGGAGTAATAGTAGTAGATGCAGGAAGGAGTCAGTCTACTAATACTGGACGTGATGCCTATATAATGATGAATGCCTGGATATCGTCATAATTATTTGAAGTTCTATCAATTGCCCAACAGTAATTTGTTTACCCACCATTTGCTATTTTTCTCGAGAGAAGCCACTAGTGAAATCTACGCCCCCCGGGTCTTCTTTCTCATATATTTGCCTTTGCGATCTACTTTTATTTGCTTTTATTTTCAGATCTATTAAACCAAAAATACAAAAATACCTTGATGCAATTTATTCTCATTTATTTTATTTAGCATTAGATCTATCAATTTACTACAAATTTATCTCACGTCCATTTGCCACTTGAGTGGTCGTACCCCGAAAGGGATTGACAACCCCTTTAACACGACGGGTTGCGAGGATTTGTTATCTGTGAGGAGGGGCTGTTTATGTTGTGTTGCTTGGTTCTCCTACTGGTTTGATAACCTTGGTTTCATATATGAGGGAAATACCTACCGCCGCTGTGATGCATCATCCCTTCCTCTTTGGGGAAATACCGACGTAGCTTCAAGCGACATCAGGTGTCCTGTTCATTGATGACCCACAAGTACATGGGATCAATTGTAGCTCTTTTTGATAAGTAAGAGTGTCCAACCCAACGAGGAGCGGAAGGAAATGAAAGTGGTTTTCAGCAAGGTAATGTCTGCAAGTGCTGAAATTGTAAGTGGCAGAGTAGTTTGATAGCAAGATAATTTGTAACGAGAAAGTAACGATAGTAGTAACAAAAGTGCAGCAAGGTAGACCAACCCTTTTGAGGCAAAGGACAGGCCAAAATAGTCTCTTATAATAGGCAAAGCGTTCTTGAGGGTACACGGGAATTTCATCTAGTCACTTTCATCATGTTGATTTGATTTGTGTTCGCTACTTGGATAATTTGATATGTGGGTGGACCGGTGCTTAGGTCTTGTTCTTACTTGAACAAACATCCTACTTATGATCAACCCTCCCACAAGCATCATCAACTACGAGAAAAGTATTAAGAATAAATTCTAACCATAGAATTAAACTTTTGGATCCAATCGGTCCCTTACGGAATAGCGCATAAACTGGGGTTTAAGCTTCTGTCATTCTCGCAACCCATCATCTAATTGCTACTCCACAATGCATTTCCTTAGGCCCAAATATGGTGAAGTGTCATGTAATCGACGTTCACATGACACCAGTAAGGGAATCACAACATACATACTATTAAAATATCAAACACATATCAAGTTCACATGATTACTTGCAACATGATTTCTCTCGTGACCTAAACAAAAGTAACTAGTCACAAGTGATAAACATGCTCAAAATCAGAGGGGTATTAAATAGCATAATGGATCTGAACATATAATCTTCCACCAAATAAACCATATAGTAATCAACTACAAGATGTAATCAACACTACTAGTCACCCACAAGCACCAATCTATAGTTCTGGTAACAAGATTGAACACAAGTGATAAACTAGGGTTTGAGATGAGAGGGTGTTGTTGAAGATGTTGATGGAAATTGCCCTCCCCAAGATGGGAGAGTTGTTGGTGATGATGATGATGATGATTTCCCCCTTCAGGAGGGAAGTTCCCCCGGCGGAATCGCTCCGCCGGAGGGCAAAAGTACTCCTGCCCAAGTTCCGCCTCGAGACGGCGGCGCCCCAATCCAAAAGTCCCCTCCTTATTATTTCTAGGTCAAAATGACTTATATACCAGAAGATGGGCACCAGAGGTGGGCCTGGGTGAGCACAACCCACGAGGGCGCGCCTGGGCTCCCTGGCGCGCCCAGGTGGGTTGTGCCCACCTGGTGGGCCTCCTATGGTACGTATTTGCTCCAATATTCATCATATATTCCATAAAAATTATCTGTGAAGTTTCAGCTTGTTTGGAGTTGTGTAGAATAGGTAGCCTGACGTAACTTTTCTAGGTCCAAATTTCCAGCTGCCGGAATTCTCCCTCTTTGTGTGTACCTTGCAAATTATGAGAGAAAAGGCATTAGAATTGCTCCAAAAAGCACTATTATGTATAAAAACATCATAAATAACAGTATGAAAACATGATGCAAAATGGACGTATTAACTCCCCCAAGCTTAGACCTCGCGTCCTCAAGCGAAAACCGAAATCGAAAAACATGTCCACATGCTTAGAGAGAGAGAGGTGTCGATAAAAACAAAATACGGACATAGAAGCATCATGTTGATTATTACAACAGCAACAAACTTAAACATAAGACTTTTATCATAGACCATCTCATGACTAAGTGACAATTCATCACACTATTGAAGTATAAAGCAAAAACTCTATTAGAAAACAACAAACTATGTTCTCAGTCAACTTTGCAACTACAATTCATCATCTTTTCGGGAAGGGTCACGTGTCGAAGCCTTTAGGAAAGTCCACATACTCAACCATCATATAGTCTTCTATGGTTGCTAACACTCACTGCATCCCCATGAGCAAAACGTTTCAACCGGACACATAGAAAGATAGGGGCTTATAGTTTCGCCTCCCAAGGTATCGACCTCAAGGGTGATGTCAACAATAATAACTCATGCTACCCATATTCAACTGGACATATGTGCCTATATCTTTCCTCACCACATGATGCTTGCCAAAGGAGAAAAATAAAAAGGAATAGAGAGAAAACTTTGACTCTTTGCATAAAGGTAAATATATAAAAGTAAAATATAGGCCCTTCGCAGAGGGAAGCAGAGGTTGCCATGCGCTTATTTGTTTGTATACTCAACCCCTTAGTGCAAAAGAACGTCACGTTGTATTGCCCCTTGTGATAGAGACCTTTATTATGCAGCATGTCGCTTTTATTCTTCAACATCACAAGTTCGTACAACGCTCAATTTTCTCTTACACTAAATGATCTCACATTTTTAGAAGCAATTTTTATTGCCTTATTGCACTGATGACAACTTACTTGAGGGGTCTTGCTCAATCCCTAGGTAGGTATGGTGGACACTTGAAAATAAGATTTGGGTTTAAGGGTTTTTGGATGCACAAGTAGTATCTCTACTTAGCGCGGAATTTTTGGCTAGCAAAGATAGGGGCAAGCACCACATGTTAAAGGATCTATGACAATATGACTTCTATGTGAATATGAACAAACATAAATCATTAAGTTGTTTTCCTTGTCCAACGTCAACAATTTTGGCATATAATATTTTGATGGGGGCTCACAATCACAAAAGATTTCTAGGTTGGTATATTTATATGTGAATCTTCCCTTCCCTTATTAATTATTTCATGAGTTGCATCATTGACTAATGCTATGTTTGCCAATCTCTAAAAAAATTACCTACTTATACTTTTCCTTATGTGGTGTCATCACCTACCATAAGATTAGCATATGATCTTTTTCAATTATTTTCCCTTCTTCTTATTTATTTCCTTTCTTTTTATTGCAACTTGAAAGTAAAGAAAGCAAAAAAACTCAAACTAAACTTTATTATATATCTCACACACGATTACAAAGATAGATCACTCAGCAAACTCTCGAAAAGAAAGGATAGAACTAAACTTTTATTCAGCTAAGCAAAAGATCGAACTAAAATAAGTAAATGCAAAATATAGTGGGGATGATATGATACCGGGGCACCTCCGCCAAGCTTGGATGATAGGAAGCCAAGGGGAGTGACCATAGCCGATACTCAATTTTCTTTTGGTGACGAAGAAGAAGGTGGTGGTGATAAAGAAGGTATCTTGTCCTTCTTCCTTAGCTTACACTTGACGATGGAATTTTTGTCCTTCAATTCACCGACTTCTTGCTCAAGCTCCAGTACTTTTTGCATAGATCTTGCTTATTTTCCTGCAAGCGGAAGGGTATGAACTGAATCTTAGGCCTTTTTGGTTTGTTTGGGAGACTCGACTTCTTGAATTCCACATGCATGTCCCCAGGTTGAGGCAACGGAGATTCGTCCTTATCTGAGCTCATCTCATCCTTCTCCCTAGGATAATAGTCTTCCTCTTCCTCTATGGTCCAGCCATAGTGCTCCACATCCCCATAGGACTTGGGGTTTGCGATGAAATCAACAGCATAGCTCTCACCCTCGGAGTCTAGGGACGACATATTTTCAGATCTGACAGGAAAATAGCAAGAAAAGAAAACAGAGGATTTCTCCGCGATACAGTGGTCAATAGGTTCGGGGGGGTATATAAAGATTTTTTATCTTGGGAAACAAGCAAAATGTAGAAAAATGGAGTCTGCAAGGTACCCCTGGTGGGTTGTGCTCACCTGGGAACGAGGCGCGCCCTGGTGTCTTGTGCCCACCAGGGTACGCTTCCTGGAAGTTTCTTATTTTCCTAATTTTCTAAATATTTTTGCTGATTTTTTGGAGTCCGTTTACTTATCGTATCACGTACCTCCTTATTTCCACGATTCTGGAGTGTTCCGGAAGGACTCTTTTATGTGTTCTTCCGGTGTCAAAGTTTGGATAATATTACTTTCAACATTAATGGGCGTACCTGAGATGTAACGTTTTATTCGTTGCCCATTAGCAACCTTCAGGTTAGTACCTTCTCATTATTTATTTTCATGGCTCCAAACCGATAAACCTCCTCGATAACATAGGGTCCTTCCCATTTTGAGAGGAGTTTTCCTGCAAAGAATCTGAAATAAGAGTTGTACAAAAGAACATATTCTCTGACTTTAAACTCACGCTGTTGGATTCTCTTATCATGCCATCTTTTGACTTTTTCTTTAAATAACTTAGCATTTTCATAAGCTTGGGTTCTCCATTCATCTAATGAGCTAATATCAAATAACCTCTTTTCACCGGTAAGTTTGAAATCATAGTTGAGTTTTTTGATTTCCCAATATGCTTTATGTTCTAACTCAAGAGGCAAATGACAAGCTTTTCCATAAACCATTTTATAAGGAGACATACCCATAGGATTTTTATGCGCTGTTCTATAAGCCCAAAGTGCATCATCTAATTTCTTAGACCAATTCTTCCGGGACCTATTGACATTCTTTTGCAAAACTAATTTTATTTCTCTATTGCTAAGTTCAACTTGACCACTAGACTCAGGATGATAAGGTGATGCAATTCTATGGTTAATATCATACTTGGCAAGCATTTTATGAAAATCACCATGAATAAAGTGTGAACCACCATCAGTCATTAAATATCTAGGGACTCCAAACCTTGGGAAAATAACTTCCTTAAGCATTGTAATAGAGGTGTTGTGATCAACACTACTGGTTGGAATAGCTTCTACCTATTTAGTAACATAATAAACAGCAACCAACATATGTGTATACCCATTAGAGGAAGGAAAAGGTCCCATGTAATCAAATCCCCAAACATCAAATGGTTCAACAGCAAGTGAATAATTCATAGGCATTTCTTGACGCTTGCCGTTGTTACCTATTCTTTGGGATTCATCACAAGATAAGACGAACTTACGGGCATCCTTGAAGAGAGTAGGCCAATAAAATCCGGATTGCAATACCTTGTGAGCAGTTATATCTCCAGCATGATGTCCTCCATAAGCTTCAGAGTGACATTTCTATAGGATTTGTCCCTGTTCATGCTCAAGTACACAATGTCTAATAATACCATCTACTCCTTCTTTATAAAGATGTGGGTCATCCCAAAAGTAATTTCTTAAATCATAGAAGAATTTTTTTTGTTTTGTTGGTATGTAAAGCTAGGTGGTAAATATTTAGCAACAATGTAATTAGCATAGTCAGCATACCAAGGAGTGTTATGAGCAACATTTATTGCAGCTAACTGCTCATCAGGAAAACTATCATCAATAGGTAGTGGGTCATCAGCTATGACAAGTTATCAGCTACGGGGTTCTCAGCTCCTTTCCTATCAGTAATATATAAATCAAATTCTTGTAGCAAGAGAACCCATAGAATAAGTCTAAGTTTAGCATATTTCTTTTCCATAAGATATTTAATAGCAGCATGGTCGGTGTGAACAATTACTTTTGAATCAACAATGTAAGAACTAAATTTATCACAAGCAAATACCACTGCTAAGAATTCTTTTTCGGTAGTTGCATAATTTTGTTGAGCACTGTCTAGAATTTTACTAGCATAATGAATAACATTTAGTTTCTTATCAACTCTTTGTCCTAGAACAGCACCAACAGCATAATCACTAGCATCACACATAATTTCAAAAGGCAAGTTCCAATCAGGTGGTTGAACAATAGATGCAGAAATTAAGGCTTGCTTGAGTGTTTCGAACGCTTCTAAACAATGATCAACAAAAATGAAAGGAACATCTTTTTGTAAAAGATTCCTAAGAGACCTAGAAATTTTAGAGAAGTCTTTGATAAATGTCCTATAGAAACCAACATGACCTAGGAAACTACGAATACCTTTGATATCTTTAGGACATGGCATTCTCTCAATTGCATCAACCTTAGCTTTGTCCACTACAATACCTCTTTCAGTAATTTTATGACCCAAGACAATGCCTTCATTAACCATAAAGTGGCACTTCTCCCAATTCAAGACAAGATTTGTTTGTTCACATCTCTGCAAAACTCGATCAAGATTGCTTAAACAATCATAAAAAGACTTCCCATAAACAGAGAAGTCATCGATGAAAACCTCAACAATATGTTCACAAAAGTCAGAGAATATAGCAGTCATACATCTTTGAAAGGTAGGAGGTGCATTGCATAAACCAAAAGGCATACGTATATAAGCATACGTACCAAAGGGACAAGTGAAAGTGGTCTTTTCTTGATCAGGCTGAGAAACAGGTATTTGTGAAAAACCAGAGTATCCATCAAGTAAGCAAAAATATGTGTACTTAGATAGTCTTTCTAGCATTTGATCAATAAAAGGCAGAGGGTAATGATCTTTTCTAGTTGCTTTGTTTAATTTTCTAAAATAAATTACCATTATATAACATGTAACAATTCTTTGGGGAATAAGTTCATTCTTATCATTAGGAACAACAGTAATACCTCCTTTCTTAGGTACACAATGAACATGACTTAATTACCCATCTACTATCAGCTATAGGATCGATTATACCTGCTTCCAAAAGTTTTAAGATTTCTATTCTTACCACTTCCTTCATTTTTGGATTTAACCAGCGTGGGTGATCAACAACGGGTTTAGCATCAGGTTCCATATTAATCTTGTGCTGACATAGAGTGGGACTAATGCCCTTTAAATCATCAAGAGTATATCCAATAACAGCTCGGTGCTTCCTTAGAACTTTCAATAATCTTTCTTCTTCATGTTTTGAAAGGTTAGCACTAATAATAACATGATATATCTTCTTTTCATCAAGATAATCATATTTCAAAGTGTCTGGAAATTGTTTTAATTCAAACACAAGATCACCTTTAGGTGCAGGAGGACATCCTAGAGTTTCAATAGGCAAATTGTGTTTAAGTAGAGGATGTTGTTCAAACAGAATCTTATCTATTTCATTTCCTTCATGCACATATAAATCATTTCCATGGTCTAGCAAATATTGTTCTAGTGGATCAATAGGTGGTACAGCAATAGAAGAAAGACCAAGTATTTAATCCTCACTAGGCAATTCTTTTTCATGAAGCTTTATACTAAAATTGGAAAAAAATAAACTCATGAGATTCATCACCAAAACTAACACCGACAGTTTGTTTCTCACAATCTATCTTAGCATTAACGGTGTTCAAGAAAGGTCTACCAAAGATAATGGGACAAAAGTCATCTTGTGGGGAGCCAAGAACAAGAAAATCGGTAGGGTATTTTATTTTCCCACACAAGACTTCAACATATCTAACAATCCCAAGTGGTGTGATGGTATCTCTATTAGCAAGTTTAATAGTGGTATATATTTCTTCTATTTCAGCGGGCACCATGTCATCCATAATTTCTTCATAAAGGGTAAAGGGGATGGCACTTACGCTAGCACCTATGTCACAAAAACCATGATAACGGTGATCTCCTATTTTAACTTAGACAAGAGGCATGCCAACAACTGGTCTATGTTTTCCTCTTTATTAGGTTTGGCAATTCTAGTACCTTCATTGCAGAAGTAAATAACATGCCCATCTATATTTTCTTCCAGGAGATCTTTAACCATAGCAACACTAGGTTCTACATTGATTTGTTCATCAAGTTTAGGTGTTCTAATGTAGCTTTTGTTAACCACAGTTGAAACTTTAGCATGTTCCTAACACGGAAATGTGGTTTCTCAATATAAGCAGTAGGAACAACTAGATCAACATTATAAAGTACAGTTTCTTCTTTAGCTAGTACCAGTTATTTATTTTCTTCTTTAATAGGTGGCTGATATTTAAGCCACTTCTCTTTAGGGAGATCAACATGAGTAGCAAATGATTCACAAAAGGAGGCTACTATCTCAGAATCAAGTCCATATTTAGTGCTAAACTTTTGAAAAGCATGAGTATTCATAAAAGACTTAACACAATAATACTTTAGCTTAATACCTAACTCTTTATCTTCGTCACGTTCCCAATCTTCAGAGTTGCGTTTAATTCTGTCCAAAAGATCCCACCGGAATTCAATAGTCTTCTTTATAAAAGAACCAGCACAAGAAGTATCGAGCATGGATCGATCATTATGAGAAAGCCGAGCATAAAAATTATGGATAATAATTTCTCTTGAGAGCTCATGATTGGGGCATGAATATAACATTGACTTAAGCCTCCCCCAAGCTAGAGCGATACTTTCTCCTTCATGAGGCCAAAAATTATATATGTAATTCCGATCACGATGAACTAGATGCATAGGATAATTTTTTTGGTGGAACTCCAATTTCAATCGATTCCAATTCCAAGATCCAATATCATTGCATAGCCTATACCATGCCAATGATTTTACCTTCAAAGATAAAGGGAAGACCTTCTTCATAATTTCATCTCCAGGTAAACCTACAAGCTTGAACAATCCACAAATCTGTTCCACATATATCAAGTGCATATCAGGATGTTCGATTCTGTCTCCTGCATAAGGATTAGCTAGCAGTTGTTCTATCATACCCGAAGGAATTTCATATTCAATATTTTTAGTGGGTGCAGTAGGTTGAGGGGTAGCTAATTGTGGTTCAGATCGAGGTGAAGGTACCCCGAAGAAACCCCTCAAAGGATTGTTTTCCATAGTAACAAGTGCTAGTAAATTTCAGCACACTAGATAAATGTTTCCTTACCAAAGGTGCTTCATTCTCCGGCAACGACACCAGAAAATAGCCTTGATAACTGAGGGAGTCCTGGACTAAGGGGTCCTCAGGCTCCGACCTATTATCCATGGGCCGGACTGATGGGCTGTGAAGACATGAAGGCCGAAGACTGTACTCGTGTCTGGATTGGACTCTCCTTGGCATGGAAGGCAAGCTTGGCGACCGACTATGAAGATTCCTTCTTATGTAACCGACTCTATGTAACCCTAGATCCCCTCGGTATTTATATAAACCGGAGGGGTTAGTCCGGAAAGGATATATTCATTACCATAGTCATATAGGCTAGGCTTCTAGGGTTTAGCCATTACGATCTCGTGGTAGATCAACTCTTGTAACACTCATATTCATCAAGATCAATCAAGCAGGACGTAGGGTATTACCTCCATAGAGAGGGCCCGAACCTGGGTAAACATCATGTCCCTCGTCTCCTGTTACCATCAATCCTAGACGCACAGTTCGGGACCCCCTACCCGAGATCCGCCGGTTTTGACACTGACATTGGTGCTTTCATTGAGAGTTCCACTTTGCCGTCAACGAAAGGTTCGATGGCCCATTGAATCATCTATAGTAATGCTGTCCAAGGGGAAACCTTCCTCCCCGGACAGATTTTTGTGTTCGGCGGCTTCGTACTGCGGGCCAACTCGCTTGGCCATGTGGAGCAGATGATAGCTACGCCCCTGGCCACCAGGTTAGATCTGGAAGCTTGAACTCGGTTGCGGATATCCGTGGAGATTTGATCTTCAATGGATTTGAGACCATAGGGACTGCTCCCCCTTGCCCCGATGAACATGACTTAAATCTGTCATCGGACCAGATTCGGGAGATGGCTCCTATTGCTGCAATGGCCTTAGAACCAGAGCAGATCATGCCATTCGAGGCCAGAGAGTCCACGGTGCTAGAGCCGCACGCAGACTCGACACCCTGCAATATTTGCGCCAACAGAACTCCGGACTTGTCTCCGGCTATAAATTCCAGACCATGTACGCTTGCGGACACTAAGCTAGATCGGTTATCGATCTTCGAATTCAGCACCGCAGACATTTTTCAGCACTCACCTTTGGGCAATGTGCTAAACTCTTTAAAGAACCTGTCATTCACGGGAGACTCGCATCTGAACTATGTCCGGCTCGAACTAGGGGCTGATGACGGAGAATTTTGCTTCCCACCCGCCACCCACTTCATAGCTACCGTCGAGGACTTAACTGACGTGCTGGATTATGACTCCGAAGACATCGACGGTATAGACAATGATGCTGATAAGGAGCAAGGACAAGACCTGCAATTCACGGGACGTTGGACGGCCACCTCTTCATACGATGTGTACATGGTTGATACACCTAAAGAATCTAGCAGCGATGACAAAGAGGACCCAGATGTGAATAAACCTTCTGAGGCACAGTCCAAGCACCGGCGCCCTAAACACCGCTCTAAGCCACGCCGCTCAAAAGATGGCAACACTGGCACCGAAGAAAATAACACTCCGAACGACGCCGAAAACAACGAAGACCCTGTTGGAGCAGCATCCGAACAGGAGGAACAAGACAATGAGCAAGCTAACCCTGATAAACAGGACATGCCGAGCGACCTAGATGACGTTATTTATCGTCCACCCTCCAAGGATGAGGAGAGCCTTGGCAACGAGGACTTCATCGTGCCTGAGGCACCCCTAGAGCAGGAGCACTTCAAGCGCCAGCTAATAGCTACTGCAAGAAGCCTAAAGAAAAA